>NW_026575126.1:30945000-31325000 GCF_905146905.1 Nyctereutes procyonoides | reverse complement strand
CTGCCCAGTTTTTCTATTAAAAGAGCCAACACATTTCATTTGTGTCATTCCCCTTTTTGAATATATTCTTTTTTTCTTGCTTCTTTCAAGGTTTTCCTGTATTTTTAGTTTTAAGCAGCTAGACTAATGTGTTCCTGTGTGATTTTCTTTGTACTTATACTTTTGGGGTTTACCATGTTTCTTGGCTGTCAACCTATGCTTCTCACCAAGCTGAGGAATTTTCAGCTTTTCTTTTCTCTACAAAGTTTTTCTCACTTGTTCTCTCTTCTCTTTTTGAGGCATCAATTACACAGATGTTATGCCACTTGATATTGTCCCAGAAGTTATTTCATCTCTTAATCTCACTGTCTCTGTCTCCTGTCATCTCCAATCTGCTGGAAAGCCCATCAGGTGACATTATCATTTTACACATTCCAATTTTCAGTTTTCAAATTTCTATTTTTTTCATACATTTCAGTTTTTTACTGAGATTCTCCCCTGGTTCATCTTTTCCTTTAAGCCTTGAACTGAATTAACTTAGATGCTTTAAAATTCTTTTTTTTTTTTTTAGATGCTTTAAAATTCTTGTCTGCTATGGGCACATGCATGGATCAGACAGTTGAGCATTGGACTCTTGATTTCAGCTCAGGTCATGATCTCAGTGTGGTGGGACAGAGTCCTACATTGGTGCAGAGTCCACTTGTCCCTCTCCCTCTGCTTCTCTACCTATTCACATGCTTTCTATCTCAAGAAGTAAATCAATAAAATCTTTTTAATAAATAAATAAATAAATAAAATTATTGTCTGCTAATCCAATATCTAAGCCATCTGTAGATATGTTTCTTTTGATTTTTGTTCTATTAAATATGAGTAAAAATTTCCTATTTCTTTCCATTTCAAGTTATTTTTATTGTGTAGCAAACACTGAGAATAAAATGTTTAGTGAGTCTCAATTATGGTCTCTTATTCCAAAGTATTAATTTTTATTCTAATACGTAGTTAAATTAAATTTCCCATTTAATATTTGATTGTGTCAATTTTTAGACAGATCCAGATGTTTATTTACCAAGCTTTTCCAAATGGGGAACTCAAATTCCAAACTTTGCTTTCTCTGCTAGCAAAAATTGATATCTCTGCCTCCCAAATGCTTCTTTCCAGTACATTGTCTGGAGTTTCTTTCTCTTGTGCATAATTCTGAAGTCACTGAAGAATTTGAGATGCATTTATGTGCAAATTTTGGGCTAATTTGTAATTTTCTCCTTGCCTTATTTCCTATCTTTAATTTCCAGCCACCAAAAAATTCTTAAGGTTTATCCTCTGACACTTCAAGCCAAAAGAATTGTGCTTTACTGCTTGAGTTCTAGCTGTCCAATTGCTTGTGGACAAGGGAGTGCCCTTAGGAAGAAAGTTTAAAAAATGTGAATATCACCCAGTATGGTTTCTCTTTTTATGGGTTGGATTTTTTTCCAGTTTCTACCTATTTTTGTCTTCTCTTCACTGCCATCAAACAATTTTCCCCCATAGTTTGTATTTTATTTATGGAAAAATTAGTGTGAGGCAAGCTATCTCTATTACCAGAATCAGGACTCCATAGAATTTCCTTTTTACTGTATATTTCAACAACTCAGTATATCCTCAACTTATATTTATCTGTTCCCAATTAGGTTAGTTTATTTTTGTGGGTTTTGTCATTATTCAGATGTTCAGTGTAGCTGAACTTATCCTACTTAAAGTGGCACTATACACCAAATTAATTTCATTTGCTGAATCCTGCTCTAATAAATTTTCACTGATCTTCAGAATTATTTCTAGTAACCAAAGATATTAATTTTAATCTGTTTGGAATTAAAATATTTAATGATTCCTTTTACTCTGGATGATGCATTTTAAATAAATTGGGAGCTACACTAGTTTCAGATTAGAGTTGTCTATTGAAAATAATTTCATATCATTAAAATAACTATTAAATCAAAATATAATTTATCTGATTTTAGAAATCAGACCCACGGTATTTGTGTTTAATTGAAACTCTTGATGTAATTTGTTCTCAGGAATATGAACACTAAACACGTTGGTGATTCTAGAGACAAAATATTCAGAATCATAAGTGTGTACATTTTTTTCACAAGCAAAATATTATTAATCATCCCTGTTAAAGATCCCTGATCTTTAAGTCATGATATGAGGTATTTAACTTTATTTTTAGTTGAAGTTATCATGAATAGGGAAAAATTAATTCACTGAGTTTAACTGTAGTGCATAGACACAGAAATGAAATGAATAAAATGTCTGCAGCATCCTTTCACTCTTTTGAATCTTTCATGCTCAGCAGAAAATCAGGATGCTCATACTCTCTGCTATTAAAGTACATAAACCCCAGGGACTTGTAATTTCCAGACAATCGAAAAGCAATTCAGTTTTAATGTAGTCAATCATCTATATCAAATAATTTTGTTTATAGCAGTATATTTCAATTTCATCATCCTGAAATTTAACTTTCCTCATATTATGCAACTTATTCCACAATGCATCTAGAAATTCTCTGATGTGTCTATGTATATGAATGGAGGAACCCAAGATGAATGGCTATTAGCTCTTTCCTACTTTCCTCTAGCTTGCCCAGTTATGAAGAAAATTAATCTTGTAACTTTAGGCTCATCCTACTTCAGGTCCAGAGTCAGCACATCCAGTGTAGTATACAGGTTAGTGAGAGTCAGAAATAATTCCTGATTTTTTTTTTTGACCAAGTGTGACTATAGACCAATGGATGACACATAATCCTGGAGACAAAGCTGATTTTCCAAACCTCCCACAGTGAAAGGCCAATCTAGATAACTGCTTCTTAATATAAACCAGCAATTTCCACCCTATTTACATACTAAGAATGGAGTCCTGCAGAATATACCAGAGAGATTTGCTTATAGCTCTATGCCTATGCCTAGTTGCTACTAGTTCTCAATGCACAAAGGTACCAAACCTTGTTTCCAGTGTTCCAGTGCACATACCATCTGCCTTTTGCCAAGAATTGACACTATACCAAGATTCTGATACTCATCCAATTCATCTTCTCTTTCATCTCTGTCCCTGTAATTTAATTAACCCCCTGGATGATAATGATAGTTCTTTAAGAACCCAAACTTTCAGTCTTCTAAGATCTTCTTTCATAATAAACCATTCAGTTCCAGTCAGGTGCTCAGTCCCTACACGGACAGCCCCACTCTTTCCCTCTTTCCTTTTGGCAGATCTTGGGATTGGTGTTTTTGCTCTTTTTTCACATGGTATGTTAGGAACTATACTAGATACTTCTATGCTTTTTTCATTCAATACCCAACTTCATAAGACTGGTACAATAGGATAGTCATTTTATAGATGAGGGTTCCAAGGTTATACAGATTAAATACTGTGTCTAATTTTACATCCAGCTACGAAATAGTTGTCAAGATTTGAACCAGGTCTGTCTCATTCCTAAATTTTCTCCCTATATTATTAAACCTCTATGTTTGTTGATTTGTTTGAAATTTAGTGAAAACAATATCATCTATCTTGAAAAATTTTTGAACTAAAAATGCAAGTTTATATTAGATAGAAGTAGAGAAGTTAGGAATTTTCTTGATAATGATGAATTCTTTTATACTAGAGGAGAGACATTAGGAATTACTCAAGCATTAAAGTGCACTCTCACAGATCTGTGGACTCAGAAGGACCATGTACATGCCTAAAAGAATCATTGACATAAAACTATCTTATTTTTTATTTATTCTGAGAAAATAAGAAAATAAATATGCTATGTACATAATAAACTCTTTTAGTAAAAAAAAAAAAAACTATTACATCAGAAATCTCTAATTTTGTTTTTAAAATGTCCCTTCAGCATTTATAAATTATGGTAAGAAGTGGTCATGGAGAAATTATCTTGGGCTAAAGTTTATATAGTTGAAAGTGGGCATCTTCCTCAGGCACTTTTGAACTAAAGCATGAGAACCTTTTTAGTCTCCATGGTAGAAAAATTATGAAATATAGGAAATTCTTAATGACTATGTTTCCAGGTATATGGCGGAGGCTAGTATGAGAAAATTCAGTCAGTGTGTAGAAAGACAGAATGTGATCCAATACTTGGTTCCCATTTCCTACTTTTCCTTGATTTATAAGCAATCCTGATGCAGTTCATCATTCCTTCTTCCTTAGAACTTGGCTTTCAAGACTTCGCATATTCCTGGTTTTACTTCTTCCACTCCTTCCTGAGTCTTCCTGTTGGTTCTTCCTCATGTCAATGTCTAAACATTGATGCCCCTGGTTCAGTTCTAATACATCTTTTCCTCTCCATCTGTATTTACTCCTTTGGTAATCTCACTTAGTCACTTTATTTTTTATTAATTTTTAAATTTAATTTCCCATATAGTTAACATACGGTGTTATATTAGTTTCAGGTGTAAAATACAGTGATTCAACAATTCTATACATTACTCAGTGCTCATCATAATAAGTGTAATCCTTGATTGCCATCACCTATTTCACCCATCCCCCCACCCACTTCCCCTCACTTAGTCACTTTATTTATTTATTTATTTCATTTTATTTATTTATTCATGAAAGACACAGAGACAGAGACATAGTCAGAAGGGCTCCACAGGGAGCCTGATGTGGGATTCCATCCCTGGACCCCAGCATCACACCCTGAGCTGAAGGCAGATGCTCAATCACTGAGCCACCGGGCACCCCCACTTAGTCACTTTAATAGGCTCTCTGTACTGGTGACTTCCAAATTTAAATATATGAACTCAACACTCATGTATCCTACAATTACTCACCATTATCACTTGGATATTTAATAGGTATTTCAAACTTAACATGAGCAGAACTGATCTCCTCATCTGTCCTCCCCAGACCAATTCCTCTGTACCTTTCTGGACCAGAGAGAATGACAACCTTTGTCTTTCAGTTCTTCAAGCCCAAGAATCGCTTGTGATTTTTCATCTTATGCCACACCTGTTCTTACAATAAAACATATTGGTTCTATAATCAGTATATAAGTAGGCTCCAACCACTTCACACCTATTTTATGATTCCTGTTCAAGTCATAATCATTTCTCTTCTGGATTGATTTAGTAACTTGGCTTCTTCCATTCCTGCTTTCAGCCTAGTTCTAATAGTTTAATTAAAACAACCCTATTAAAGATAAACCAAGTCATCTCATTCTTTGTTATATTGGCTTCTCCTTTCACTTCGAAAAAAATCCTATCCACTCTGTCTTAGTCATGATGATCTTGATATTCTGGCTTTTGAGTAAAGAGCTGAGAGTGGTGAGGAAAAAACATCCTGTTATCTGACAGAAAAGCATTTCAAGTTGAAGAAATGGCAAATGAAAAAGTCTTGAGGTGGAAACATGCTTTGTTGCTTAAAAACCAACACGACTAGCATGGAACTTGAACTCAAATTTGTGTTCAAATTCTGTCCCTGCAACTTACTGACTGTGGCCTTAGGCAAAACTAGAGAAAGGGCAGTAATCAGGATACTGAATGCCAGGAAAATGCTGTTTCTCAATGTTCTCATTTAATAAATATTACTGGGCACCTTCTACGACCATATTAAAAGCTAGAAGTTCTAGACACTAAAGAGCAAGTGAACAAAGGAATAAAAAGTCTTTTCAACATGTAGCATGTGTTTTAGTGGTGGGAGAAAGACATTAAACAAATTAAATGAGTAATTCTGGATAGGGCGAGTTGAACAATGTGAGTGGTATTTGTTGCCATTTTTGGGATTTAAGATAGAAATGACATTTGAACCCAGGCTTGTAGGAGTTCAAATTCTATGCTCTTCATAACCTTGTGATAGTGATCTTAGTCTTGATATCCTTAACATCTTCAAAAATGTCCAGAACGTAGTAGGACAAATGTCTGGTCAAAAACTTGCTCATTAAATAAAGTTGTATTTTGCTGTGATTGAAATGAGAAGTACAAGTACAGGGAAAGCTGGGAGTGGAGGAAGAGAGGAATTGGAGAGCAGACTTTGCTTGATGAGCAGACAAGAACACTGACATTTCTCAGAGGGAAGTAAAAGAAATCTGATCAGGTTTTCTTTGCATGAGAAAATGAGGTTATTCCCTACAGAAATAACTAGGGCTTTTGCTTCCTTTCCATGACTTTGTTCCATGATCAAAAGCGAAATGCAGGTGTGTCTCATGATCATAAACCATTTTTTGAAGTAACACCTTAAATTTTATTTTCAAAAACATATTTATTAAAGCACTATTATAGTAACATTAAATAAAATGAAATATTTTATCCCACAATCCTATCACCTTAAACAAATGTTCACACTTAGTTTTATAGGTAAAACTGAATTAGTACATATTTATATTTATGGTTGTGGTCATAGAGTATGAAACATTTTGTACTCCTTTTATTTCACTTAAGTATCAGGTAGCAGGTATATGATAGTTCATTGACTAATGATATCATAGTAACATCTGCACTTTTTAAAAAGACTTAGTCATCTTTCTCAGTGTCAAGGCTCCTACACCCAGTTTTATCATGAGTCCAAATCTATGTTCCTCAACACTGGCTACAGGAAGTTTTAAAACAAAAATAAAATTGCACAGAAACCACTACTAAAAAGTCTAAAGAGTCAGTTTAAACTGATTTGGGTGGTACTAAAATGCTAGCTTTTTTTTTTTTTTTTTTTTCAGTTCTCAGGAAACTTCCGACACACAGGCAGAGTTGAGATTCCCCGTGGTAAATGAGTGGATAGCACATTTAATGCAGTAGCCTTAGAGTCCCTTGGCTTCCTTGCCTGCCACCTGCCCACACCTGGTTGTAGACACTTCATATATCAACTCCACAATTGTGACCACAGTTTATAACCTTAGAGCACTTAACTCCATATTTTCATTGCAACTTGTTCAGAGAATCTATAATAAGACATATTAATTAGGGAAGAAATCTGCATACAAACCTGTCTCCCTGAAGATATACTTCTCTCCTCTTTTTGCACCATGAATTAACCAAAATTAAAGCTTTCTAACACCCTGCTTTACTGTTTCTATTAAACAAACCAAGTGTAATTGGCACTTTCTTCCGTCTTAGAGCAGGTTGTACTGTCTTAGAGCTGGTAAATAAAGAAAAGATAAATCTTTTCTTTATTTACCAGCTTGGAATTTCTACATGGTTGATACTTGTTTATTGATATTGCCAATTAACTCTTGCAGTACAGGGATCCCTGGGTGGCGCAGCGGTTTGGCGCCTGCCTTTGGCTCAGAGCGCGATCCTGGAGACCTGGGATCGAATCCCATATCGGGCTCCCGGTGCGTGGAGCCTGATTCTCCCTCTGCCTGTGTCTCTGCCTCTCTCTCTCTCTCTCTCTGACTATCATAAATAAATAAATTTAAAAAAAAGAAAAAAAAAACTCTTGCAGTACATATGACATTTTCCCTTGATAATATCCAAGTTATGCTTTGTACAAAGGAAGAGTTTTTTTAACTGTGTTTCCCAAAGTGCAGGTGGCCAAAAGTATCTTCGTATGGCCATAAAGACATAAATTAATGAAATTGCTTAAAACAAATGATTGCAATCTCACCAGTTTGATAATTTCATTTGCATTGACCTCATTTATGTGGTCATATCATTCTCTTGCATGAAGTAACACATACACATACACAAACTGACTTCTGTCCAGTTTTTGCCTTTAATATCAATGCAGTGGGACATCTTATTTTTTATATGTAAGAATTATGTACTTTCTCTTTCATTGCTTTTTGAGACTATATAAGATAACTAAACTTATTGTGGCCATCACTTTGCAATGCATAAAAGTCAATTCATTATGCCATGCATGTTAAACTTATATAGTGCTATGTGTCAATAATATTTCAGTAAAACTGAAAAATTACACATAATACATTATATAATTAGATATTAAATTATAATTATAATTTATTTAGAGAATTTACTCAGAATAAACAGATCCTGAACTTAATAACAATGTAAGGATGCTGAGCAAAAAACCATATTGATCCAATTTTGAACAAAGCAAAAACATAAATCATTTCCAAGAAGAAAAAGAATTATTTAGAATATTTTGATTAACTTCATGTAATCTTGCTAAATCAAAACCAGTATTCTACTGTCATGAGGAATTTAACAAATGAATCTGAATGACAGGAGAACTAAATTTAGAATCTGTGAATCTACTTTTTAAATTTCATAATTTTAGTGAGATTTTTAAGTTTTCTGATATCATTAAGACATCTCTTACAGCTGTTACTTTAGAGAAGTAACTCAACTATTGAGATCAAAAGGAATTTCTCTTTTCCTTGGTATTAGATCATATAGTAACCCTACTCATTCTCTTGTATGAGGTAACGAAATCCAGCACTGATACAGGAAAAACACACATATAAGTCCCTCAGGAAACTATTATAGTTTTCTTACTAGTTAAATGAATTGTGTGAATTCAATTATTCTATCAGTCACATTTCATGAATGTCCTACCAATATTCCTCACTTAGTGGCATCTCTATACAAGAAGAATTTTAGGAATTTGAGGAAAGAGAAAGCTAAAAGAGGAATAATAATGAAGAGCTACAAAATTGATATCCCTCCTATACATCTATGCTATACATGATACATAACATATATTTTCTTAAATATTTTTTGCTACTATATATATATATATATATATATATATATATGCCAAAATTCTTCAAATTATATATATTAAATGTGGAGGTTTTGGTATATCAATTACACATCAATAAAGCTTTTTAAAAAAGATATTTATCTTTTTATTTATCTTTTTAGATAGATATTAGATAGATATTAATCTATTTAGATAAAAACCACAACCAGATTTCAGTACTATACTGAGTAGTTATAGCAATAATAATAATAATAATAATAATAGCACAATTGATAAAAATTTAGAATTCAGCGTTTTGTGACTTGATTCAAATTCAACTCTGTTGTTATCTTACTCCTACCAGTAATTCTAAGAAATATGGGCCTAAACATGCATATGTATATGCATTGACAAAGGCCTGAGGAACCCACTCTGGCCCTCCTCTGAATGTTTTGAAACTCCATAGAACAGAGTCTCAAGGACTAAAGGACATTTTCACTTGGATCGCATGCCTCCCAATTTCGGCCAAGAGGATCCAAGGTATCTGGGATCCCTGAATTGCTTATCCAAATGACTCCAAGCCTACTTTCAAGTCCTGCCCACTTCCCATGTTCAAATTACTAAGCATGAAGCCAAACAAAGTGTAGTTACTTGAGTGAGTGAGTGTTGACAGACCTTGGATTGTAGAAA
This sequence comes from Nyctereutes procyonoides, assembly GCF_905146905.1. NCBI lineage: Eukaryota > Metazoa > Chordata > Mammalia > Carnivora > Canidae > Nyctereutes > Nyctereutes procyonoides. The sequence goes on along the minus strand of NW_026575126.1, from coordinate 31,315,718 downwards.
CAAGGTAGCCATAGCCATGTACGTGCCTATGGATATGCACATCATGGTCAAGATGGAGTGAACAGTTGGAAGATGACAGTGGCAGGCATGAGTCAGGGAACTGGTTCCCGCTACTCTACTACATCCTAGAGGAAAACACAGAAGCCTGCAATTCTGCATTTTAACCTGGCCTTCTTCTAGATATCATAAAGAGCTACTTGCTAATGTCAGAAGATCAGAACTCTTTAGTATTTGGAAACATAGGATAATGGCCTATATTGACACTCTCATCCTGGGATCTGCAAATACAGATCTGGATTCTGATTGTAATTGGAAGGTCACAGTCCAGGTTGTAAGTGCTGAAGTGATGATACTGTCCACACATTGAGAAACCAAAAAAAATCAGAAATTGGCAAACAGTGAGGTGTATGCCAAGAATCCATCACGAGTGTCTCCCGATCAGCAGCAACAGCTCAGGCATCATATTGGCTGAAAAGGCTACACTGAATATAACAAATGGTCTCTTATTTGCACTCTGCTTTTGAGGAAAATCTGTTTTTTTAAAATAAAAATGTGATAATCAGTCATTTTAATGATTTCAATCATGATATGTGTTATCTTTTCACAAGTACTAATAGTCTATCACCAAATTAAAATAAATTTTAAAAAGTTCAACATATGGAGGTGTTCATGGTAGAGAGAAAAAATAGAGTGAGGAGTGCAGTGAACTAAAATCCTTTCGATGGGTGATTGAAATTCTGCACCACATCACTGTGGACAGAGATATTATTTTGTTAGGAACATTTGGTTTTGAGGTTTATTGTGTGTGTTTAAAATATTTATTAAAAATGTATTTATCCTCATTAAACTGTGCAGGTTACGTCCTTAAATACAAGCTAGTTACAACTATAAGGCTGGAAAAAAGCGTTGGGATCCTGCCAACGTTCCTTAAATTCTTGTGTTCATAAACTGTGTTCTGGCAAATAGGAGTTTAATAAATTGAGACTTAGAGATGGGGAGCCCATGTTCTCTTGAACATAATATAAATGGACTGGGCCCATATTTATTTGTGTAGTTGGCCTTTCTTTTTTTTTTTTTTAAAAATATTTTATTTATTTATTCATGAGAGACACAGGGGGAGGGTGGTGTGCAGAGACACAGGCAGAGGGAGAAGCAGGCTCCATGCAGGAAGCCTGACTCAGGTCTCCAGGATCACGCCGAAGGTGGCGCTAAACCGCTGAGACACCAGGACTGCCTATTTATTTATTTATTTATTTATTTATTTATTTATTTTAGTTGGCCTTTCCTTAACCACTGGTCTCAAAACTCTCCTCTATCTGATGTCCATATTTCCCAGGTTTCTGTTTATTCCCTATGCTATAGACAATCTTCCTTTCTCCAAATATTTCTCAGAGTTTGTGTTAATTGCTAAACATACCTCTTAGAATCACCAAACTTCTGATGCTCTTCCCAGCATCTCAAGTTTTAGAATACAGAAACAGAGTCCGTAGTCTGTGCAAGTATGCCCTCATGCTCCAAATCAGAAATCCCTGCCATGTTTTCCCAGAGCCTCTCAATGGCGTCGTCCAGCCCTGCTATTACCTCTGTAGTCTATCAGTGGGACTGATTTCCTTCTTCATTATATTGAACAATAAGAACATTGATGTAACAAATGGGAAGTGAATGCTGTCCATTTAATCTCTTTGTTCCCGTATTTTTTTGCTTATCACCAAAGAGGATGGCTGAATTCATGGCCACCATAAGATTCCCAAATTTTGTCAAATATTTAAGCAGACTTAGTCTGGGAATGGTTTATATGTATTTAAAATTTATTACTATCTTCCTTGCTTTAGCTTTAAATTAATCTTCGTTGAATTGGATATACACAAAATGGATTTCCTAAGTGCTCTATATCTGCAGAAGGTGAACTACAATCTGGCTCTAAGTTTTGTTAATTAGCAAAAGAGAGAAAAGATCATTCTGAATCATAGATAAAAGCATCCTCTAAAAACACCTACACCTACTCTCCTGTTTCTTCATATATATATTTTTAAATATCCAAATGAAGTAAGAAAATCCATCATTTCACATGCAGTACTATCACCTGTATTTAAGGAGACTTCCAAAGCAAGAGTGGCATTGATTAAATTGTCCTATTAGTAGTTTCTTTAGACTCAATTCTCAGTTTCTTCAAGTCAATTTAGCTGTGTTGTTATAAGCTTCTTTCCTATATCCAAACCTTGGGATTGTTTTGGCCCTTTACTTCATTCCCCATCAAGGGAAAGGAAAGTAGTCTTAGTACTTAGATTAACATGTGTTATTTTCACAACCTAAGAGAATGTATCCTTTTTTCTTCAGCTCCAATCATCCATCAGTTCATTTCTTCATTAATGTATTTATTCAATAAATACTAAATGAGTACATATGAGGAGTGTCTCAGACATGAGCAAAGAAAATAAAAATCCCTGCCCTCAAAGAGTTTACATTTTATGTGGGTGGTAGGCAGTGAAAATGGGGATGCAATGTGTAACAAACCCAGAAGCAAAATACACACTTTATTAGATGGTAATAATATTTCTAAAAAAAAAAAAAGGCAGGGAAGAGAAGTAGAGAGTACTCTAGTAAGTCTGAAATTTCAAATACTATAGTCAGGGAAGGTCTCATTGAGATGATAATATTTATGAAAACATTTTAAATAGTAAGTGAAGTCCAGAGGGATAGAAGGTAGAATCATAGAAGCAGACCCCAGCTAGATGCTATAGGTCACTGTGAAAATTTTGGTGTTCACCTGGATGAGAAGTCGCCAAATGATTCTGAGCAAAAAAGTGGCTTAATTTTATCTGTATTTGAAATGGATAATATGGGTTGCAAACAGACTGAAGTGGGAGACAGGGCAGAAACAAGGAGATCAGATAAGATGATAACACAATAATTGGAATGAGGGATGACTGTACCTTGGACCAGGTAATAGCAGTGGAAGAGTGAGAAATGGTTCAGCTGACAGAATTTATGGGTGAATCATGTATGATGTAGATAAGGATATATGTTGGCCAACTCTAGGATTTTGGACAAAAGAAATAGGCAAAAAATGTAGTTTCCATAGACCAAGTTGTGTGTTTTTTCTAGTCACATTCATCTATATTGGAGGCTCAAAATGGGCAAAAGTTGATATTTATTTTTTTTTTTAGAATTGGCACTTTGCCAGGGAAGTTATAGTAATAGAGATGATTGCAATGAACTTGGGATTGTAGTAATTTAAGATGGCAGAGAAGCCAAAATGAAGACTTGAAGGGAGTGAAGAATAATGAAAGGATAAATTATTTACCCTGGTAGGGTCAAATAACTGTTGGAGTCAGGGTGTGAGAGGAAGATGGTCACCTGATAAGAGAGTGGATAAGAATCTGTGTCTAGAAATTGAGATTATGAAAGAGTGCAATTATTGTTAATGACAAATCTAGGATATCATTATAGATAGGACTGATTAACTCAGTAGGGGTATATAACTAGGACAAGGAGTAAAGAAAATGATGTATCTGGATATTGAAATTAAGAATTATGGCAGAATTGCAATAAGAGATAAACACAGAGCCAGCTACTAAAACCTTCGAGGAATAAAGCAGAAGTCCTGGGAAAGGAGTCAGAAATAATGCTCTTGGAGTGCTAGTGGGTAATATAGTGTGAGGATGTAAGATTCAAAGTGAGGAGACCTCATATACCACCCTAGGTGACAGGTTCACAAGAGAGAATGAGGATTAGTCATTTGGGGACTGAAAACAGCTTTTTGTAATACTAACCATAGACCAAATGAAAACATACTGTAATAGCTAAGGTAAATGTGATGGAGTCCAGAGTTACATAAATGGAGAATGAAAAGATCATAAAAAATATATATTTAAAAATATATACTTGACAAAGTTATGTGACAGAATGAATATGGCTAACTAGAGGATGATGAGGAATCTGCTCAATCTGGGACATGGTTGAGATGCCTGTAGTGCATCTATATGGTAATCAGTGCATAGCCTGAAACATGTCTCTGGAGCTTAAGCAGGCAGTATCATATTGGGAATCAGTGGTGATAGCAAACTAGGGAAACCCATGTAAAATCTTTAAGTGAATCATGAACTTTGAGGCCTTAGGAAAGAAGAATGGCCCAATAAAAAATCTGTTGAAATAATTATTATTATTAAAATAATATCAGTAGCAGTAGTGGTAGTGCTAATACAGGTAGCTAGTCTAGTGGCAATAGTAGTAATGAAAATAAACTACTAATTATAAGGACAAGTTAAATCAGAGCTATTGTTCTATGGGTTTATTAAAAATCATGTCCTATATTTCATTTGATGGTGCAATCTTAACATCAAGCACATTGCCTGGCATGTAATGGAATAGTGGAAGAGTGAGTAAAGCTGTGCATAACTGAAACAAACAGCTTAGGTAAGATTCAAGAATCTTTTACCTCATCCTTGGTCCCAAAGTTTTGCCACTTTATGCTTAGAGTGGTTTAGCAATCTGTGTGTGACTCAGATCTTAACTATTGACTTGAAAACTATCCCCAGAATGATCAGATCCATGTCAGGGGAGATAGACAAGATAAGCATAAAAACAACAAAGATGTGAAACCCACCATTATCTGAATGCAACAATAGTAACTAAACAAGCACATATATCTAATGTCCTTTTATGATTTGTCCTATTTTTTTTTCCTTATGCCACATCTCCATACCTATATAAGTCCCAGTAGTGACTAGTTTAGGCTCAAAATGAAACTCTCAGCACGTGTATTTTACATATGAAGAAAATGAAAGTCAGAAAGTTAAGTTATTACTTAAGAGCCAGGTAACAAATAAATTGTGGAGATTTGATTTTCAACTATATGTGCTGACACCAAAGCCCAAGCTTTGTCCATAGGATACAGGTCATTTAGAATTAAAGAGTATTCTAAAATAAACTCAATTTATAGTGATTTAAAACTTTGCCGATTTCTTCTCAACCATAAACCTGGCAAATCTATTGGTAAATGATTAAGTCATAGAGCATATAAACTAAATGTAAATTATCTAGGTTCCATTATGTTAAACCAGTTGAGAAATCCTGAATTTATGCAATAGGATTTGTCACACAAATTATGTTCATGAAAGAATGTAATGACCTGACATCAATAATTAGGAAAAGATAAAATTTTGCATCAGTGGTTCATGTTTCCATTTTTTTTTACCTAATATTACAAACTGCCATAATTCAAAACAACATGTAAACTGTGTTAAAATTCTATTTAAACTACGGTATAAGTTTACATGGTGCCAATATATGAGTGTGTGCATGTATAACCTGATAACTTTTATTGCTATCTATAGCATAGTGTATTTATCAGAGTTTATTTCATTTTTAAGAACTATGAAGAGTGTAGTTAACTGGGACATGTTTTATATTGTTTTGACAAGATGTCTTAAATTGTTTTTGAGAGAAACTTGACAAACAAAAACAGGAAAACGGCATGCATTATATTAAAATAGGCATGCACTACACGTAAAAAATTTTAATGTCTTAAATGAGGTCTGCTATCCATTTGGCATTGGTTTTATATTTATTCTTAAAATCCATGGGCACAATCTCTAAACCTTCCCATTGTGAAAATAAATAAAGGAAACCTCATTAAAACCTCATTTAAAATTCCTCATAAATAAAGGAAGCTCTGAAGGGGTGCACTCACTCCCACTCACCTGAAGGGGGTGTACTCACCTGCACTCACATTACCACTCACCCCCAAACTGGAGGAAATTTGCTTTATACAACATAGCAGAAGGAAGAAGAGTTTCTCCTTGCCCAGCAACAACTCAGCCAATGAGAAACTGCCACCCTCATCCAATAAGAATCTGTCACCTTTCTGAATTCTGTAACAGCCCTTCACAACTTCCCCCTTTCTTCCATAAAAGCAAACCCCTTTCCTCTGTTCTCCAGAGTTACCTGTGTTTTGTGGTAGTTTGCTTGTTCTGAATTACAATTCAGTGCCATTTCCAAACAAATTCCTTTTGTTGGCAAAATAACTGGCTCCTTTGTTTTCTAAAGTTGACACCATGTAACAAAATTCTGCTCCAAAGAGTGCTACTTTGGTTCTGATAAATTATTAAGCAGGAGGTTCCAAAAAACTTGGAGACAAATATCGGAAAGGATTAGCCAAAGTGAGTAAATAAAGTATTTACACTAATATCTAGGGAAATAGTAAAGAAGTTCCTCTTTCTCTCCCCCCCCCAACCTATCTATAGTTTGGTTAATTTTCTGGTATCACATTTCAAAAGAATGACATTTCTTTTCTGGTTTATACCAGGCCAATCAGGTACTCTCCTCTATGACAAAGGTGTTTAAGGCTAATGGGTAGCAAATGGGGGATAAAAGGATCTGAAAGGAGCTCAGATTTGATAGCTGTTGGAATAAAAGCGTCTGTAAAATCTGAAATGTGTGGTCTTGGTTAAATGGAGTAGATTTTATAAATTAATGTGGTGATATGACTGAACACAGTGGGGAAACACTATATCCTTCTTTTTATTATGATCCTCATTAAAAGGAAAATAGCAAAGGCTGTTACCTGGTAAAATATATCAAACACATGTGCCTCTGTAAGTTTTTAAACTAGATGAAGGAGAAGGAAAAAATATATATATATTGGTAATGAAATCAATTTTGAACTTTGTCAAGGAAGGTAAATTTGATGCTTTGAATGAACAGACATCTTGTTTGACTAGAAATGATCATGGCTCCAATTTCTTGTCAAACATGCTACTCTTGCTGTCAGAGAATGCTATTCCATTTCTGATATTTCAGCATCGGTCTTTTGCTATTACAAAACCAGTGCCGTTGGCTGTCAGGACTTTCCAGTTTCAATTGGCAGACTTATCTGTCTTCTGCAGGATTAGACAGAAATATTTCTCATTCAGAGGCTGCTCCTGTGGAAGACAGCAGCAGCCCCAGGAAATTTGAGTGCATTAGCTTCAAAGGACCTGTCTGCCACCCTTCTGACAGTACACTCAGCAAAGTGCCTTCCAATCTCCTGCTCCTTGGGCGGTTTTCTCTACACTTTAAATATGTATTCTTGCCATTACATAGAAACTTCAGCAATTTCTATGTTGTAACATTATTTATATATATACAAGAACAAGCCATAGATTTTCACTCAATTGGCACTAGTCATTTCTGGTAAATTGCATAAAAACCATAAGAAAAGATGATAGACAATGTGTCTCAGATAAAATTAATGTCAGCAGAATAGATAAAAAAAATTGAGGAATTCATGATTCTTTAATTATTTGGGAGAAAAAAGTGGTAATTATTTCTGTTCTTCAGGAAAGGATCCCATCTACATTTTCCCTTCCTGTTTTGGTTTTTCTTCTACTTGTTCCAGTCTTCATCCCCCAACCAAAAAAAACAAAAACAAAAACAAAACAAAAAAAAAACAAAAAAAAAAAACAGTGATGCTAGAGGTTGAGGGTATGCATATATGTGCATATGTGTTTCCCAATAGACTACATCTCTTGGTATTTACATGCCTCTAAAATTTTATCAAATGTTTTGTAATCTATTTATTGACTATTTTATTAGTCCATAAAATCTGCAAATAACTCTACTCAGAAAGTCCCAACCCTTTGTCTAGCATTGGAAAATAGCTTGTACATTGAAAAATGTCAGTGGCCACAGCTGAGTTTAACTATTTTTGTGGAGACAAATAAAATCGATTGAGAATAGGAACTTTAATTCTCATTTTTAACATGCTGTGTCAATAAATCCTAGGAGTTATTTGGTTTACTATTTTTGCTATCATTTTTTTTGTTTTGGCTGCCAACTTTCAGAAGGACACCAACTATGAGTAAGTAGCATATCTCACTGTCTTACTCAATGTCTTTGAGAGAAACAGTTAAGGTCTTCTTTCCTTATATGGATAGCTTTTAAATAGCATTTCACATAGTAAGGATAAAAAGCAGTTCATGGAACAGTGATGATAATCAGAAGCCCTTCTGATAGGAAAAAAAAAGATTATTGTGCATCCCATAAAGTTTGTTTCAAAGAAAGGCAAAAAAGTATTTTTAAGTCCTGGTGCTAGTTTAGGGGTACAATGCGTGGCTCAGCGGCTGGGCAGCTACCTTCAGGTCAGCTCGTGATCTCGGGGTCCTGGAATCGAGTCCTGCATCAGGCTCTCTGCAGGGAGCCTATTTCTCCCTCTGCCTATGTCTCTGCCTCTTTTTCTGTGTCTCTCATGAATAAATAAATAAATAAAATCTTTTTAAAAAGACATATTTGTTAGCATAAGATACACCATAATCTATAGCTTTATAGCTCAGATTAAATGGAAATCTAACAATTGCTTAATTTCATCCATGAAAATAACTATGTTGGAAAATTGTTATTTAACACTGATTGATTTCCCACAAGGGTCCAAGAAAATACATAATGGAAACATGTGGCATTGTCTCTAAGGGGCTTACATCACGTTCACAGATTTGATTATTATTAAGTACATTGCCCTCATACACATTTGTAGTTATCCCCACTAAAACACAATTACTAATTACATTAGACTTTTCTCAGAGGAATTTTGTTCTAGTTTTATTATTATCATTAGTGCTTTTTTTTCTGGCAAAGTCTCACACATCTCAGTCAGGCTGCAGAATCTAAATTAAAAACAGCACAGAGTGTTATTAGCATATTGTCCACTGTGAAGTTTTCATCTCTCTCTCCATTACCTAACACGGACCCAGCTGATTTATTTAGAAAGCATTTATCGAGTGGTTGGTTTCTATTAGGTACTAAGCCTTCTGTCCATTTCTGTAAGGAACTCACAATTTGTGAGGACATAAAATGTCTAATTGTCATAATGCTAATGTCAAGCTACCATCAGAAAATGTTGGGAGCACAGACGGAGACCAATTTATTCCAAAGGGTTTTGCAAATATTTACACAAAGTGCTATATTAAAAGAAAAATATCAGTGAATTTAAAATGGCATTTCATCTTTGTTTGGGTAAAATTCCCTTAAAATAAAGCTCCTCTTTTTTTTTTTTTTGTGTGTTGTGTGTGTGTGTGTGTGTGTGTGTGTGTTCAAACAAAAATATTATTGGTCAAGAAATCAAGAAAAATATTTTTTTCTTTATGGAGCATAAAGTACAGATTGTATACTTAGTATTATAAGAACAGTGACTTCAGACTGAGACCCTGGCACACTCTTTTACAGTCCTAGATAAACAATCAAGGAATCAGTTGCCTATCCAGTGAACAGGGCAGTGACTCTACAATGCACCAAATATTCTGGAAATTTGATACATCTAACTATTTCATTTATGTTTCCCTGAATCTACTACAAATCTGTTTACTCATACTCGTCATCAAGATAGACAACACAAATTGGGGCACCTAAGTGACTTAGTCAGTTAAGCATCTGTTCAAGTCATGATCTCAGGGTGCTGGGATTAAGCCCAGAGTCCAGCTCCCTGCTCAGGGGGGGAGTCTGCCTCTCCTAACCCCTCAGTCCCTTCCTCTACTCTGTGCTCTCTCTCTCTATCTCAAATAAATAAATAAAATCTTTAAAAAAGATAAAAACCACAAATGAATTAGAGGTGTTCCGCTCTTATGTTTATCTAAATGTTCTGTGCTTGAATATAGAGAAGTTCTAATTCAAAAAAATTAAATATTTAACATCTTGAACATAATATGCATATTGCTAAGCTTGCTACTTTTTGTAACCACTGATGCTCATTGGCTTTGATTTATGTAGTTCTAATTTGTCTATTTTAGAAATAGACACTGTGGTAAATGAAATCTTTGGGTAGGAGAGAATAAAAGCTGAAAAGGAGGTGCCGTTCTAATATTATCACAGAAAATGATCTATTTTCATTTATGATATCATGATCCAGTTTTTTCCCTAAGTGTCATTCTCTAAATAGTGAAGCACCTTATTCTCTAATATTTAATGTCTCTCTAAGTTGTTTCTTATTAGAAATTGTATTGCTTAAAACTGACATTTTCCTAATAGTAGTATGGTTTTTCCTACATTTTATGTCATTAAAATTATGCACGCCTCAACAACAGCATATCCCAGTTGAGTCATATCAATGTAAATAAAAATGCAAAGAGGCAAAGTCGATAATATTACCAAAAAATTGGTGTTTAGGGTGTAATATGGAGATTCATACTGCACAGATGTTCAGCAGAAATGAGATCTGCACCTCAATTGAGTAAGAGTATTACCTATTTTATTGCTCTGCCTATGTACAGCAGGCAAGGGTACAGAGACTGTGACCTTGAATGCAGTGCAAAAGAACATACTGCTTCAGGAAAAAAAAATTACTGCTCAAAGGCAAGTATGTTCAAACAGTAAGAAATTTAAAAAATTAAACTAACAAACATAGCAGCATCTAGTGTTTAGTTCTACAGTGGCAGCTATGAATGCATAAATTTAGTCAAGATAAAAGGACTGAAAGACAAGATATTTTATTTCTTCAGTGAGACTGGGTATTCAAAGAACATACTAGTCCATATATTTTTTGCTATTATCTACAATGTGATTGTAGTCCATTTTGTCTGGGAAGGCTATTCAAAAGTATTTTTGATTTTGTGGAGTTTATTGCCAAATTTTTCTTCCTGATATGTGTGTTTATCTCTATCTATCTATCTATCTATCTATCTATCTATCTATCTATCTATCTATCATCTATTACCTATATCTATATCTATCATTTATCATCTACCTATCTAAAGTTTAGATGTCTTAATTACATTACTAAAGTTTAGATGTCTTAATTACTAATGTTTTGAAGGTAATAGAACCGGTAGTTACCAATTAACTTCAAAAGGAACCAAGCTAATTTCTAATGTAATTTGGGTAACATCATCATCACCACCACCACCACCACACACACACACACACACACACACACACACACACAGCCTCTGATATTTCCCTAAATCAAGGAAAGTCACCTTCCCAATCTCCCTTTATTTATTTCAGCTTGATCTTCCCTCCAGCAGATAGCTGTCTAAGGGAACTGTAGCATTAATTGGGTCTTGAAGGGAAACATTTCCTTTAATTTGACATTTTCCTCAATTATGGATATAGGCTCTGTCACCAATAGATACATAGAAATGACCAATATTTTTATAGTACAGCACAGATATTTCTTGCCAGAATGAAAACTGAACCCAGGCATCCTCAACTAGAAATCAGACTTTGTCTTCCTCTCAAAAAAATTATCGCTACAGCTATAGATGTCTAGGAAAATCTCAACAAATATCTTACACATTTCATGTATTTGTGAATATAAATGAGAGAACTTGCCATCAGAATATGCAAAATGTAGTTTATCATGATACATCCCAATATGACCAACTTTATAAACTTTCTTAGCCATATCTACTCTCCTTTAAATGTAGAGTTTGAAAGAAGGTTACTATTCCTCTGGATATTCTCTTTTTTTCTCAAACTTCTACATGAAGTGTCAGTAAATCTGATCCTCATTTTCTAGAACAAATCAATTTTGTTGATTCAGTTCCATGTGAAGATAGGCTTGTCAAAACAACTTAAAAAAAAAGAAAAAAGACATACCTCTTTCTATTACAAGTACATATACTGCCTGATAGGAAATATTTTTTTTTTTATCCTTAGTTCTATTAAAATTTTATGTACTCATTTTTATTTACAAAACAAATATCTCCAAGGTATTATAGGGATCACATACAAATTACTCAAGGCAGGCTTCAGGGAGTAAGCTGTGCTTAGGACCTAAGCATTAACATAAAGCATGATTTCAATAATTAGAGAAGCCATAGCCAAAGGCTAAATTTTATGTGGCAGAGAATTTGTATAGAAGTATCCTAGGAAGTATGACTCAATAGAATGCCAGATTTGGGTGATAAATTTGAAATGCAAGGCAATAGAGACCTATAGGATAATAAAAGAAAATATGTAGCTAACATATGTCCATGAAAAGTAATTATCTGCTGTTTGTATATCAGATTTGTTAATTGGAAAAAATGCAAAAACACGAAATAGGAAATGTTCCAGAAAGCTTTTCTGAGACATCTGGGACACCCTGGACAAGAGAGTGGGCTGAAATTCTTCCCCATCCATGTGATGAGTTCCTTTGAGCACTCAGCACCAATGCTGAAATAATTCTATGTATTAGAAAGAGTAAATATACAGGACCCCAACTTGAGATAGTTTTTCTCCATTCTCCCATTCCTAGTACAAGAAAAATCATCTTCAATGTCTACATCTTTACCTTTATGATGTGTAAGGCAAGGAACATATGTGATGGAGATGTATAGGTATAAAAATATTTAGGTACATGTGTATGTATATTATACATATATTTACTTTTTACATAGTTGTGTATGTATATGATAAATCAACACACACACACAAACCATGACATACAGAAATAGATGAGAAAGAGAAGGACAGAGAGAGAGAGTGATTTTTTTTTCTTCTGCTCCTGCTTTGGGCCAAGCTGAAAAAACAAGGACTGAATTTATTCTCCCACCTAAAACAACCAAAAGCAGGGGGGGTGGGGGGAAGTGTATAAAACACTGATTTTCAACATTAAGCATCAAAGCAGTGATCCCTGAGAGAAGTAATCTAGGTGAAGCCTGTAATTGTCCCATCTCACTGCCTTGAGTTTTCCAGACCATCGCACATGGAGGAGGACTCTATTCTTAGCCCAGGGAACTCACTGAATTAAGATGGAGCTGAGTGTCTGAAGAGGCTGAAGCAGCTAGAGTAGATCAAAGTTCACATGACAGACTAAGAGAACTCCAGAAATCTACAGAGAGCTCCCCTCCCCCCACAAGCATTTGACCAAGTACTGATCAATTCAGACAGGTGAGAATAATACTGATGGCTGAGGAAAAAAACAGCAAACAAAAATTAGGTGTCAAACAAAAATTTGGTAAGTTGAATGGTATTAGATCTAGGCCACAGATTTGGAGAATAGACTTACAGCACTTAGATCTAATGATAGATTTGTCTACAAAATAAACAAAAAAAATCATGAGTCAATAGCAAAAATTCAAGAAAAGTCTATTTAAAATAGGTAAAATATTTGAGAAGGCACTTTACAAAAGCAAAAATAAATAGCCAACAAACATGTAGAAAATATGTAGAAAACTTACCAAAATCATTGATCACCAGAGTAAGGGATAGCCTCACAAGTATACAAAACAAAATATGTTGTGATTCCATCCACATGAATATCAAAATATATATTCTTTGATTTTTAAACTTAGTATTAAATTTGCTGTCTGTTAAGCTTCAGTAGTCATTGAAAAATATTTGGAAAAATTACTAGAATAGGAAGTTATGAAACAGGAAAGGTAATTATAATATTTGAAATCTGATCATTGTTAAATACTAGTGAAAATAGATTTTTTTAAAAGTGTGCTTAAATGTAGGAGATTTCTGGTAAAAGAAAGAGGAAAGGGAGAGAAAGAGGAAAAGGAAAGAGTAGAAGTGGGTAGAGAGAAAGAAGGAAGGAAGGATGGAAGGAAGGAAGGAAGGAAGGAAGGGACAAAGGGACAAAGGAAGGAAGGAAAAAGTAAACAAAAATATGTAAACATATAAAGCTATCCTGATTTGAAAGAATGTTCTTATTAGAAAACACAGGTTTCAATTTCCTTTGAGATACTTTAGATATCTTGCCTTCATATAGACTATGTCATGTCATCCAAATAATTATTTTTCTTGCTCTTAAAGTCTTAAATATGATCTTTTTGTGTTATGACATGTTTTTGTCATTTTTAGCACTTATTCTTTGGATTATATTACAATTGCCTATGGTTTGGCATTGTAACTAGCTGGATATTTCTTGAAATCCTTCTGAATGAGCAATAGTTACACAGTACCTAGGATTAAAATCACAGCACTTTTAAAATAAATCACAAGGATTGACAACAAAAAAAGTCAAAAAACTTAACAAAATGTTAAGTTTGTGCTTGACAATTCACCATTTCTGCCACGAATAAAATATCACTTACATGCTTATATACATTCAAAATTTGGTTACAGTGTACCTAAATAAGACCTGGACACAAAATGCATTTTTAAACTTCAATCCTTTATCTGTTACTGTCTCCTCATGCTTTGAATATCTTTTCAAATACTTATATCCTTTTCATAATATTGAATTTCTCTTTATTGTGCTATGTCTAATGCAAGTTCTACTATTTCTATGAATTCTTCATAGATGCCCCCTGTCAAAATGAATTACTCTCTCCTCTGGCTTCAGTCTGACTCCTACATGTGGCCTGGTTCAGCATTTATATTACTTTGATTTTTAATTATTTTGTTTATTTATATCTCTGTGTCTGTCTCTGGCTCATGTATTCAAAGACAGTAGGACTTATCATCTATGACTATTTTACATCCATTATTCATACAATATCCAGAATGTTTTTAAAATAGATTTTATTTTTTATACCACTTTTAGATTCACAGCAAAATGGAGCAGAAAGCACAGCAAGATCCCACACATTCTCTGCTCCTCTCACACTCTCACACACAGTCTCCCTATCCCATCCCACATAAGAGTGGTACATTCATTACATCCTGTAAACCTACACTGACACATCATCATTACCCAAAGGTCAGAGTTTACATTAGGGTTCACTTTTGGTATTGTACAATCTATGGGTTTTAAAAGCATATAATGATATATGTTTATAGTACGATATAAAAAGTTTCACTGTCCTAAAAATTCTCTGTACTCAGCCCATTCATCCCTCCCTCCTCCCAAACTCTTGACAACCACTGACCTTTTTTCTCCCCATAGTTTTGCCTTTCCAGCATCTCATAAAGTTGAGATCATATAGCCTTTTAAGATTTCTTTTTCAAATATCCAAGTTTCTTCTGTCTTTTCATGGGTCCATGGCTCATTTTTTTCATTGCTGACTAACATTCCATTATTTGAATGTTCCAAAGTTTATTTAACCATTCCTCTGCTGAAGGACATATGATTACTTCCAGATTTTTTGGAATTATCAACAAAGCTATTACAAACACCCATGTGAAGGTTTTTGTGTGGACATAAATTGTCACCCCATTTGGATAAATATCAAAGAGTGTGATTTCTGGATCATATGACAAGAGAATGTTTAAGAGGCTACCATACTTTTGGATTCAATTTGCTAGTATTCTGTTAAGAATTTTTGCATCCATGTACATCAAGGGTATTAGCCTGCAATTCTCTTTTGTAGTAGGCTCTTTGGTTTTGGAATCAAGATAATACTGGCCTCATGGAATGAGTTTGGAAGTTTCCATTCCATTTCTAATTTTTGGAACACTTTGAAAAGAATATATATTAACTCTTCTTTAAATATTTGGTGGAATTCCCTGGGAACCCATCTGGCCCTGGACTTTTGTTTGTTGGGAGATTTTTGAAACTGGACCACTTTCTTAGAAAATACACAAAAATAAAATCAAAATGGCTGAGAGACCTAAATGTGAGGCAGGAAACCATCAATATCCTAGAGGAGAACACAGTCAGTAACCTTTTTGACATCTGCTGTAACAACTTCTTACTAGAGATGTCTCCAGAGACAAGGGAAACAAAAGCAAAAATGAAATATTGTGACTTCATCAAGATAAAAAGCTTCTGCCCAGTGAAGGAAACAGTCAACAAAAACGAAAGGCAACCTTTGGAATGGGAGAAGATATTTGCAAATGACATATCTGATAAAGAGTTAGTACCCAAAATCCATAAAGAATTTATCAAACTCAGCACCCGAAAAACAAACAATCTAGATAAAAAATGAGCAGATCTGTAAGGACTTTTTTTCCAAAGAAGACATACGGGTGACCAACAGACACATGAAAAGATGCTCAGTATCATTCATCATCAAGGAAACACAAATCAAAACTGCAATGAGATATCACCTCACACCTATCAGAATGGCTAAAATTAACAACACAGGAAACAACAGATATTGGTGAAGATGCAGAGAAAGGGAACCCTCTTACACTCTTGGTGGGGATGCAAACTGCTGCAGTCACTCTGAAAACAGTATGGAGGTTCCTCAAAAAGTTAAAAATAGAACTACCCTTTGATCCAGCAATTGCATCACTAGATATTTACACAAAGTATACAGAAATACTGATTCGAAGGAATATACATGCACCCTGATGT
This sequence comes from Nyctereutes procyonoides, assembly GCF_905146905.1. Taxonomy (NCBI): domain Eukaryota; kingdom Metazoa; phylum Chordata; class Mammalia; order Carnivora; family Canidae; genus Nyctereutes; species Nyctereutes procyonoides. The sequence continues at coordinate 31,299,577 of NW_026575126.1, read as the reverse complement.
TTATAGCAGCATTATCAATAGCCAAATTATGAAAGAGCCCAAATGTTAATTGACTGATGAATGGATAAAGAAGTGATATATATATATATATATATATATATATATATATATATATATATATAATCTCATTGGACCACTTCCTTACTTACACCTTGTACAAAAGTAAACTCAAAATGGATGAAATAAGTCAGTCAGAGGTAGATAAATACCATATGATTTTACTTGTATGTGAAATTTAAGGAACAAAACAGATAACATAGGGGAAAGAAAAGAGAGAGGCAAAGCATAAAATAGACTCTTAACTATAGAGAACAAACTAAGGGTTGCTGGAGAAGAGGATGGATTAAATGGGTGATGGGTGTTAAGAAAGGCACTTTTGATCAGCACAGGGTATTATATGTAAGTGATGAATCACTAAATTCTACTCCTGAAACTAATATTACACTATATGTTAAGAATTTAAAGAAAAATTTGAAACTAAAATAAATAACTATATGGATGAAAATAACAACAGCATCCCCTACACACACACACACACACACACACACACACACACACACACAAGGAAGCTGCCACACTGTCTTCCAAAATTGCTGTAACATTTTACATTCTCACCATCAGTGAATAAATATTTCTATTGCTCCATATCATTGGCCAATATTTCGTGTTGTCAGGATTTTGGAATTTCAGCCTTTATTTTTATTTTTTTATTTTAGAGTGGGAGGGAGCAGAGGAAGAAGGAGAGAGAGAATCTTAAGCAGGCTCTACACCTAGCATGGAGCCCAATGCAGGGCTCAATCCCACAACCCTGAGATCATGACCTGAGCCAAAATCAAGAATCAGCTGCTTAACTGACTGAGCCAACCAGGTGCCCCTAGATTTTAACCAGTGTAATAGGTCTGCAGTGGTACCTCTTTATTGTTTTAATTTGTAATTCTCTTATGACAAATTTGTAATTTGTTTTAATTTGTAATTCTCTTATGACATAAGACATTGAACATCTTTTCACATGCTTATTTGTCATTTGTAGGTCTTCTCAAGGAAGTCTCTTCCAAGTCATTTTACTATTATTTTCTTATTGTTAAATTTTAAGAGATCTTTAAGTAATTTCAAAAATAGTCTTCTATTAAATGTTTCTTCTGTAAATATTTTCTCGCTGTCCACAATCTATCTTCTGATTCTCTTGACATTCTCTATCTCAGAGCAGAAGTTTTTAGTTTTAATGAAGCTCAGTTTATCCATTCTTTTTTTGATGGATTTTGCCTTTGGTAGTATATCTAAATATTCACTGAAAACTCAAGGTCATCTAGATTTTGTTCCATGCTATTTTCAGGGTTTTTGTAGTTTTCTATTTTACATTTAGTCTATGGTAAATTTTGGAAAAATTTTTGCAAAGGGTGCAAGTTCTGTGTTTACATTCTTTTTCCCCCCTCCATGTAGATATTCAGTTGATCCAGAGCAATTTGTTGAGAGGATTGTTTTTCTATATTGTGCTGTCTTTGCTCCTTTGTCAAAGATCAGTTGACTGTATTTGTGTGCGAGTCTATGTTTGTGTTCTCTGTTGTGTTCTGTTGATCTATTTACGTATTATTTCACCAATACCACACTGTCTTGATACTGTAGCTTAACATTGAAGTCTTGAAGTTGGATGGCATCAATTCTCCAACTTTGTATTTTCTCTTTAAATAGTGTGTTGGCTAGTCCAGGCTTTTCGCTGCTCCATATAAGATTTAGAATCGGTTTGTTCACATCCACAAAATAACTTGCTGGGATTTTGATTGAGATTACACTGAATCCATAGATCAAGTTGGGAAGAACTGACGTTTTGACAATATTGAATCTTCCTACCCATTAACGCAAAATATCTCTCCGTTTTTTAGTTTTTTTTTTAATTTACTTAGAGTTTTGTAGTTTTTCTCATATAGACCTTGTACATATTTTGTTAGATTTATACCTAAGTATTTTATTTTTTGAGCGTGCTCATACAAATTGTACTATGTTTTAAGTTTCAGATTCCAGTTGTTCATTGCTGGTATATAGGAAGGTGATTGACCTTTGTGTAACCTTGTAACCTACAACATAATATAATCACGTGTCAGTTTCAGGATTTCTGTTGTTATTTATTCATGCAGATTTTCTACATAGGCATCTGTGAAGTCAGTTTTATGTCTCCCTGGTCTATGTAGTGTTTTCTTCATTTTCTTGTCTTACTGAATTAGCTGAGACTACCAGTACAATGTTAAAAAAGAGTGATAAGAGGAGAGATACTTGCCTTATTTCTGATATCAGTGGAATAGCTTCTAGTTCCTCAATATTAGAAGTATGATGTTAGCTTTAGGCTTTTGTAGTTTTTTTTTTTTTTTTATCAAGTGGAGGAAGTTCCCCTCTATTCCTAGTTTGCTGCGGGATTTTATTATGAAAGGGTGCTGGATATTGTTAAATGCTTTTTTCTGCACCAACTGATATAATCATATGGTTTTCCCTCTTTAGTCTGTTGATATAATGGATTAAATTAGTTGATTTTTAAATGTCGATCCAACCTTACATAGCTGGAATAAATCCTACTTGGTTGTGATATTTAAATATATTGTTGGATTCAATTTGCTAATATTTTGCTGAGGATTTTGCATCTATGTTTATGAGAGATATTCTATAGTTGTTTTCTTCTTGTAATGTCTTTTTTGGATTTTAGTGTTAGAATAATGCTGGCTTCACAGAATGAGTCATGAAGTATGTCCTCTGCTTCTATCTTATATAAGAAATTGTAGATAATGGGTCAGATTTCTTCCTTAAATAGTATTACTCACCTATGAATTCTTTGGGCCTGGTGCTTTCTGTTTTTGAAGGTTATTATTTTGTTTTGCGTTCTTTAATAGACACAAACCCTTTCAAATGATTTATTTCTTCTTGTGTGAGTCTTGAGAGGTTGTGCCCAAGGAATTGGTCCTTGATTTATTCATAGTATCTCTTTATTATCCTTTCAATGTTCATGAGCTCTGTACTGGTATCTTCTCTTTCATTTCTACTACTAGTAATTTGTGTTTTCTGTGTTAGTTAGCCTGTCTAAAGTCTTGTTGATTTTATTAATCTTTTCAAAAATCCAGCTTTTGGTTTCATTAATTTTTCTCTATTGACTTCCTCTTTTCAAGTTTAGTGATTTTTCTCTAATTTTATTCTTTCTTTTCTTCCTTTTTCTTTGGATTAAATTTTTTCTTTGTTTTCTAGAGTTTTATGATAGTAGCTTATTGTTTTAAAATCTTTCTTCTTCATATATATATAATTATAGCACATAATTATATGCTATAAATTCCTCTCTAAGAAGTGCTTTTACTGAATTCCACAAATTTTGGTAAGTTGTATTTTAATTTGCATTTAGTTCGAAGTATTTTTAAATTTCTTTTAAGATTTCTTATTTGACCCATGTGTTACTTAGAAGTGTATGTTTAATCTCTAAATATTTTGGGTTTTCCAGGTATTTTTCAGTTACTTATTTTTAGTTTGATTCAATTGTGGTCTAAGAGCATATATCATATGATTTCTATTCTTTTAAATTAACTAAGGCTTTTTTTATGACACAGAATGTGATGTATCAGTGACTGATGTGAGCTTGAGAAAAATGAGTATTTTGTTGTTGGATGACGTAGTTTATAAATGCCTTTGTATTCAGTTGATTAAGGGCGTTGAGTTCAACTATGGCTTTACTGATTTCTGCCTGCTGGATTGGTCCATTTCTGATAGAGAGAGAGGGATGTTTAAGTCCACCTATAGTAGCAGATTTATCTATTTCTCCCTACAATTCTATTAATTTTGCCTCACATGGTTTGACTCTCTGTTGTTTGGCAATATACATTAAGAATTGTTATGTTTTCTTAAAAAGTTGACTTCTGGGGATCCCTGGGTGGCTCAGTGGTTTGGCACTTGCCTTTGGCCCAGGGCATGTTCCTGGAGTCTTGGGATTGAGGCCCACATCAAGCTCCCTGCATGGAGCCTGCTCCTCCCTCTGCCTGTGTCTCTGCCTCTCTCTCTGTGTCTCTCATGAATGAATAAATAAATAAATAAATAAAACTTAAAAAAAAAAAAGTTGACTCCTTTGTCACTAGGCAATACCTTTCTTTACCCCAAATCATTTTCCTTGCTCAGAAGTTTATAGTCTTGGATATTAATATAAACATTTCAGCTTTTTTAAAATTAGTGTTAATATGGTATACCTTTCTCCATTCTTTTACTTTTAATATATTTGTCTTCATGTTTAAAATGGATTTATTGTAAAAAGAATATAGTTGGACCTTTTTAATCTACTCTGGTAAATTCAGCCTTCTAATTTTCATGTTTAGTCCACTGACATTTAAATGGACAATCGATGTAGTTAGATTAATATCCACCATATTTATAACTGTTTTCTATTTGTTACCCTTGTTGTTTATTCTTATTTTTGTTTTTACTCTTTTCCTGACTTTTGTAGTTATAATGGAATATTTTATATGACTCCATTTTCTCTCCTGTGTTAACATTTCAACTCTACTTTTTTTTCCTCAACTTTTTTTGGTGGTTACTGTAGAGTTTTCAATATACATTTAAAAATAATCCAAGTCTACTTTCAAATAGCATTATACCACTTCACAGGTAGTGCACATACCTTGCAATAACAAACTATTTCTAATTCATCCTTCCAGTACCATCTATCATTGCTGTTGTTCATTTCTCTTATATATAGGCATTCATTAATAGACATCCCCAAATATATCATTGCTATATTATTTATAACAAATTGTATCTGCTAGATCAATTAAAAATTAAAAAAAAAGTTTTATTTTACCTTCTCTTGTTCCTTCTCAATACTAGTCCCTGTAAAGTCTTCTGCCTGTGGCTCTCTATCCTGCTAATTTGTGAATTTCTATATTTACCAGTCTGCCTCTCCAATGTGATGAGCAGCAGTTTTATCTGTGACTTCCAATTTTTCAAAAATCTAGAGAAGAGAGGGACACCTGGGTGGCTCAGTTGGTTAGCATATGCCTCTGGCTCAGGTCATGATCCAAGGGTCCTGGGAGTGAGCCCCACTTTGGACTCCCTTCTCAGCGGGGACCCTGTTTCTCCTTTTCACTCTGCTGCTCCCTCTGCTTATGCATACTTTTTCTTTCTGTCAAATAAGTAAATAAAATCTTTTTAAAAATTCTAAGAAGAGTTTTTGTTTGATTGATTGTTTTTCTATTTGTTCAGCTATTTACTTCTGAGCTCTTTACATGCCAGTTGGAAACCAGAAGTCCAAAATGATGTTTTTGATGCACGATAATTGAAAGATATTCCTGTGTGTCAAACTCTTCATGGTTCCTCATCTCACCAAAATAAAATCTAAGACCCTTACCAGCATATCCAAGGTTTAACATATTCTGGTTTTTGCTTAATTCTATAATCTTATATCTTATCATCCACCACCGTGGCCTCTAGATCCCCACAACACTATTTCAAACATCAGCTTCATCAGGAAACCATCCAATCTAACATAGTACTCATCCAGTTTCTGTCATATCATTCTATTGTATATCCTACAGCAGTTATTACTAATTGATATTTTGTTGTTTATTTTTTCACTGACCTTAATCACTAAAATATAAACTCTAGTAAGCAAGGATCTTTTCTCTTCTGCTTATTGCTTTATTCCAGTGCTTAGAGTTGACAAATATTTTTTTCTGTAAATTAATTAAGTAATTAATAAATTAGTAACACCACTGTGGCAGACTTATTTCATTAGTGGTCTAATTTCTTCAATCTTCCCTCTATTATACTTTTCTAAGTGATTTTAATTATTCTTATTAATGAGACAGGGTCTATTTCCCACTTTTTGACTTTGGACAGGTCTTTATCTTGCTTTGGTCAATAAAATACAGAAGTCACTGCACCAGTTCTAAGCATAGGTCTCAAGAGGCTATGTGACTTTCTACTTGATTAATCTTGCCCATCTAGCTTTGCCATAAGAACATGCCTAGGCTAGTCTGCAGAAAGATGAATCACATAGAGCAGAGATTTATCTCTAGTTGTGTTGGCTGAAGCCATCCTAGACCAGGGAACAACCATTTGATTGCCAAACATAGGAGAGAATCCAGTCAAATCAACAGAGTTTGATCTATAGCCAATTGCAGATATATGAATGAACCCCATCAATACTAAAAGAACCACTCAGCCAACCTACAGATTCCTGAGCTAAACAAATGACTGTAATTCTAAGCCACTGAATTTTTACATGGTTTGTTGTATAGACTTGTTGTAGCAAAAGATAACTCATACTATTATGTACCACAATACCTTCCATATCATATATTCTCAATAAATATTAGTTGAAATGCCTCTAAAATTATATAGATATATCTAGGTTAAACTTCCTCTTTTAGCTAAAATTTTGCATGTTTAAGCTGCCTGCTATGTTTCTAAACTGAAAGAACATTTTCATCAAAATCATCAAAAACTCTTAGCACATCATTGCCTCAGGCATGAAGTTCCAAACATTTTATCAGCATTCACTGGCTCTTTGTTATTTTTATATTCAATGTCACTATGTTTTATCAATTATTCCTTCCTGGAAACTTTCCAATTCATACCTTCTTGTCTACTTTTATTGCCACCATGCTAGTCCAATACCACCAGACATTGAACTTAATGGAGGATAAATAATAACTTATACTGCACAACACTTAACAATTTTCTTTTTTTTTTACATTTTTCAAAGCATTTTCACACAGTATTCTATTTAATAGTTGCAACAATCTTATGAAGTGTTCCGCACAGACCCTCTTATCTTCACTTAGGTGGTGATGAAACTGAAGCTCTGAGAGGATAAGAAAAAGCCTAGATACTTTCAAGTTCTAGTTCAGAGTCCTTTCCATTGTGCTAAACTATATGTTTCCAGCTTCCACACCCTGCTACCTTATTACCCAGCTTCCCTTTCTACTCATTCTGTCTACAAGTTCCACCAGATGAATAATCCTCAAACCCCTTTTCATTTCCCTGTTCAACAACTTAAATATCCATTATCTATAACATTGAGATCAAACCCCTTTTCATTTCCCTGTTCAACAACTTAAATATCCATTATCTATAACATCAAGATCAAAGCTCTTAACCACAATTTAAGGTTCCCATTATCTGTTTTTATTTTTCTGGTGACCATCAAGACATCAAGAATCAATATACTAAAATATGTCTTTCACCTTAATAAGACATATTTTACCAAACACTGTCAACACTGGTAGGATTATTGCTGACAGGGAAATAAAATCCATTATCTAAATACATAACTATTAAAATGAGGACACATCACTATCCCCTTCTTGAAGAGGTCCAATAGACCTATCCTGACATTAGGTAGCTTGCTTGTGTCCTTTCCAAGAATAATGTTATTTCACTGGCCTCTGATATTAGGAGGCTAAGCACTCAGCAGATCTTGTAACTAGATGAGTTATAGTTATTGGTGGGAGGAAGTTGAGGTTTTTGAAGGCATACTTTTCCTCTACCATCCCATTGCCATGGTCATTCTGTATATCAGTCTTTGATCAAGCACCAAGTTGGTTAAAGAAAGATCCTGATTGACAGCTATACAATAGTTACCTATTCACTGATAGCTCCCTCTGGTGTACATTCACATTGGACCAAATAACTTCAGGCATTTTGCCTATTTCAAAAAGTTTTTCTTCATTACTGTCCCACAGAAAACCTTGTCACCAAGTCTACAAATCTTATTCTTTCAAAATCACGAAAGCTGGCAGGCAGAGCCCAGATTCTATATTCCACAAAAGCCAACTTTCCCTGACACAGAGCAAGCCAAGGTGAAGGATAGATTGGATGATGAAGTAGGATGGCTAGTGGTTTTTAAAAGAATAATCAAAACAGTAAGTAATTGCATTTTCTTTACCTCAAGGCTAACATCCTCTTCTGCTTAGTTCAGGCCATACTAAATTACATGGCTATGAGTAAGACTAATAAAGTGAAAAATCAGCTCAGTTTATCCCCTTCTGGCTACAAGTTCAGTGGTCTTTTTCCTTCTTTCCTGTAGTTCACTTCTAAGTGACTTAGCACTAGGGCGTTTTAGATATCAATCCATACATTTACTCATAGCCCCATCCTACCATTGCCTCTGATTTATACATTTTAGACCCTTTGGAAAAGGTTTTTAGGAAAAAAAATTCTTTAAGGTGTTCTTTATTTTCTTAAATAATAAAAAGTATTACTCTCTTCCCTTAAGTATTCACTTTCATTTGCATTTGCTGATTTGAGAGAATGTTATCCACTGATTGAGGGATTTCTAGGATTCTTACAATGATATAAAGGTAGACCTAAACCTAGACTACAGAGATTTTTTGCATGTAACTCTCTCCTCTTGAGACCTTTATTGCTTACTGGAGTAGTTTGCTACCAGGACTACACATTAGAAGAAATTGGGCTACCAAAAAAAAAAAAAAAGGTATTATATATATGTGTGTGTATATATATATATATATATATGTGTGTGTGTGTGTGTGTGTGTATATATATGTGTATATATATATGATCCCATACACACACACACACACACACACACACACACAGTGATTAAACCATAACCTCTAGAAATGGAATCAAGTATCAGTATTTTTAATAACTACCTAGAATCTTTTAATGTCTGACATTATTTATCAATTTAATAACCTTCAAATTCTCTAGCTCTTACCCTAGGATTTTCAGTTCACAAACTTATTTTTACATTTGTTTTCTATAAACATATTGTATATTTTTGTTTAAATTGTATTGTTCCTAAATTATATCCATAATTGTATCACACAGCCATTTACTCTTTAATTTTACAAACTAATCATCCTGTTTGTATATACTCTGATGTCATTTCTGGAAATATAATGGCAGTTGTAGAAAAATGATAATTTACTTACAGCTGATGATGGCAATATTTAAATTTCTTAAAATCTTCTGAAATTCATGGTAAAAATAATTATTAAGTTGAACTGTAATGTACATCATGGATAGATTCTTTTCCTGAGATGATTAATAATTAAAAGTTCCTAACTCTATTAAATGATTATTTAAAAGTGTCAAAAGTTTAATATTTAGGTTAAATGCTTTTTTAATCACTTAAAAAACTCATAATTTCTTTTTTATTATAAATATAATGATTGTTTCTTTAAAAAAATATGAAAAGGAGAGAAACTTGCACACACACACACACACACAAACCGCCCAAAGTTCCAAAATATACAAGGACATTTTTGTAAGTTTAGTATAAGTTATTAAAACCTTTTAATGTGGTCAAAAAGTTCCTAAAAATTCTAAAAGTTTTTCACAGGATTAATTTTTAAGAATTTAGAAAAGGATTTTGACAAATATATGCCTATTGAAACTATTTATTCACATCATTTGACTCTAATCCCCGCTATCTCTTTTTTCAGTAGCCAGTGACTTCTCTCCAGGACTGCTCTATTGAAGTCCTTGGTTATTTAAATAACTGCATAGATAATGACTTAATATACTGACTTCTTAGATCCTTAGACTCTTCCCGTGAACCTTTTCTCACCTTTCCATACCCATTCACTCCTGTGTCCACATGCTAGATCGTATTATCTACTAACAACTACAAACCTGTTAGAGTGTCTGATTCATAAGGTACCATCTCCTATTTTCCCATTTTACCCTTTCAAGTAGTCTAGTAATCTAACTCCAACCACCTTTCACTTTTACCAGGATGTATAACCCAGTGATTATAGATATAGTACAATTTTTATATTGTACTAATTTTCATTCATCCTCTTTCCCACTTACACAGAAACATCTGTCCTCAACTCCTGTGCCCTTACCCCCAGTTTGTACTCACTTGACAAAAACCCAATGTTGATTCATTAGGATTTGACTACTCTTATGCTAATAGGGTTAACCCTGCCTAATACAAACTTGCCGACTGTTCTGACTTTAAATACATGGTGGTTGAATCCCAAATAGTTCCTTAGGACAATGTCTTATCTCTCTTCTTACCTCTATTCTCTCTTCTCTCTACCATTCTCATTTTCAGTTCCTGGTTCACTAGAGGACCACAGTTATTTAGAAGAGAACACAGGCAATTTAACACATCTGCCTATCTGTATGTGTGTACTACCTCCATTCTGTTACCATGAATTAACTGCCTTTCATCTTACGTGACTTTACTCTGCATCTATTCTATGTCATGTTCACAAGAGCTTCTGAAATTGTATTCACATTATCCTGAATCATCTACATTTATTCTTTTCCTCTGATTATTACCATCAGCATGCAAGCATGCAGTTATTTTCTTATCTGTCAAAAATTCTATCTTGGGCACCTGGGTGGCTCAATTGGTTAAGTGTCTACCTTCAGCTTAAGTCATGATCCCAGGGTCCTGGGATGGAGCCTTGCATTGAGCTCTCTGCTCAGCGGCAAGTCTGCTTCTCCTCCTCCCTCTGCCTGCCACTCCCCCTGGTCGCTATCTCTCTCTCTCTCTCTCTCTCTCTCTCTCTCTCTCTCTCTGTCAAGTAAATAAATAAAATCTCTAAAAAAATTCTATCTCGACCCCACCTCCTCCTCCAGTTACTAGCCCATTGCCTTATGTCTTTTCACATATACATACACACAGAATCTACAGAGAATTTCTCTTGTCTATATCTCCATTCATTCTCTCTTGAACCACACTATCAGGTGTTTTTCTTTTTTAAAAAAAAGATTTTATTTATTCATGAGAGACACACAGAGAGAGGCAGAGACATAGACAGAGGGAGAAGCAGGCTTCCTGTGGGGAGCCCGATGCAGGACTCGATCCCAGGACCCCCGGATCATGACCTGAACTAAAGGCAGATGCTCAACCACCGAGCCACCTAGGCATCCCCACACTATCACGTTTTAATCTCCCACTTCATTGACAGTGCATTTGTATATGTCATAATGGTGTCCACTACTAAAGCCAGTAGCTAATATTCAGTGCTCATATTAAAGAGGCAAGGATGACTTTGTTCAATGTTACAATGGCAGAGAAAGACTGAACTCAAATCCACTAAAATGAAGGGCAGGGGAAATTTTAAGCACTGGGATAAGCTACTGGAATGTACTGGGGGACTTCGCAGGGAAGAGATAGATCAATAGTGTATGCCTGGTATTCCTGAGTTTGTAAATGTTTTCCCCTATGATTAGACCATCTGTGTTTCCTAACTGGCACTCACTGAAGTCAGATCCCTACCCTCCCACAGACATGGGGAGATAAGGATGCCATATCCTTTAATGTTTACATTTCAAAGAGATGTTTTCAGGATCTTCATGAAGACATTCCTTAGTTTGTAGTATTGGCAAGAAGTTGGGAGAATAGTTACATATATTTCAAAGGGACAGAGAAAGAAAATATAATTGCAAGTTTTCATAATTAAATGTTCTGAGAAAAGGAAGATTGAAGGTTACAGCCAGAAAGAAACCTGTCTAAAGTTTAGTCAAGCTGAGGGAAATGTTATGGCCATCATGGTCAGTTCCCATTATATTATAGGCCCAGGGAGGAAAGTTCTTGATTACCATTGTGATCTATTGAGCATATTTTGATATTCTCTAGCTCAAATTTGATAGTAAAGGATAATTGAAGGATCTCAGACCCCTCAGGCATGCAGCTCAGAGTTATGATACCAGATAAGCTATGTAAAACAGCAGAGTTGCCAGCTCCACAGCAATCTAGAATGGATAAAGAAGAGGTTTATAATTAGGGTCTGTTGTGGCTTTGAGAAAAGCAACAGAACAGGTCCTGTAGTTATAGGATACTTCTGTTATAGAATCTCAGGAGTCAACAACATTTGACTCATTTTACAACATTCCTAGATTTTCAGTTTTCTCACAATTCCAACCCTTCCAATATTTTCCATGTAATAAATAAGAGCATTCACCAGAATACCGTTTTGATTACCGCTTTCCTTTACTTAATTATTTATACCTATTCTTCATTTTTTATAAAATTGTATAATCATATACTAAATTATGAGATTTAGTAACCTTCACTAAAACTGAAGTTCTCGTAGTCTGATGCCAGTTTTAGAAGCCAACTTTAAAATCCACTATTTTATAGCAATGTCTTTCACTTCTACTTTAATTTTTTACTCTCTTTTCTTGTATATCAAGGTCATCCCTACTATGCACTTACAGCTTTGTTTATGATGATTACTCTGGGAAAACACAAATCTATACCTCTCCTGACCCTGTCTATCTTTTATTAACCCTCTTTGATTATAATTAGCTAATAGCCATCTTTCATTTTACTCAGTGTTCATGATTATCATCTTTATTATTCATTAATTCTCAATGAGAAACAAGAACTGAACATCTTATATACAGCAATTGCTTTGTTAGATGGAGTGAAAAATGTAAAAATAGCTCAGTCAAGAAATACAGAAACTCTTAACAATAACATAATTTTATCATTAACATTTCAGTTAGCTTATGGTTTGTACTATATAATTTTCTTTTCTAATTGTTAATCTGCATAAATCTTAGATTTCCCCATGTATTAATAGTTATCTTAGGTGCAGTAAAAAAATGTGATCTCTCTCTCTCTCTCTCTGCCTTATGTCTTTTATGAAGTTACAGTGGCCCCAAAATGTGCACTTGAAAATTGCTTGTTGAATTGAACTGACAGATGTAAATTAGTTTGGATAATATATTTATATTTTATTAGGGGAGAGGGAAATAACCTTATGAAATAGGCGCCAAGAACTTTTCATGTATTAAAAAATTAAAATTAAAATTAATCTATGAAGAATATGTCTAAAGGATCTTTATGATATAGGATTAAAAATGAAAGCCATACCAATATAACAACAGTCAAAATGTATTTTCATGAAATCTGGAAGCTTTAGAGTAAGATGACTGTGACCGAAGATAATCACCTTCTCATATTCTAGACATTTTTATAGTGCTAGATGCCTTTTTAAGTTTTATCTTCAATAAAAAAGAATAAGTTCAAGAACTAAGTGTCATCAATAAGCTATATTCCCTCAACCCACCAAAGACTAGTATAAATAAGATGACAAGTCATAACAACAGCAAAAAATGTACATTTTTTCCCTTAGTGTTCTCTTTACAACTCATCATACATATTTAATACGAAATCCCTAAATTATGAAACAAATATTTTATTATCATTTTACTGCATCCATATGAAACAAGTAAATGTATTTATAAACAAAAAAAAGAAAAAAAATAGAAAAGAAGAATGACCAAAAGAAGGAAGGAAGGAGGGAGGGAGGAAGAGTGAGAGGAAAGAAGGAGTAATAAGAAAGAAGAGAAGGAGACAATTGCAGAGGGTTGATCAGCATTAAAATTTCCCTAGGATTGCCAGGAATATTAAGTAGATCACTGCATTCTGTGACAGTAATGTGCCACCTGAGAGTAATTTCTTAAGATGAATATAAAGAAGTACCAAAGGAATTCACCTTTCTTTTTTTTTTTTTTTGCTATAGAATGAGAAGTCTGACTACATTTTTTTTCCCTGATATATGACTAGGGGCACTTTTTAAACCTAGCCTCTCTCTGCTCCCTTGTGTCCCATATCTGGACACACTGATAGGACAGTCTAAATTCTCCCTCCCTTAGCATCGAAGGGTTCAGTAATTTAAATAATGCAAACCCCACCTATTCTTTTTTTTAAAAAAATTATTTATTTATTTATTCATGAGAGACACAGAGAGAGAGGCAGAGACATGGGCAGAGAGAGAAGCAGGCTCCCTTCAGCAGCCTGACAGCATGATGGGGGACTCAATCCTGAACCCTGGGACCACGCCCTGAGCCAAAGGCAAACACTCAACTGCTGAGCCACCCACGCCTCCCAAGCCCCACCTATTCTTAAACTCTCACCTGACCCACCTCCCAACCACCATAAGAACCCAAGACAATTTCCTTTGCTGGCTGGCTCAAACCATTTAGAGCTAGCTTGAGAAGCCTTCCCTGCTTTCCCCCAGAGATTTTTATTATAAAAATAATAAAACCTTTATGCCTTTTTGGTATGTGTTGCTTCATCAGTCTCAACATCTCAACCAAACCTCTGATAGGTGTCCATCTGCCTCTACATGGGTCCATGATATGTGGCCCCAGGTAAAGTCATATTTTTCTTGACAAAATTTAAGGCAGATATGCTCAAAATGAAGCATATTGTTTACATTTTCTAATCTATCAAAATGAGATTAAGAACTTGTCCAGAGGCTCCTGGGCGGCTCAGTTGGTTAAGCCTCAGACTCTTGGTTTTGACTCAGGTCATGATCTTGGGATCGTCAGATTGAGCCCTGAGTCAGGCTCCAAGTTCAGCTGGGAATGCTTCTCTGCCTCTCTCTCCCTCTGCCCCTCCCACCTGCTCCATTGCACACGCAAGTTCTCTCTCTCTCAAATTAAATATATATATATATATATATATATATATATATATATATATATATATTTAATTTAAAAGAAAAGAATTTGTTCAAATATACTTTGATCAGAGATTATGTGATTCATTCATGTTTACCCTGATTGAAAATTATGTGACCCATTCAAGTACTCTTTATATTCATTTTAAGAAATTACTCTCAAGTAGCACTTTAATGTCATAGTATGCACTGATCCACCGGGTGTGGAGCCTGCTTGAGATTCTCACTTTATGTGTGCACACTAAACTTTGCCTTCCTTGAAATTTCATGCTATTAGTCACTCTGCTTTGTTGTTGCACCATGATCCACAGAGAGTTCAATAAACAGCCAGCAATACAGAGTCCCAGGAATTTTTATGAGGTCAAACATTCATATAAAGAATTGGTATATTTTTCAAAAATACCAAAGGCTAAGCATATTCTTTTCTTTATAATTATGCAATTGAAATACAGTCAAATGCAAAATTCATGAAATTAACAGTTTATACATCAGTCCCTGTCCTATATTTTAAGTCTTCAAAGTATCAAGTTTTAGGATCAAAATGATCATACTGCCCATCAAAAAAAAAATAAAAAAAAATTTGTTGTAAGAAAGTCAACTAAAACTAGGCCTCCTTCACATTTGGATTATTCTAATTCTTTGCCTTGAACTAGCCAACAATACTAATTCCAGTTTCTAGATTATTAGCATTCTTTAAACCACTGTAAATTTCTAGGATGCCTGGATGGCTCAGTGAGTTAAGGGTCCAACTCTTTTTAGCTCAGGTCATGATCTCAGGGTCGTGAGATCAAATCTGTCAGGCTCCATGTTAGGTGTGGTGCTTGCTTGAGGTTCTCTCTCTCCCTGTCTCCCTTCCCTCTCTTCTCCCCTTCTCTCTCAAGAAAACAAACAAACAAAAAAAAAAAAGAAAGAAAGAAAAGAAAAGAAAATCAATCAACCAAATAAACAAAACCCCTGCAAGTTTCTAAAGATTTTTTTTTTGCATAAGAAAAAGAAACTAATATTTACTTGGCACCTACTATGTGTGTTTTCACTGATGTTTTAAATGCATTATCCTGTTAAATTAATAAATTGAAAAATAATAATGTTAGGTTTTACTCATGGTAAGGATGTCTTTTATTTGTAATTCATGTTAGCCAACAGGTTTTTTAATATGTCTTACCAAATGGGAAATTTATATTTACATATTAAGAGTTTAAAGTCATTTTGTTTTATAGGTAAGCAGTTCCAGTATTCTCCCTAATTCTTCATGGGTATGTTTTAACTTTTTCAGTTTTAGCTGTATTTTAGAAATATTTGGAACATTATCCAACAGAATTTAAATGTATTTTTATACTTACACTAGGTTTTATCACCAAATGTATCTATGTACATCCATATTATAATTCTAATTATGCATGTCCTTCGATGTAAGGAAACCAGAAGTCAAAACCGATTACAAGGTGAGGATTATATCAAGGTCACTGTATTTGCACCTATTATGAATTGTTATATGATGCTTTCTTTTTTTAGCATATGCCATTTTGCCTTTTCAATTACTGAAAACCACATTTTCTGCTATATTGCTTGCATCTACAGTAATCTCTGTCTTATATTTGCATAGTTTGTTCTCTTGATGTGCCTTTGCATAAAAAATACAATTTTTCAAATCAGGCAGAAATTAAATTCAGGCTTTAGAAATAACATTTGTGACTACACATTTAAAAAGCTTTATTAAACATTTAAAAACATGCTTTCCTTTGGGAGTAAAAAATAAACCTGGAGAATTCAGATACTTTTGCAAATATATCTATATTATTTTAAACTAATCCAAGGCTTTGTTATAAACAGAAAATTTATAAAAAGAGTATAAGCTGGGGCAGCCCAGGTGCCTCAGCAGTTTAGTGCCACCTTCAGCTCAGGGCCTAATCCTGGAGTCCCAGGATCAAGTCCTGCCACGGGATCCCTGCATGGAGGCTGCTTCTCCCTCTGCCTGTGTCTCTGCCTCTCTTTGTCTCTCTGTGTCTCTCATGAATAAATAAATATAATCTTAAAAACAAACAAAAAAAAGAGTATAAGCTGAATCTATTTTCCCAGAACGCTCTATAAAACCTACATTAGGTAGGAATAATCATATTTTTTTCTAAGATTAACAGTATAATTTAAATAAGTTCAAATATAACATGACTTGGTAAGTCTATATTTTGTTTCATTTTAAAAAATAAATATGTATAAGACTTAAAATAATCCTAAATCAAATCCAGATCAGATTAATCTGTACAAATTTTATGAATATTTCACATATGTACTCTATGATATGTATGTACATAAATATAATTGGTAAAATACCCCAAATCCATTTATATGTAGTATGTATATATGTAGTGTGTGTTTGTTTTTGTAGGCACATTTGTACATGTTTGTGTATGTATCACAAAAAGTAAAAATACCTATATAACTACAAACAGAAAAATGACCACATTCCCTACCCACAATTAGAAACTGCAGACAAGGATGATCTTTGACTCATTACTAGATGTTTATGAGCAATAATTTAAAGAGTCTGGGGTCTTTGTAACTAAGAGTGTAGTTATTAGAATTTAATTTCCCTCAATAATGGATCTGTATTTTCTTCTTTCTGGCACTTATTTAAGGACAAAATCTGAAAGCAAAAGTGAAGGTTCAAAAAAGCTAATAAAGTTGATGACGATTTTTGTCTGCCTTTTGAAAGCTACTTCATCTCAAAGCTGTCTTAATTCCTATCCCAATTCTACTAATTAGTGGGGCTGGCCTCCTTTCCCCTGCCTCAGAACGGGCATGAAAAATAAAGTTACCTAATGTAACCTAGGCCCTAACCTAAAAGTCAGGGCCTCAGACACAGCAATTGGTTCAGAAATCCATGAAATCCAAGTAGAAATAATAAGGGATATTCTTAAGAACTGTTCTGGATCTACAGGGAAACAAAATACTGACCTCTCTCCCCTCATTATTCTTGAAGCTTATTATTTTGTTTTGTTATTTTTAACTTACCATTCTCACCTGTAAAGATGATATGGGTTTGGGATTTTCGATGCCTTTATAACCATTATAAAGAATAGAGCCTAAGAATTAAGCTGAACAGGAACAGTAACAACAAAAGAAAAAAAATTGCGATAATCTCAGTGACATCTATCAAGAATTGTGTCTTGCCATCTTTAGTCATACCCAATCATTTAAATTTCCCAATTTCATAAGCACATATGAAATCATACAGAGAAGTAGATGATGATGATAGATGGTAGATAGATAGATGATAGATAGAGCCTACATATTTCCTTTAGGCAGTTATCATTTATAAAGTTCTAATTAATGGAAAATAAAAAATCATAAATAAGATACATAAATATTCAGTACTTCTTCACTGTAAAAAAATGAGTTTGAAAATATTGAGGAGATATTTTTATATTTCTATTTAGGGATTTAGATCATGTGGTCTTGAGTTAATATTTGTCCTTGGGGAATATATGATGTGAGCATATGCTTAATTAATTAATGTACTTATTTTTTTTCCATAGCAGAAGACTAGGGGAAAAAGAAAGCATTTCTGCAACTGAAAGGGAGGTCTAGAAGGACAATGGACTCGGGATGCCTATGACTATCTTTATATGTGTTGTTAAGACCTGGAGCCCCAGACTACTCTGTAGAACTGGACATGCTATAAATAGCTACAGACTTAGCTACTTAGAGCATTAATCTACCCTGATTATCTCTTCCTATTGGAGGAGGTCAGCAAGGGGATATGACCACCAGTTGAGCCTCAAGCAAGACCTAGACAATCAGAGGCCCCTCACCTTTTCCCTTGTTCTTAGAACATACACTCTGTCCACTGTTCCCACAGTGGGAACTGTTATAAGGACATAGCTTTGAGAGAGTAAGGCATTGGTGAGAACACCTGGACTGAATATGTGACTTAACACATTTAAGGCCTCTCCACACACTCTTAAGATTCTGGTGGACAGGTGCAAAGATCTACTCATGTTGCAGCTGTCCAAGATAAGTCTCACATGTGCATTCCTTTGCTTATTAAACATGCCACCTATTAATCTGGAGTGGTCTGTCTCTTTCTTTCTCTTCACATACATCTCTTATTATCCTTTGTGTATTGGGACTAGATTGCAAACCAACAATTTGTGAACCAGCCACAAGACTGAAGATATGAGTCTTAGGAAAGAGGCATCCGTGGGAGCCATCCCAGTTTGGTCACTGACCTCTATGTGGGGAGGGTGGCCCATAGGGTAGATGCTTGTTGACCACCATGGGAATATGGGGACTCCCTGAAACACTGGCTGATTTGATGAGTCTGCTTGAGGAACTGTGCCTGGTGCACTGAAGCAAAGAAGGGCAGCAAACAGCTGCCACAGTGGGCTGGCCTCTACCGGGGGCAGTTCAGTTGGCCAACATCCAGCTAGAGACTGAAGACTGAGTTAGAAAGTTGGAGGAAGAATTGAGATTTGAGAAGGACATGTGGGTGACCACGACTCTGCTGGCTTCAGAGCTGGTCCACAAGGTGGGAGAGCAGGATAATAAAATGGAGAACTTAGTGTGCTGTTTCGCTAAGGTAGGGGGGATGCAAACTGCTGTAGATTAAGGTCCAAGTGTTTGTAACAAAACCTGCTTTAGATGTAAGAGGTGGAATCTCTGAGAAAGTGAAGAAATTAAGGAGAATATTGTGATCCATTGTGAAATGGATGAAACAGTCCATGCTCTTTGATACCTAAGACAAAGAACAGAACAGCCAAAACAACCCTAGCCAGGGGGCAGCCCCCATGGCAGGAAACATTCATGATGAGAGAATACATGCCCACTGAGCTGATGGATTTAGCTGCCAATTCCAGCAAAAGGCCAAGGAAATTATCCCCACATGGTTAGTGCAGCTATAGCATATAGGCGGTGATGACATTTCTCTGACCCGGTAGGAGGCACAGAAAATGAGCAACATCACCACACATCTGCCTTCCAATGGTACCTGCATGGCACTCAGAGGGTTCAAAGTACTTTGTTATAGATTGGACTGTTTTAATCTACAGAAGGCCTGGTCCAATGAAAGGGGTCTTCCTGGGTACACGGAATGCTAGAAATCTATAAAGAAGATGCAACAAATTCTTAGAGAGTTGGGAATGAGATAGATGATTTACATCCTCTGTCTTTGAAGTCCCTGATTGGGCCACATTAACTGCAGGAATGGAAGCCAATATTCTCCAGCCTTCACCTGCTGTGGGACAGGACTTCTCTGATGTTGGGTAATTCATTGCTGATCTGAGGAACACTGGCAAATCCCAGGAATGGGTATAGGCTATGTAAAAGGTCCAAGACAGAGAGGGAACTCAAGAAGCCAAAATGCTATCTCAAGCAGCTGAAAAGAATCCTGTAAAAATAACTTGGAAGCAAATGTGGTTTGACTTTCTGGCTTTTAGGACTCTACCTAGAAAGGTAGACTGACAATGCAATGCTGTATTGGTCAGCCCATGGAAAGCCTTGAAACCTGAACAATAGTTCAGAGCTGGCCTGCCTGCCCTTACCATTCAGGATGCCTCTATCTGCTCCAGCAGAGGTCTCAGGGATACAGTCGTATTTGGGATTGGTGCCTCCCACCAATGGGTGCAAGTCAGAATTGCCTCCGTATGAGAGCCATTTGGGGAAATCGGAAGTCTCAAATTTGGTGAACTATTCACTGGTTCCTCAGAAATAAACAAAAGGTGAAGGGTCAGGTTGACCCTGGGACCAAACATACTCTAATACATGGTAACCCTCCCCCATGAGAATGCAAAATTTCTATATCTCCAATAGCAGAGAATATACTGAGCATTAATATACTACAAGGTCAAACTGTGCAAACCTCTATCAGTGAAGTCCACCTCTTGGTTAGAGTAATCAAACTAGTGCTGAAGGGAAACACCAAGTGGGAACCAGTAAGTCCACATGAAGAGTGGTAACTGTCATACATATAAACTGCTTGGGAAGCATAAGGAAATAGACACTATCCAGGAACTGCATTAAGTAGGTACTGTATGCCCTGCTCATAGGGCTCTCAACAGTCAGCTATGGCTGGAAAAAAAGCCACATGGCTCATGACAGGTGACCAGGGACTATTGAGAGTTGAACAGATAGTACCTGCATCCAAGTGGCTATGACAGGCATTTTGCCACCATCTTAGATATCTTGGCCATGGTCACAGGAGTATACCATGCTGTGATGGACTTAGCTAATTCTTTGTGCAGTACATCCTGGCCTCTAAGTTACAAGATAAATTTGCCTTCATCTGAGGGGCAAGAATGGACCTTTCAAGCATTTCCCCAAGGCTACCTGCACACCTCTATAATATGTCATGGGATAACAGCCTAATTCCTGTCCCTGTTCTCTTTCCCCACATCAGTAAAATGGGCCTATTACATTGATGACATAATGTTAACATGAGAAGATTTGCCTCTGCACAGGATACTATGCAGATGTTGCTGGAACATCTGTGAAGTAAAAGATGGATGGCAAACCCACAGGAAATGAAAGGCCCAGGCACCACCATCAAGCCCCTGAGAGTCATTTGGTTGGGTAAGGTATGCATTGTCCCAGGAGCTGTGACTAAAAAGTTGTAAGACTATCCAACCTCTAAGAACATGAAAGAGGTGCAAACCTTTGTAAGGATTTTGGAATTTTGAAGAACATTTATTCCCTACTTGGCACAGTGTTTCTGCCCGTTATACCATTGGGTGAAAAAAGGGCACATGTGGGACTGAGGATCAGAACAGCAAGCAGCCTTTGAGAAGACAAAAATACTAGTGAAACACATTAAAGTTCTAGGCATATCCCAAACAGGACTACCATTAGAGTCAGATGTGTCTACCACTCTGGAAGGCATGAATTGGACTTTATGGCAGAGGCCACAGGAGAGAGTACCACTAGGATTTTGGTTCTAATTCTAAAAAAGGGAAAGAAGAGCAACAGCTCCTAGCAGTGTATATAGCAATCCTCAAGGAGAAGCGGCATATAATGGTAAGAACTTCCATTCCTTTAAGGGAGTGGGTGGAGTATATGTTCCAATAGCAGCAGAGGAGCACCCAGTATGACAGCCCACTGTTTCTAGAAAATTGGATGCTCCTAGGTTCTGTCGAATATGTAGATCCTGCAAATTTGCCCATCCCTATTCTTGTGGCTGCCTCTGCAACCGAAGTCAGTTACTAGATGGGTCAAGCCAGAGCAAACTGCCCCATGGATTGCAGTCACTATTCAGCCAAATACTGATATCGTCTAAATGAAAACAGAGAAAAACACAGCAGCCAGTGGGCTGAACTCAAACAGTTTAGCTAGTGATCACTCATGAGCCATGGCCATTAAGCCTTTGTACTGACAGCTGGTCTATTCTAAAAAGGATTCACCCTATGGCTTAGAAAATGGAAAGCTGACCGATGGATAATCATGAATAAGTCCTAATGGGTGAGGATATGTGGAAAGACATTTGGGTCTGCCTGCAAGAGCCTCAGGCAGTTCTTGCTCTTTCCTGCATCCTGACCCATAAGATGGTGACACCCCCCAGAGATCAGGGATCTGATACCCTAGCTTGGGTATCAGAAGATTAGACACATAGAAAGAGTGGCCATGACAGCACCTGGGTGGAATGGCCCAGTCCAAGGATCTGGACTGCCCCTGAAATGTAGGGACTTGGTTAATGCAGTAACAGCATGCTGTGTGTTCTAAACAATACTCAAGGCAACTGCCAAAGGAGTCTGGAGCAATTCATTAGAGTTTCCAACTGGGGAGGGATTGGGAAATTGATTATATTGGTCCCCTCCCTCTGAATGAGGGTTCTAAATTTGTGTTGATGTGTATGGACTGTGTCTCGTCTTACTCAAGTTTTCTTCTGTGGCTGTGAAAACCAGGCTGCTACCATTGGGGGATTGGAAAGTTGAGTACCATGTATGAATATCCTTGTTGAATAGTGATTGGTGGTCACATGATATGCAAGACTAGGCAAAAGAACATGATATTGCATGGCGCTTCCACCTCCCCTACCACCTGCAAGCAGCATGGTTGATAGAAAGGGAAAATGGAACGTTGAAGAAGCATGTTAAATTATTAACAGGTAAAACCACCTTGGCTGAGTGGACTAAAGTACTATCCCAGGATTTAAGACATTTAAGTGATCAACCAGTAGGGCCTCTTCTCCCACATGTCAGACTGGGGACCCCTGCTGAGGCACCCAATAATATAAAGGTATGGAAGTCTCAGGAAATAGCCATTGTCCCTACTCTTACTGTGGATCAAAGTGCTATGCTGCCAAGAACACTAAGCCCCATCATGCCTGACAAGGGAGTTATTTCCTGGAATTTGAAACAGGCCACCCACCCCACTAGGATGTACTTTGCGCCCCAATAGATGAAGAAAAATTACTCAATTTCCACTGAGATCCAATTATTCTGAAGTAAGCTGGACCTGTGGAAACACACTACACCTAGAATATAATACGCACCACTGAAAGAAAGCGGAAGGTGGGGGTCCTGATCTGATATATCCCACCCCTACTCCATCTCCTTATGCCTGACACTGCTGCCTTTCTTGGCCAACATGTAGGGAATGTACAATCCGATCCAGTGTCTAAAACTTCCAACCTCCCTCTCAAGGCCAGATGGACAAATTCCATTTTCCACTGGTATGATCATTTGGTGGCTATCTTTGTCCTTTCCATTGGCCTGACAGACATTATATCACACAAGAAGCCCTTACTAAATTCACCCAACAAGCTTTAAATGGTAGCTGGCAAAGCCTGTTTTTACTGAACATTGAAATATCTTTGATGAGAAAAGCTGTCCTCCAAAATAAGATAGCTTCGGATATTGTTACTGCCTCTCAAAGAGGCACCTGTGCCATACTCAGAGGAATGTTGTGTGTTCATACCTGGTGAATCTGCTAAGGTAGCATTATTAAATCATATGAGCTCACAAGTAAAGGCTGAGTAATGGCACCCCCGGGTCTAGGTAACTTAATAAATCTGTGGTTCTGATCATGGGGCTCCAGGTTGGAAAAACTGTCACTTAATTTTAGAAACATTAATTTGTGTTTTCTCTTGAATGTGCCTTTATTGTTGCTGTGGTATCTCCCTCCAGTGCAGCCAGATAGCAGCCAAATGAGCCATCTTCATGTTAATGAAACCAATAGCTGACAGGTCAGGGCAGACTGTGGGAGAGGGAGATGAGTAAGATTGTAAGAGCCAATCACAAAGGATAGAGTGTTGGAGGAAGTCATTAAGAGGATGTGAATGCCTGCTGACACTCAAACTGGACCCAGACAATCACAGGATCCTCACCCTTTTACTGTCCTTGGAATATACATTCCACCCACCCTTCCCACAGCCAGAGCCATTTCAAGAGCGTAACCTCGAGAGAGTAAGTTATTGTAGAGACCATATGGAATGTGTATGTGACTAATGCCCTAGGTCTTGATATCACCCCTTACCCTCAGGGGTACATTCCAAAATCCCTGGTGGACGCTTGAAACCTTGAATAGTTTCCGACCCTAATATATGCCATGTTTTGTCATGGCCCTTGTCAGGGGGCGAGGCAGAGATTTAAACACACACACACACACACACACACACACACACACACACGACAAAACATGGTATATATGTGTGTGCATGTATATATATAATAAAGTTTAATTTATAAACTACGCATGGTTATTAGCAACAATAATAAAATGGAACAATTATAAATGACTATTAAAAGTTATATGAATGTGGTCTTTCTCTCTTAAAACATCGTATTGTACTGTATTCATCCTTTTTGTGATGAACAGAGATGATATAATGCCTATGTGGTGAGAGGAAGTGAGGTGAATGATGTGGGCATTGTGATGTAGAGTTAGGCAACTATTGACCATCTGGTGATTTGCCAGAAGGGTCATCTTCTTCTGGACTTGGTAGACTATGGGAAACTGAAAGTTGGGGAAGTGAACTGCAGATAAAGATTTGGAGGCGGGTGGGGAGATCTATGCATCTTGTGGTGGCCCTAGGCAAGTCTTCGTGTAAGTTCCCTTGCTTATTAAACCTGCCACCTACCCATCTGGAGTGTCTACCTCTTTCTGTGGTCTCTCTTTGCCTACCTGTGTGGGGGCCAGCGTATGAACACTTGGAAAAACATACTTATTACTGGAAGAAAAGTAACATTGTCACCATATTAAATTTGTGGACTTTGGATAAATCTTTCCAAAAGTGTGTGGAATAGCAAAAATAAAAGAAGTGGGCACTTCGGGGAAGAACTGAGGACTTGAGACAAGATAGGAAGGTTAAGACCTGGACCAAACACTTTAAGGATATACTCTTGGACTTTAAGGCTGAAAAGTACATATCATGAAAATGAACTACATATACCAAAGGAGGGAGTAAAGTTTCCATGATATGGATTGCAATTCTCTTTAATTATCTGAATAATTTATCAAAGTCTGATATATTTGTCTAACATCTGTGATGCTACTGTGCTTCATTGCGTAACCCTTCTAATGGGTGGGAGTATTTTAAAGAATGTGCAGCATTTAGAAGCCGGAATCAGGAATCTATGTCATAAACATATAAAAAGAGCTCCACCTTACTCATTAAAAGGAGAAGTGAGCAGTGACTGGAGTGTAAACATCCATGGAGTTATTTTGGCTATAGCCTTTAAAACTAACAATGTATTTATCCTTCAACACAGATATTTTTGATAAGGAAATATTTTCAAGATACACACACATATAATTCGATATATTCAATATTGAATATGCGGGATAAATCTTGTGCCTGGTCAATTTTTAAAATTGTATACTTTTTCCGTTTATTATCTTGTGCAGATAGTACTTTTCAAAATGAACAAAATTTTTAAGGGAAAGAAAAACACATAGAAATAGGACAGATGTTGTCTTGAAAAAAAAAAAAGTCCACTAATCAAGGACTCTCTCTCACTCTCCTTGAAATAACCATTGTTTTTATTGTGTACATATTTTTTTCAGGCCTGTTACAGGCATTCAGAAACTCTGTTACTTGTCTTTTAATGTTTTTATGGTTTCTTCTATGGCACAGAATTTTTCATTTGACTAGAGTATAATTAAACACTATCTTTCTGTGTCTCTTTTTAATAATAATGGGTTAGAATTCATTCATTGCTTATTATGTTCCAGGGACCTTTCTGTAACTTTATATGCATTAATTCCCTTAATCCTTATATACCATATATTAAAGAATCAATTTGTAATCTCATTTTACACATGAAGAAACTGAAATGCAAAGGATGAATAAGCTTGTCCATCTTCTAGGAGCTGTTAGGGGGCCAGAGAGAGATTTAAACACACACAAAATTTAATTATATTTCCTCCTAATATCTTGTACTTTTTTTTATACATTTATAAAATTTAAACCACTAGAATTTATTTTTGTGAATGGTGTGAAGGGATTGAAAGTATTCTTGTGATCAGTGAGTAGACTTGTACCAAGTGGTTTTTATCAAAAGGTCCATTTGAATTATTTCTTTCAAAATTAAGTTTGAAGAGGAGCTTTGTACTATACATAAATTTCCATATTCTCTCTCTGTGTTAATGATTTTTTTTTAAATTAAGACCTTTAAAATTATCAAATAGTTTGAAAAATTCAGTTATAATACTTATGTTGTTCTACAAATTGTGTGTGGACTTGTGTGTGTATGTTGTAGAATTTTGGCTGACTTTGACGAGCTATTATATTTAGATGTTTATGAATGAACATAATCAGCTGTTTATTTCAGGAAAAAGTAAGCTAACAACACTATGATTTGATGTTAAAAGTATGGGATTTAGCAGAGCTAAAGCTAGATGTTTATCGCAGGTCAACCTCGCCTTACCTGTCTAACCTTGTATATTTGGGCCCTCCAGATGATTTCAGGACAGAATTGGACTCACATAAGTATTGAAGAAATTACTTTATAGAATAAAGGGAAGAGCAGGCAGGTGTAAGCAGGAGGAGACTCAGAGCATCATGCAGATTTGTTTAAAATACAGTGTAAGATGAAAACCCATAAAGATATTCAGACTGCAGTGTATCTATAAGAACTTTTTGACCAGGATGATGGGGAGCCCCCAAAGACAGTCCATTAGAGAAGTCTCAGGTGAAGGTATGAATGGCTGGCTTCTAGTACTAACTCTTCACCATGGTCAATTACTTGCATTGACCTATGAGTCTTCTTTCCTGCTTTTCCCAGAACAAGGAATCCAAACTGCACTGGCACTCAGAGATCATATTTCTTTTTCTTTCTTTCTTTCTTTCTTTCTTTCTTTCTTTCTTTCTTTCTTTCTTTCTTTCTCTTTCTTTCTTTCTTTCTTTCTTCTTTCTTTCTTTCTTCTTTCTTTCTTTCTTTCTTTCTTTCTTTCTTTCTTTCTTTCTTTCTTTCTTTCTTCTTTCTTTCTTTCTTCTTTCTTTTTCTTTCTTTCTTTTTCTTTCTTTCTTTCTTTCTTTCTTTTTTCTTTTCTTTCTTTCTTCTTTCTTTCCTTCCTTCTTCTTTCTTTCTTTCTTTCTTTCTTTCTTTCTTTCTTTCTTTCTTCTTTCTTTCTTCCTAGATTTTGTTTATTTATTTGAAAGAAAGAAAGAGAGTGGGCTAGAAGTAGAGGAAGAGAGAGAGAGGGATAAGTAGACTCCAGCTGAACTAGGAGCCCGCAAGGCTCTATCCTCCGGGCTCGAGATTATGACCTGAGCCAAAACCAAGAATTCGACACTCAACAGACTAAACAACCCAGGTGCCTCCCCCCATTGTATTTCAATGGTATCCTATCCATGACCCTCAGCAAGAATGTGACCCTATAGCGACCATGACTTCTAACCTAATAGAGCTCAGAAGTCTTCACTTGAAACTTCAGGAACAATGATAATGAGACCACTCCTGGTCTACTCCTTGTTCCTTAACTCATGTGTCCTTCTTTTGTAGGACATGGGGCCATATGGAGGCCTCTGGTTTAGTGCATAATCTGTGTCCTGAAGTATGATACCAAATAGTTGGGGTATATTTTGCTCCTGAGCTAGCTCTTCAGCTGTGCCTTTGGTAAGGCAAGCCAACATTCTCTTAGGCCTCTTGCATGTGGCTGGTGCAGTATCCTATGATAATTAGCCCATCCCCACACTTTTTCACTGTGAAGTGGGTCTTCTTGTCAGCTGTTAGGCTGTGTGTGATTTAATACCTGTGCGTCAGGCAATTTGTAAGCCCTGGGATAGTGGAGCTGGCTGAGACTTCTGTGGGTGAAGAAGAAAATCCCATAGCTGGAATATATTTCTATCCCAGAAAGAACAAACTACTAGCCCTCCAGGATAAGGGAAACCCATATGTTCTACTTGCCACCAAGCAGCAGGTTGCACTCTTAGAGAAATAAAACCAAATCAGGGCTCAGAATTGGTCTCTGTGGTGGTCAGGTTGTACATTTGGTGATGATAGTAACAGCGTTAGCCTAAGTAAGTGTAAATCTATGCTTTGGCACCATAAATGCCCTTTTTCTTCACCACTGTGATCACTCCATCTATGCATGAATCCCACCATGCTTTCTGGGTTGGCCTTGTTCAGTACCTTTCCATCACGGTTGCTTTCTGGTGGCATTAACCTTTGATACAAAAATCTGTACCTCGGTCCCCCTTCCCATGTGTGTGTCCATGCACACACATAGCACACCGCCTTGTTTCTGGCCTTCTATCCTTCTATTTACAGGCCCCTGACCAGCTAGCCAGACCACCAGGAGTATGTATATATTTTCACAAGGGTTCAGTGTTCCTTCCTTACAAAGCAGATATCCTGCCTGAAGCTGTACCCTTGACAGGATTTTCTTGCTTTACTGTCTTCTGAGGCCTCCACTGAGTGTTTCTCTAAAGCAGTCACTTTCCACTTTTGGCTTAAAGTCATATTCCAAATTGACCATAGACCAGGCTTAAGCTTTTCCTCCTCTTTCAGCTGACTATGCCAGATTCCTATGACAATATATTGTCATAGAAACCTAAAACATTCCATTTACACTGCTCTTAACATATTGATTTCACTCTATCTTTTATTATGGTGAGTTTTGTATCTCTCTTATTATCTCTAGATACAATCAATAATTGGGGGAAATATGATGTAGTTATAGATAAGGGGTCAGACACATGCACAAATCTCAGCTCTACCTCTTTCTCAGTGTTTAAATAGCAATCACTTCTTCACCAGAAAAAAAAAAAAAAGGCCCTAGGATATGCAAATGTCCCTAAGGATCCTGCCTCCTTCTGTTCACTCTCTAGTGAAACCCCTGGTTGGATCTAGTGACTTGCTTCAAAGGAAGAGAATATGCAAAAAGGAATAGGATGTTACTTCTGAGAATATTCTTAAAGTGCCTGTGGCTTCCAGCTTATTGTTATTTTTTACTGTCTTCTTGTCTTCCTCACTTGCTCTGAGAGAAGCTTATGGTGCTACATGGTGAACTGCTTTTGAAGGGGAGGCGTGGGGAGGAGCTGATGTCACAGCCCACAGCCAGAAAAGCCCCAAGACCTGCCAGCATCATGTGAATGACTTTGAAAGCCAGTTCTCCCCTAGTTAAGCCTTGAGATGACTAGAACTCTGGTTCACAACTGCATTACAACTCTGTGAGAGATCCTCATTCAGAGGCATACAGCTGAACTGCCCAGATTCCTGATCCATAGAAATGATGATGTAATAAATATTCATTGCCCCAAGCTGCTAAATTTTATGGTAATTCATTAAGCATCAAAAGATACTACTAACATAATACCTATCAAATAAATTGTTGAAATGATTAAAGGAGTCAATTCTATAGCATAATACACATCGTTTTTTTTTTTATTTATTTTACTTAATTCACTTAATTGTATTAGTTTTACTTAACTTCCAGTTACTAAATTGGTCATAAAAATAGCTTTGTTGGGGGATCCCTGGGTGGCTCAGTGGTTTGGTGCTTGCCTTTGGCCCAGGACGCGATTCTGGAGTCCCGAGATCGAGTCCCGTGTCCGGCTCCGGGCATGGAGCCTGCTTCTCCCTCCTCCTGTGTCTCTGCCTCTCTCTCTCTCCTCTCTGTGTCTATCATAAATAAATAAATCGTAAAAAAAAAAGGTTTTTTTAAAAAAATAGCTTTGTATAACCTATCATATATATATATATATATGTGTATACACACATATATATAGGATATATATGACATATAATATATATTATATGTAAATGTATATATAGTGACATATAATATAATAATATATAATGTACTAGTTGGTACACACATTTAATATACACTAAAATCCTTTCTAATGTCTCTTTTCAATTCCTATTGTAGATACTCCAAAGAAAAGAATTCTATTAGAATTTTTGTCAAACTTTTATGAACAATCCAAGAAAATCATATATTATACTGTGCAGTACTGTGTCTTCTTTAGAGAATTTTTTCCCCAAAATATGTGCATCATAACAATCTAGAAGGCATTAGAAGAAACACTGATTAATTCATAAGTGCTTTTCTTTTTTCACCACTCCTGGCTGTGACCTCGAGTAAGTTAAATTCTCTCTCTTATCTCCACTTTCCCATCTGTAAAATGGAAGTAAAATCTGTATCTTATGTTGTGAGAACTAAATGAGCAGATACATGTAAGCTGTTTAGAACAGTACTAGATAAGTAGAACGCAGTCAGTACACATTAGCTTCTATGGTTGTTGTTTGTGTTTTAATAATTATTATTGTGGTTATTGAGAAAGAAACAGGAAACATTTGTCAATGTGTATATATACATAAAATCTGTTTCAAACTGATCTCACATGCTAAAACTGAGCAATCATATGTCAAGTGAAAAGAGCATCTGCTGATTTTGTTTTGTATGTTAAGTGATCAGTTTGTTATTTGTTTCTGACTATGAAATAAATACAACTTTATTGTGGAAAACATTAAAATGTATAGAAAAGCATAAGGAAGAAAATTAGTGGCATGTTTTAGCATTTTCTTCCAAATTTTTTAAAATCCCCAATATATTTCTAAAACATTTGTGTTGATTTTTATATTATTACCTTTATACATTACATATATGATACATTTATAATGAAATAAACTCAATTTTAGCAAAGCTTAATCATATTTTCAGAATATGTGGCTCGTAAAGGGAGGAGCCACTCTGCACATACTATATGAAATACATGAATTGAGGACAAGATCATAAACTCTCCTTCTAATCCATGGCATTCACTTTCAAATTTTATATAAAATTTAAATAGGGAAAAATAAATTGTTTTTTTGCATGAAAATAAATAAAGGACTCCTTTGAAAACCTTGTATCTTTAAGGAAAGAATTACTAAAGTTTCAAATATTTACAAATCAATGTTTAAAGTGTTTTGATTCTACTCAGTTAGCGTGGATTATTATTTTCCAAGTGCTAATGAAAAAATGGAATTGTTTGATTCTAATTAAGTAACACCCAAATAAGAATTCTCTGCATAAACACAAATGCCAGATGTTTGAAGAGGCTTATAACCCCCCAAAAAGCAAACATAAGTATGAAAGTCATTAAAATTATTTTCTTGGGAGTGATTTTAGATTTTCTTCTTTTATGTTACATGGATAATTGTTTTTGAATAAACATTTGTTGTTCAAAGTAGACATTAATGTTCAAATATACTTTGTAAAATATGCCTTTTACAGGAGTATAAATATCTGAGAAGATCACTGATGCCTTCCAAGAAAAATTGAGTTCTATTTCATTTGGCCATCAGATTATGCCACCAAATGCCAAATTAAGCAGTATATCTGGTGTTTACCTGTTTGAACAAAATAGGATCAATACTGCCCTTAAATATTAAAACCCTGAGCCCTTGAAGAAAGGAGAATGTAGGTGGGAATTTTCAAACATTTAAAAAAATATTCAATTGGTGCACGGGAATGGAATCACTAGTGGTTTCCTTTGGTAAAGGGACTTTGATTCCTCCCACCACTAAGAGGAGTCCTCTTTGCTAAACCCCGGATCTAGGCCTTGCGATCTCTCTTGGTCAACAGAACACAGCGCAAGTGATGGGGTGTGTGGTATTGCTGATCCTGAGCCTCACAAGGTCTGTCTTTCCCTCTGCAAGCAGATACTCCAATGACTCAATCTTCACCGCATTCAGGGCTCCATTATTACTGTATCAAAGGGGTTTCACTGAATACCCCATATAATGTTTTCCACACTAACACACTGACAGTTTTGTCACTGCTAGAATGTCAGCTCCATGAAAATAAAACAAAAAAGGTTTCTGTCTCCCTTGTACCCCTTCTCCCTCTCCTAGTCCCCCTTCCTCCTACCCACTGTGCCTTCTTTTCCCCTCCTCTCACTCTCCCCTTCTTTCTCTCTTCACATCTCTCTCTCTCTCAATCCTGTTTTGTAATAGGCAATCAATGTTTAGTTATTACATGGAAAAAGCTATAAGAGTATTTTGCCTATTAAATCTCTTTGAACAAATCAGATGAACATAAAAGGCACACAACCCATAGACTTAAGTACATTGATTTTTGTTTCCAGAGATGTGGTAATCTCCTTCCTTATCTATGAATTATCCTTGTTGATTTTTTTTTTTTTTTTTTTTTTGGCTCCTTGAAGACTGAATTGACACTTTGGGCTCGGTATCCTTATATTTTTCTTTTATTGAGGGCTTCTCTTTCATCACCCTCTATGATTACATTTCTACGCTTCTGGCTAATCCTTCTTGGTCTCCTTTTCAGATTCCTCTTCAGCTACTTGAAGAGTGAACACAAGAATTCTTCTGGGCATTGTCTTCTCTTCAGTTCGATGACCCTTAAAACAATATTCTTAGCCCAGAGCCCTCCTCTGATTCTAGACATCCGTATGCAACTGTCAAGTATTTCAACTTAGATTTCTCAAGGCTGCTTCAGTATTAAACACAGATCTATAATCACAGCACCTGCCCTGCAAAAGAAACCCTCTGATTCTTCTCCAGTATTCAAAATCTCAATAAATAGAATCCATGTAAGCAAGAAAATTAGAAGATATAAATGGCCTAAATTTAATTTAACTTTCTAATGATGCATCAGTCTTCTTTTCTCCCACACACTTCTTTTCCACATAACATCTCTGGAATGCCTTGTTGCATGACTTCCAATCAGGGCTTGCTCCGTCCCCTCTTCTCTTCAAATGATTTGTCCCTCAGCAACCAGAGTTGCTCACCTTTTCTTACAACCAAGGCCGGAATATTTAACATGGCTTACAGTGCTTCACATGAGTAGGACCCCACCTGGTGTTGAAATTCCCACTGGGTAGCTTGTTTTCAGAAATCCAGAAAGCATTGGCACCCAAAATAAACTTTCAAATATCCTCATATTTAAAAAAAATGGATCTACCTGGCCTCTTAGAATTAAATTTTTGTTACTCATATTTATGAATCTCTGTATTTTGCAAAATATTTGAGAAAATCAAATATTACACAATATGTCCAAAGTTTAGGCCTCCTAAACCCCTTCATTCATCTACATTGATAGATCCATTTTTATTTTCCTTCCTCTCCTCTCCAACATCACCAGTTTTTTGTTGCTACTAAATAGCAGTATTTGCAGCAGTTACCATAAGGCCGAGGACCCTATTATTCTCTCTGTCCACGTCCGTTTTCCTCCTTCCCCTCCTTCCTTAGCCAGTAGTGACCTCAATTATCAGCTTTCAGCTAGAGCCACCACTTTAGGTCACCTTTTCCTGACCTCCAAAGACTGATTCAAGTTCACCTCTTAAATAAGCTCATAGCACATGATGCTATGCATATATCTGTGTCTGTAATTACACAGTTATCTGTTTAATAATTTTATTAATTTCAATTTCTCCGATTAGATTGTAAACTCCATGAAAGCATGTGACATAGTTGGTGCTCTGCATTTGCTGCACAAATGAATAACCCTTTCTGGTAAGACATAATGGATTTGATGCTACTTCTCCAGTTTTAGATTCTTTGAAACTTAAGGTTAACTATTGAGTTAATTAAACCTTTCTCTGTCCTCTGTCAATATGTTAACATAGGTAATGCTCTGCCTCCTTGAACACAGCTGAATTCTCCAGGGCAAAATTTATTCTTGCTCTGCCAGCTGAAATACAGATTCTATGACCTTCTCTTTCCCCTAGTGACTTGGACATTTATTTAGTCATTTACGGTTATTTAAGTGTCAGATTATATTATTCTCTATATTTGCCCCACAGGACACTGCCAAAGATACCTCAGGATCACATTTCTAAAGGAATGGCAGCAATATTTACAAAATCACGCACATACACACACTCACACATGCACACAAAACGAGATGGAAAGCGCATTACAAAAATCTTAGTTCTACTATTTCTACTACAGAAACATTTCTGCTATAAAATAGACCTCTAAAGCCAGATTTTTTGCCTAAGTGAAAATATATTTTTATTTAAATAAAATAAAGCAAGTATTTAAAATACAGAAAAAACAATATGCATTTTGACCTTCTAATATATAATATTTCATTGTACCCTATGCAATCATTAATGAAATTTGTTATAGAATATAAAAATAAAGCATAAAATGATAGGCAAATACATTACAATCTAAAGAAAATAGAATCGCAAATCTTGGCACTTTTTTCAGATTATGCAGATGGCTTCAATTATACTCAATATCTAAAAATAAATTTAATACTATATGCAGGATACTCAATTAAATTTGTTTCTTATCATAGCTGAAATGTCTAATAACATATCAATGTAATGTAATTCTTGAAATAGACTAAGGGAAACTCTTATGTGCAGTCAGTATTGTAAGGATTAATTGCTAAGAATTTCTCTTTATAGGGATTGGCTTTAGGAAATGTTCTTTGTGAAAATAGCTGCAGCCTATAATAGCTTTCCAGGAAACTGACAAGCCCTCAGAGGGATCTCTCCAATCACCTAGTCCACCCCCATCATGTTACAAATAAAAGTGGAGACCTTGAGAGGTGAAGAGGTCACAGAGTCTCCAGTGGGTGGTCCCTAATGCTGCGAGGGGGATGGATAGGTGTGGGAGAACCATAATGAGAGCTAGGACTGCCTGACCCACTCTCCTTATGGTTTTATAATTCAGTAATGCAGAGATGGAAACTGGCCCAAACTGATTTCTCACTCTATCCAAGTATGATGTTAGTTCCCACTGAAATGGCAAATAAAATAATTTTTAAAAGCCTTCCATTGTGTGTATCCAATAATAAAGTTTGTTACACTTGAGTTTTTTTTTAATTATTTATTTATTTTTTATTTATTTATGATAGTCACACAGAGAGAGAGAGAGAGGCAGAGACATAGGCAGAGGGAGAAGCAGGCTCCATGCACTGGGAGCCTGATGTAGGATTTGATCCCTAGTCTCCAGGATCGCGCCCTGGGCCGAAGGCAGGCGCCAAACCGCTGCGCCACCCAGAGATCCCCTACACTTGAGTTTGAACAAAAAAAGACAGCTCTGTTATCTGCAAGTTTACAGGACTGTTATATTTGCAGAGAATAACTAAGTACTTCATGCAAAGAAAATAATTAAAAATAGCCACCTTTTGTATTTTATTTTAACAAATGTATATTGAAGCCACACTAACGGTCACTCTGAGAAAAAATTACAACTATGACCTGTGGAATGGGAAAGGCATTATTATCCCATATTTTCTAGAAGAAAATGAGGTACCCCAAGATTAATCTGCCAAAAATCACACTGCTAGGAAGCAGCATAAATAATGGAAAAACCCAGAATATCTTAAGAAGTGATTATAATGTGCTTTGTGTTATGCAATACATCACTATCAAAATGTAAGAGAAATTATATTAAAATTATTGCAGGAGAAATGTGGTAGGCAGCCTCTCTGATCCCCAATAAATCCCTGCCACTTCATACTATCCCTTTGTGTTATCCCCTCCCCTGAGTGTGGGACAGAGGTGTGGACTCTCGTATAATGACTAGAATACAGCAGAAGTAATGGGATGGAACTTCAGATATTAGGTCATGAAGACTGTGGTTTCCATTTTGAATGCTCATCCTCACCCACTCTTAGACACGTTCACTCTTAAGAGAGCCAGCTTCTCTTCTCTGTTCCGAGCTCCTCTGGAGAGAGGCTGATGTGGCAGGCTGCTCACTGAGAGAGGCTCTGGCCAATAGTGAGAAACAGAAGTTTGCGGTATTACAGCCTGAGGCTCTCACTATAGGATTTGGTGCTCCTGAGGCACTGAATCTTGCCAAAATCCACATGACCTTGGTAGCAGATCTTCCCCTAGTCCACCTTGAGAGCAGACCAACTGACAACTTGACTGATACCTAATGAGAAACCCTGAGCTAGAGGCATCATGCTAAGCCATACTGACATTCCTGACCTATGGAGACAGTAAAATATTTGTTGCTTTAAGCAACTGAATTTGGGGATAATTAGGCATCAGTAGAAAACTAACACAAGAAATCAATTTGATTCCATTTAACACTTTAAAAATCAAAGTATGAACCTATAAACTGCAAAATACATTAATAATTATCTATAAAATATATGTATTTGTATTTTTAAGGCTATCAAAAAGGAAACATAGCTGTGATATTTACAGATGTCAGAAGGTCATCAATTATGTATACCTCCTCACTAAGAGTCACAAATTCTGGAAGGGTAAGAATGAGGAGGCTTAAGTATTCCAGCATTCAAAAAGCATGAAAAATTGTTTCATGCTAATAAAGACCCTCTTTTATGGCCTAATATCAATGCATTATTAACCTAACAAGGCATCACACTTGTCATTCTTTGTTACAACAAGGGTGAGAAAAATAAAGCAAGCAAGAATAAAGGGGAAATAAATCCTCACATTCCCATAAATGTAACAATGTCCATGAGATTTAGTTCCCACATATATATAATAGGCAAGAGGATTAGAAAAACCCATCCATTAAAAAATCTTCAATGACTGAGCTGGATCAAATGTAAGGGAATTTTTGAAGGCCAGATTTTTAGGAGGTAAGCAAATCTTGCAGCTGGTGGCTATTCTGGGAAAAAGAAGCCCATTCTTGTCCTAGTGCCTAGCGTAAGATTGGGTCCCAATTGTAAATATTTCATTGAAATGATGACCTCTGAAAATATCCCAGTGGAGATACATATCTGTGCCAGTTTACAATATTCAGGTATTCTAAAACTATGGAAAAGAACAACGCCTACAATGTCAGTGTCCTAGCTTAGTAAGTGGCATTGATGGCCCACAGAAGGGTAATAAGGAACAAAGTATGAGAGACAGACAAGTATAAGAGAGAGAGGGCCTTTTTGACAGCTTACAAAAGGCAATTATCTCTCGCAGTAGAAGAGTTGTTGCAGCTGAACAAGAGAGTCGGAATCTGATAATTACAGTCACAGATCTCCAGAGACTCCAACCCAGGCAATCTATTATGCTAAAATCAGTATTCTGTTGAGGAAAACCCAGGATCCTAAAATCTGGAATGCATATATTGGATATATTATGCAGGATAAGCAGATCTATTAGAGAATTATGTTACAAAGGATTATATCCAGAGGACATGCCACTCCTCCAAGATCATCAGAATGGGCTGGCAAAAGACACCAGCAGCACTAAAAAGTTTGGCAGTGGCTCTCTTCTACAGGCTAGAGATGATAGTAGAAGTGATCACAGACCTGGTTACATTAATACCGATGGAAGTATGTGGCCCCCAAATAGTAGAGGCCAGGTTTTGATGCATAACCTCTAGAAGTCTGAAACTACAATTATTCTTAACAACCTGCTAAAAAGGTGGTCCGGTACCTAGGAGGAAGCATCCAGCAATACTTTGACAGGTATATACTTTAGTGATTCCTCTAGTTCTTTCCTTAAAAACAGGTGTGTAGACATTGGTGGAGGGACTAAATATTTAGTAAAGGAAAATACCCAGAATTTTCCAGGGATTGAGTTGGTATCACTACCCAAAGATTCAATGTGTGTTTACAGCTTCCCTCAAATTAAAGTTAAGGCCTAGGAGAAAAAGTATTCAATAAACTTCTTGTGAAAACTTAACTTACAGAGGACTCATTAGGTCCATAGACCCAACTATTGGTAATGTCTTCAGTTCCAAAGTATAATTTGATTTGCTATACTTGGCATTTGGAGGAATTTCCATATGTGGTCCTTGGCCTATGGGGTAAGGACTAGCATAAATGGGGAAGGCTAAGTAGAAACCTCTGAAACTGTCCCATCTACTGGCCAAGAGGGCAAATTAAACACAATACTGCATCTCCAGAGGAATGGTGGAGGTTAGTGCCATTAAGGACCTAGAGGATGTGGGGTGGTGGGTCCTTTCATGCCTCTATCATTTACATCTTCAGTTAAGTCACTGAAGAAAATGCAGAGATCTTGGAGAATGACTGTAGAATATCCCAGGCTTCCTCAGTTGTAGCTAGACTGACAGATGAGCTCTCCTTGCTAGGGCAAATTACTAAATCTTATTTAGATGTTTTGTAAATGCATTCCTTTTAAATTCTAATGAGATAAGAGAATCAGAGTTTGCATCTGTAGGGGGTGGAAAACACTCATCTATAGTTTTGTCTCAGGATCACATTAAATATCCCACCATTTGTCATAATGCAATCTGAAAAGACCTCAATGGTCTGGGCATTTTACTGAATACTAATAATACTAATAACTAATACTAATCAGTTATGTGCTAATCAATAACATCATAGTGATTAGAACAAGCCAGAGGTTGCTGATATGATAGAACCCTTGGGAAGACACATGGGCTCCAGAGGGTGAGAGGCAAATCCCTCTGAGTGAAAACTCAGAGACCTGTGACTTCAGTTTATTTTTTTGATATCAGGTAGTGAAAAGCATACTAGCACACTTCCTGCAAAGTCAAAAACAAATTGCTGCATGTTTTATCCCCTATCACAAAGGAGGAAGCACAGCAACTGCTAGATCTCTTTGAATCTGACCAATACACTAAATAGCTGGTGGAAGATTGCCAGCTAAATGGGGCCTGAAGCAGGAATGGTTTCTGCAGCAGGTCCACGTGGCAGTGCAAACATCCCTGCCACATGGACCATACAATTGGCCAGGCTCTATGACATTGAAGGTGTCAGTGATAACAAATGATGCAAGGTGAAGCATGAAAACATAACCCCAGTGGAATAATCACATGCAGAGAGTCTGGGTATACTCATTAAAGAATTACCTGTATTTTGATAAACATCCACTCTCTGTGTTGTGGTCCTTATAGATACGAATGCTTGAACATAAAGCACCACGTGAAAATGTGTGCAGAGGTGCTTATTATGAACTGGTCTTATTAGACACACCAAATCATAAAGTAGAATGGGCCCAGAAACAAGCTGTTACAAGATGGAAGCGCTACATCTGGGAGAAAGCATGGATCGGCTCAGAGGGCAGAGGAAGCTGCATTCGCAGGTGGCCCAGACCTCTGTGTTTCCTGCTACAGTTGCACAGAGATAGCTTAAAGGACCAGACAGTTAGTAAAGATCTGTATTTTAAGAAATTTGCTGGTGAAGTTTCCAAAAGAGAGTAAGGAACCTGTTATTGGAAACTGGAGAAAGGAGAGATCCTAGTTATATAGTGGCTGTAGGCTTCCCGAAGTTCTATTCTGCAGCTATGGGGGAAATCAGAACACGTGAGTTAAGATTTCCAAGCAAAGAGGATTCTTCCCACTTCTGTGAAACTGTGGGAGGAGAGACACACATTGAGGGAAGAGTTGTTTAACGTAAAGGAAACCTGGCTTGACTGTTTTGAAAATTCTCAGCCTCCGCCACATAGCAAAACAGGCTCAAACCAAGAAATGGTTTGCAAGCATTGTTAAGGAAAGAGGAATTGAGATAAGCCCTGGGTGAGAGAAAAAGTGAAGAAGTGACTATATGCTTTGTGAAAATCTTAGGAAGATCAAAAGGTCAGAGCATTCAGTCACACGGGACCCATTAAAGAGATACA
This sequence comes from Nyctereutes procyonoides, assembly GCF_905146905.1. NCBI lineage: Eukaryota > Metazoa > Chordata > Mammalia > Carnivora > Canidae > Nyctereutes > Nyctereutes procyonoides. The sequence continues at coordinate 31,260,244 of NW_026575126.1, read as the reverse complement.
GGAGATCAATGGAACTTCTCCATCCATCAACAAGGCCTGGAGGAAGAATAATCACATTGTTTCCCAGCTCTCTTAGCAGCAGATCAAGGTAGAAGGCTGGCCTTGGAGAGCTCTGTGGGTGTGGCTCTTGTTAAGTAGAATGAAATCCACAGAAGAGCCAGCCACCAAGTTTCTGAGGAAGTGATTTCAACCCAAAACAAAACAGCAACAACAAAACTGAAAACTTGAACTGAAAAAGAAAGACAATACAAAATGAAGAGTGTGCTGGACCCTGAAATTCTGTTGTCCAAAGCAGGCTGATGAAACCATTCAGCTTCAAATGAATGCTACTCTTTATATATAAAAAAAAAGATTAAAAAAATTAAAAATATGACTTAGGGGGTGGACCAAGAGTCTTGAAGAATTATTCCCATGCCTTTCACACCTAATTAAAGAATATCCAACTTCTGCCCAGCTGTACTTCAGAATTGCTATAGACCAATGACTCCTTTGTATCTCTCCTGTCCCCCATTTTTGAACAAGAATGTCTGTGGCCATTTTTTCTGTGTTTGTCCCACCATTGTATTTTGGGTGTGGAAGGGAGAAAACTTGTCTTTTGAGTTTTACACAACCATAGATCAAGAGGAACCACACCCAAGAGGCGTCCTCCACCTTTGTATCAGATTCAGATGGTGAAATCAGGACTTTGAGCAGATGCCGTGATGGGTTGAAACACTGGAGACCTTGAGAGAGGTCAGTGTACTGTTCAGATGGAGGGGAAATGAATAATGAGGGGCCATGCGGGTGGACAGATGCTGGATAACCCCCATTATACCTCCTTATATCACACCTTCTGAAATTCCCTCTCCTGGAGTGTGGGAAGATCTCATAAGCTGTGTCTAATCACTAGAATACTGCAGAGGTGACTAGAGAACATGTCTGTAATTCTAGTACATAAGATTATAATCCATCCGGCCAGTGGACTCTTTCTGTCTTGCTGGATTTGAGGAAAGAAGCTGCTGTGTTTTGAGCTGTCCTACGGAGAGATCCACCTGGCAAGGAAATAAAGGAAGCCTCCATCCAAAAGCTGGGAAGCAAGTGAGACGCTCAGTCATTTTAAACACAAGGAATGGAATTCTACCAACACTCACAGGTGCTTGGAAGCAGATGCTTCCTCAACAGACCCTTGGAGATGAGACTGCAGCCTTGGCTGACACCTTGTGGCAGCCTTGAGAGACCTGCAGCAAATGTCCTGAGGCAGAAAACCCCGGTAAGTTGTGCCCAGACTCCTGACCCATGGAAACGATGAGATAATATGTGTTATTCTGAGCTACTAAGTTGGTGTTAATCATTTCATTTTTCTACTTGGGCTATTTGTTCTTTAAAATGTTACATATGAATACTATATTTCGAAATTTAAGTTATTTTGTCTAATGAGGTTACAAGATAATAGACTTTTCTAAAGTAAAATCAGAAGATTACTGAAGGGAGACTTTTTCTCTGGTCCTGCAGAGTTTATCCTCTTGGCAAATATTTGGTCTAATAAAGACACAAATTGCTTTGAGGATAAATTGTCTTTTGCTTTTAAATCAGTACTTTGTTCAAAACAAACTCATGTGCTCCTTAGGAAAAACTTAACCAAACTCTGAATGTCTGCCCCAAAGCAGTGGTTTGCTCTTTGTACATCTTAGGGTGGGCAAGTCTGAGGCGCCCATTGCTTAAAGACCCATGAGTCTGAGACATGTTAAGAGGATTTCGATACATCCTTTATGTGAAGATGACCTGCCAGCAGCCTTCTCTGTATTTTTGGTATTTCTCCTTGCTTGAAACATTTTCTTACTAATTTTTTTTTTTTTGTGCTTTAAATAGACTTCTCACCATTTACCTGTGAAGCTCATCCCAGAAGGACACAGCAGGACCCCAGGAAATATGGGCTTATTTCCTGTTTTCTCCCAGGGGCAGTACTTCTGATGAGAAAAACAGCAGCTCATTGTGATGGAGTAGCTGTTATGCTTGATTTTTACTGGGCAGATTTATCATTTCAATATTGTGTTATTATCTAATACACCTCTCATGAAAAGGGGATTGGATGGCTGTATTAATTTTCAGAAATGTTATAAGGAAAGAAACATTCCACATGGCTTTGAAAGAGATATGATAACCAAGTCATGAGAGCTGAAATTTGGTTCCATAGATTGCTTAGTAATACACTTTCATTTTTTACTGGATAATTAGCATGTAAAATAATACTTGGCGCCAAGTATATATCTGTTGACTAAATGAATAATCTAGAGGCACCAGACCTAGTACCTAACTCCTTAGCATTTGCCTTTACAGCAGCCATACCAAGGTTGGCTTTCAAGGAATTTTAGCTCCTTAAAGTCTCTACTAGATGTTGCCCCAAACCATCCTCCATAAACAAACCTTTACCTTCAAGACAAGTCTCTTAATACCTCCTTTCAACCAAATCCCTAAACACCCCTTATATAGAAAAGCATTCCCTCTGTCTCCATGTAGGGGGTTTTGGTACCTCTCCCATTTACAGCCACTTGCCCACATTGCAGTGCTCTATACTCAGGACTGGGCCTTTTGACATGAGATAAAACTGCCAATCAAACTTATAATAAGGTGCATTTGGATTAATGTATAACCCTTTCCAGTACAGGAAACTATTTTAAGAGAGGGCCAGCCAGGGGTACTCGGGTTGTTCTGTCGGTTAAGGGTCTGACTCTTGATTTAGGCTCAGGTCTTGATCTCGGGGTTGTGGGATTGAGCCCTACTCTACCCTCAGCGCAGAGTCTGTCACTCTTCTTCTGTTCTTCTTCCTCTCCTCCTGTGATCTCTTTCTCTAAATGAAAAATATCTTTTTTTTTCTTTTCTTCTGTTTTTTTTTTTTTTTTTTTTTTTTTTTTTTTAAGAGAGAGGTCTGGGGGATCCCTGGGTGGCTCAGCGGTTTGGCACCTGCCTTTGGCCCAGGGCATGATCCTGGAGACCCGGGATGAGTCCTGCGTTGTGCTCCCTGCATGGAACCTGCTTCTCCCTCCTCCTGTGACTCTGCCTCTCTCTCTTTCTCTCTCTCTCTGTGTGTCTATCATGAATAATAAATAAATAAATAAATAAATAAATAAATAAATAAATCTCTTAAAAAAATAAAGAGAAATAATAAAGAATTGCTTGAGACTTCTGAAGAATTTAAATTTTGAGAAAAGGATGAGATGGGGATATAAAACAAACCTAAGCAACTTTACATTATAGAGTTAGATGAAGAACAAATTGGGACAGAAGAGAAGTCATAAGTTCATGAAAGAGAGGTCTATGAAAGAGGTAAAAGTTAGTTGCTGCGTGATGGGATGTAGAGGGAGCTGGGAGTGTCTTACACATGCAGGTGTCAGATGAAAGTTCACCTAAAATTGATCTGAACTGTAATAGTTACTTATTCAGGTTAAGTGAGAGAAAATGCCCGTAGATATAATGAAGAATCAGCTGCTATAAAATGATGGCAGCAATAGTTTAAAAAATGTATTTCATCTAGAAAGTGAAGATGAGTAGCTAGATACCTCATTAGGTATCATTATTTCATTAGAGACTGTCATCTCTTTCTTTGATATTTCATTCCACCAATATTAAATTATCAATTATTTAATCGTTTCCATTTAATATATCTTATCGCAGAAAATTTTATCTAGGGTTTGTCCCTCCCCCATCTTACCGACTAGAAAGCACACAATTATTCTAGCAACTAATGCTATAGCAAAGATATATATTAAAACAAGACTTTATGAAGCAGATAATGCTAGAAAATGCTGTTATTTGTGCCCATGGCTTTCCATTTTCTTTAAAAGAAGTGCTGCTCACACTGCCATTTTATGCATTTGTTCCCTTTTTATCTTACTCATTGGAAGTTACAGAGAACATATTTGGCCATTTTATATTGTCGATGAGGTCACTAACCCTCTCCCCAAATGGTCAGTTTAGTATCACATGAAACATTACATAAGGTCAAAAGGTAAACCTCCAACCAACACGCAACAGGTAAAAGTTACTGAACTCTACAGTCTCAAATCATGTGCTATGCAATGCATTTATAGATGACCTAAACAAAGGGCTTCTACTTGCTACTGAAAAGAGGGAAAGGAAGCAGAAATTTGAATATAAAGGATAACGTGAAAAGTAAAAGAGAGATTAAAAAATAATAATAAAAAATAATAATAAAAATGTCTCACACTCCAAGCTTATGATATTTCTGGGAGTCTGTGATCAGATTAAATTGCCAAATAATCTTCATTTTGAAAAATTTCTGTATTATGAGTCCTGCATTGCCAAAGTATATGCCTCTTTTGCCAAGAATCTGGGCATTCATTGGACTTAGGTTCCTCTATCCATAATCATTCATGAAAGACCTGAATATGGAAGTGAGCAAAGAAAAGAGTTGGTAATGTTTCCCAGAACTTAGCATCTGTCAAATACACTGTTGAAGACATCCTTTTTTTCAAGGAGGACGGTTGCAGAATCTCTGCTAGAAAATGTCAGAGGCCATAACAGTGGCAAAGATGGTAATGTTTCCTCAGAGGAACTTTAAGGTGGTCATTGGGTGTTGTCACTAGCTCTCTGCCTCTCAGGCCTTCCCAGGTTCCCATGAGATCGCCAGTGTTATTTAACCAATCTCTGTGTCTCTGTTTTTTGACCAAGATCAAAGGCCCGTATACTGAGTAATGTTCTTTGAAAATCTACTATGAGACAACTGCTATACACTATGGAGAATAAAAGATGTAAAGATAGTTCATGGCCCCTAAGAGCATACACACTACTGAAAATACAAGATCCGTAAATCACTAGAATTAAGTAGACCATATTAAGTGTTGTAACAATTGCAGAAAGAGAAACAAAAACGCCTTAATAGTTTAAAGAAGGGAGGCCACATTAACACTACTGGTGATTCTTAAATTTAGGTGGCATTACAGTTCTCTGAAATTTTCATGGAGAGTATAGATTCCCAGGCTCCACCACCAGTGATCATATTTATAGCTGTGCTGGGGCTCAGTAATTTGCATTTCTATTAAGTCTGTAGCTGATATTAATGAAACTGGTACATTACTCCACTTATTAAAAAACAATAGATTAAAAAATGGCCAAAGAGATGCAGTTAGACATTTTTCTAAGAAAGACATCCAAATGGCCAATGGGCATATTAAAAGATGTTCAATATTGTTAATCACCAGGGAAATGCAAATCAAAACCACAATGAGACATCACCTCACACATGTTATAGTAACTGTCATTAAGAGGGTAAGAGATGACAAGCACTGGAAAGGATGTGGAGAAAGGGAACCCTATACACTGCTGGTAAGATGGATAATTGATTCAGCACTATGGAAAATGGTATGGAAGTTTCTCAAAAAAAAAAAAAACTAAAAATAGAACTAACTACCATATGATCTAGTAATTCCACTTTTGGGTAACAAAATGAGAGCAGGATATCAAAGATATTTCTGGACTCCTACATTTGTTGCAGTATTACTCAAAATAGCCAAGCTCTGGAAACTGCTTAAGTGTCTGATGACAGATGAATGGATAAAGAAAATGTGGCATATGTACACAATGGAACATAATTCAATCATGAGAAAGAAGGAAATCCTGCCATTTGTGACAACATGGATAGACCCTGAAGACATTACGCTGAGATAGGTCAAACAGAGGGAGACAAATACTGTATGACCTCACTTACCCATGAAATCTAAAAAAGCCCAGCTTGTAGAAAGAGAAGACAAGATGATGGTTCACAGGACTGGAGAGTACAGAATAAGAGAGATATTGTTTAAGTGTATAAACTTGCAACTCATAGTGAATAAATCCTAGAGATCTAATGCAAAGTATAGTGACTGTAGATGACAATATTGTATTATAAAAATCAAACTTGTGAGAAGACTAGATCTTTATTATTCTAACACAAAAAAGAAATTATAATTATGTGTGTGACAGAAGTGCTAACTATTGCTACAATGGCAATCATTCCCAATATATAAGTGTATCAAATCAACGCATACATCTAAGTTAATATAATGTTATATGCCAAATATATTTCAATAGAAAATTTCTAGAAGGAATATAATTTAAATAGAAATATAAAATTAATCATAATAAAAGGTCAGAAAATTTTTAGGAAGAATGCAATCCTTAAAAAATCATACTTTTTGAATGAACTTTTGCTATTGCCATTTGCAACAATATGGATGGATCTAGAGGGTTTAAGGCTAAGTGAAATAACATAGAGAAAGACAAATACCATATGATTTAACTCATATGTGGAATTTAAGAAATAAAAGAGGGAACAAATGAAAGAGAGACAAACCAATAACACACTCTTAATTATAGAGAACAAACGGGAGATGGGTGGAAGGATGAGTGAGACAGGTGAAAGGGATTAAGAGTACACTCATCATGATGAGCACTGAGTAATATATGGAACTGTTGAATCACTGTATTGTACACTTGATACTAATATAACACTGTATGTTAAGTACACTGAAATTAAAATTTTTTAAAAATCATGCTTTCAATTTTTTCCAAGCTTTCTTTTATTATTATGGCTTTCATGTGCCCTTTGCTTATCTCTTTTCTAAATGTTACATGACTTTAAGTTTCCAAGGATTATATAATACTATTTAAAATGATATTGCATATCTTATGGAAAGTTGGGCGGGTCTTGGAGGTAGGTGTTGTAAAATTAAAGAAAACCAGAATGTCAGAGGATGGACTCAAAACATTCTAAGCAATGTCATGCTCATAAGGTAACATTTTTACATTTCTCTTTGCCTAACTCAATGCTGCTCCAAATTCTGATTACCTTTCATTAGGTCAGTCACTTGTGGAGAAATAAAAAAAACAACCCCCAAATTGCAGTGGCTTAATTTTTTAAAGCTATTTCTCACCCATACTACAGATCAATTGCCCAGTATAGGACACCACTTTGCATGAATGTCATTCTTCACTCCAGAATTGATACTGGTGGGGCAATCATTGTAAAAGGGCAGAGGTAATATGGAGTGGCAAAATATGTTCTGATTCTAAAATTCTCTACCTATATAAGGGGTGTCTGGTTGGCTCAGTCAGTTAAGCATCGACTCTTCAGCTCCTGTTATGATCTCAGGTTTGTGATCTCAGGGTCACGAGAGGGAGGCCCCTGGTGAGCCCTGTGTTGGCTCTGTGCCGGATAAGGAGTCTGCTTAAAGATTCTCCTCCTTCTCCCTCTGTCCTTCTCCATTCATTATCTCTTTCTCTCTGTGTCTCTCTAAAATGAATAAATAAATCTTAAAAAAAATTCTACCCATATGGCTTTTTACTGGAGAGTGGTGAAAAATTGGAGAGAGTCACATAACTGTTGTAACTTCAGCTGAACATGGAAGTGGAATCTTACCATGTGCTCAGAAGGAGGGAAGGAAGAGCTTATCTATCAAAAGGACTATTATAAAAGACTCATAACTGATCTCTGACTCCAGCTTTCACCTCCAGAATCCACTGTGCAAACTATGGTCAAATTATCTTCTTAAGTTATAACTATCATTGCTTTTTTCTTTCACAGAAAACTTCAAAATTTCCTATATATTTAGATTAAAATACAATATATCTGAGGCTTTTCACACGGTGACTTTTCACCTTCCTCCACTCAAAGGCTCGAGATTTATCTTACATGAATGCTATGATCCAAGCAATTTGTGCTACTGACCACTTCTGAAACTCAAACTCAGATTCTATGTACTAACTCCATTTCTTTACATATGCTGTCCAAAAGTCTGAATGGAGACTTAGCCTTTAGTAGGTAGTGATTCAATGTTAGATAAATCTCTTATGATTATTTTGTTTTCATATGTACTTATCAAAGTACTAGCCATTCTTAAATCTTTAAATCTTCTCTGACATCCCCAATTAATTGTGATCTTTAGATGCTGCTAATCTTTAAGGTCTTTGTATAAAGATTTTTTGTAACATAGCACATACTCTGCCTTTTACAAAAACATACTCCATACTTATCTAATCTTCAGATGAGAAATGCAAACATATTTGGGCTAGAAATCAAACTGCTTTTAAGTCATCTTTTATGCAGCACTGTGTAAATAATAATATTTGTTACATAAATATTAAATTTCATTATTAAATAAATGTACATAATGGCACCTGAGTGTCAATCAATGAAATATTTCACCTTGGAAATTAATTTGTGTTTTTTTTTTTTATCATTTGGGGATTCTTTAAGGCACTGTTACAGGGTGATCATTAACATTTTCCCATTATAATCAAATATGAAAGCTAGCAAATATAATTATGAATGGAAAATCGGACACATACAGCTAGTAGCTCCAATGATGTCTAATTTTCATTTCTATTCAGGTTTTTGAGTTTGGGGGGGAACAATATAAAACTGAGGATATATTTAGCATAAATCTTCCAGGTTTGGTAAGCAAGACTCCCCTTTGTAACCCTCCTGAAAAATTCTTCATTTGTGTTTCAAAATTGTCATAAGCTGTGCTGACAACAAAAGGAAAAGACAGTACGGTCAGCCACCAGATGGGAAATTATTTCAACTCAGCATTACATTTATTCATCACATTCAGGTTATAACATAAAGCAAAAGTGGCCGCAGAGGATTTTGTTTTACTGCCTATAAGGAACTTCTCTGTTTTTTTGAGGATTATATTTTTCCCATGGTGTATTTTAGGCATACTTTACCACTTAACAGGCTTTCTGTAGCTCATTCAAAGTACTTGCCATTCCCCCTTTTCAGGCACCTATTATTGAGGTTATCACTGATAATAGCAGTCAGATTAATATATAATTCTCACATGTGTAATATAACAAATGAGATAGACTCACAATTTTAGGGTCATGCTGTTCTAGAGTTGATGGTGTGATTTATATAGTCTCCCTAAAGTGTGATACCTATATTTACAGAAGGAACATCATTCAGTTTTTATTGAATAGAGCAGTTCTCCTGTCAAGGAGACTTGCATGACATCTCAGACTTCATATAAAATTTTATATTCTCTTAAAAATAGTATTGTATTTTGGTATATTATTCCATAGTATTATCCTAAAACTAAGTGATTTAATAATGATTTTTATATCATATAGATACTATCATATAAACATATATATATATATTTATATATACATACCCATACACACAAAGAAACTATGTACTGATGATGGATTTTTGTTAAAACAATTATGCTTATCTATAGCAGCATCCACCATGGATAAGCAACATTCATTACCAAGCCAAAAACAGCTGTGCTAGAATCAGAGCTGGGGTTGTCCTTACAGGTAAGATAAAACAGGGAGAAAAATACCATAAAGAATGTGAAAGATCTTGAGAGACCCATGCACATATCCCCTCACTTTTCTCCTGAGAGCACCCTTTTTTCACCCATATTGAAGTCACTTTTATAGTTGTCGACAAGGCCAAGCTTAACTAAAGTCCTGATTTATTAGAGTCATTTCCTTAAATAGAGAAGTAAAGTCAATAATATCAAGGGCCTCTATTTTCTGCCTAAGTCTTTAGAGGAAATAACCTAATAAGATATTAAGTGCCTGGTCCTTATAGAATAGTTTTGAGGAAAGGAATTGGTGAAAACTGCCTCTGATTGGATGAACAGGAGTGGGATAAAGTACACAGAAGTTTGAAATAGTAGCTATTTTTTAACATAGATCACAAAGTCAGACTCCTGAATATATGTTACAGTCATCATACATGCATGAGGCTCTAAGCAAAGTTTAAGGATAAAAAAAGATGGGACTCTAGTAGTTTGGCCAGAGTGTGGGAAGAGTTAATAACATTACATCTTATATCTCATACATCTGCAGAAAAATTGTGCCTCAAACTAGGGTCCTCTAGGGCAGGTCCAGAGAAATAGGTGTTTTGATCTATACATCCACTGCCCAGGTTAAGTTTCCTTGTGCCAATCATTGAGAAGTGCTTCTTTTTTTTTTTTTTAATTTTTTTTTATTTATTTATGATAGTCACAGAGAGAGAGAGAGAGAGAGAGAGAGAGAGAGAGAGAGGCAGAGACACAGGCAGAGGGAGAAGCAGGCTCCATGCACCAGGAGCCCGATGTGGGATTCGATCCCGGGTCTCCAGGATCGCGCCCTGGGCCAAAGGCAGGCGCCAAACCGCTGCGCCACCCAGGGATCCCGAGAAGTGCTTCTATCAAGAGAACCATGTGGCTAGTCTAAGAGAATTAAAAGAGAATATAAATTTTGTGTTCAATTTTTAGTATTTTCCTTAAAATTTTGTTATTGATAAGATTTCTGAATTCTTTAGGTCAGTAATGTCATGTTTTGAGCATATTAATCTATTTTATATCAAAAAGATTAACATATGGGCACTGTAAATATTCTTTTTTTCCTCTACATAGATATTGATTACAATTTTCAAAAAAAAACAATAAAAAACATCAAAAGTAAAACTCAAAGATTTTTGTTGAAAATTATAGAAAGTCTATTTGAATATTAGATACTTATCCCTTTTAAAAATGGAATAAATTGGAACTTTATTGTTTTCTAAATCTATATTTCAAAAGACAGTGTCATACCTATCATGGTGCCTTACATTGCATTTGAATACTTCGATAACATATGGCATGATATGGTTGTCTGTTCTGCATATAGAGATCAGCCACAAATAATTAAACTTTATTGCATAAAATTCAAAGTAGCATTCAGAGCACTAATATTTAAATTTGTAATGAAAATGAATCAGGAGAAACTCAAAATAAGTTTAGCATAATGACTAATGCTTAGTAGGCACACAATAAATATTTATTTGGAGATTAAAAATTTGCTACCAGGTAATCTTTCATATAGTGAAATAACCAACTGGTATATTTATTAAAATAACAAAAATCCAAAGAAGAGTAGATAAACCCTCTGTCAAACTGTGGTAGGAAAATACAAAATTTAGCCAATGTCTCGATCTTATTTAAAATAATAAAAAAAAGAAAAAATAAAATAAAATAAAATAATTTAAAAATACATCACCTAAATGAAAGGAATAAAAATAAAGCACTCCTCTAATTAAAATGAGTTACAGTTAAAAATATGTTGAAATATTTCTTTAATGCTCACAGCACTAGCTATTAGCACATATTTTGACAATTATGATATTCTGTACTTGTATGGCAGGAAGTCCATATGTGAGTCAAAACTTTGATCAACAACAACAACAACAACAACAACAAAAAAAACCTTTGATCAACAGCAGAATGCAGATATATTGAGGCACTTATGTGGCCAGCAGGTATCTAATTCCTTTAGGAATTAATGTGCCTATGGTGAAAATAACCCTAAACTAAAAGAGATTCTGCATTTAAGCTTCAACCAACAATAATAATTAAAATATAGGAGAGAAGATATTCTTCGTACAGCCTATCACATTGATTTGGGTCATATCAATTTTGACAGGCATTTGAATCTTAAAGAGAGAGGGGCTTAAAAGTTAAAAATTGAATTATCTCTTTTCATACAACCATCTTAGATATGGCAGGTGTACAAAACAGCAATACTGTGAGACCAATATAGAAGAATATAGCACAATCGGTTGCCTGGGACACTAATATGAGTCAGTTCAGTGGGCCACAGACGTTGAGACCGCCATAAAGATAGTGAGATATTCGGTGGTCACAGAAACATCGAGATTGCTCTATGCATTTAGCAAAGCAGTGTTCTACTAATAGCAGTAGTGAGCATCATCATACAACTGAAAATCTTGAAACTCTTAGCAGTTGGTGGGGCTGCGAGGGCTTGTTTTTGAGCATTCTCCAGGAGGCATTCCCAGGGAGCTACAGACATGAGTGGGAGGGACTTTGAAGTGTGGTGAGTCAATAACTATAATGGACCTGAGTTAGTTTCATGGATGCTGGCAGACTGATCAAGAGGACAAAGGATATTATTACTCATGGAGTAACCAGCAGAAAGTGGCATAAACTTCAAGTGTATACACGGCCCCCTTATCTCCCTTATCCCACATGAGCAGTAGAGAGGTGCCCAAGTAGATGCTGCACAGGCAGTAGGTTTGCATCAGCTAAGCAACCCCAAACTTAAGGAACCCAGTGTTATGGACTGAATTGTGTCCCCTCTCCAAAAATCATATGTTGAACCCCTAACCCCCCACTGTGACTATATTTGGAGATGGGGCCTTCCAGGAAGTAACTAAAATTAAATGAAGTGTCCTCGTAAGAAGAGGAAGACACTAGAATTTCCCTCCTAATGTAAGCCCAAAAGGAAAGCCATGTGAGGACCCAGTGAGAAGATGGCCACTTATAAGCCAGGAGAGCTCTCACCAGAAGCCAAACTTGCTTGTATCTTGATCACGGACTACTAGCCTCCGGGACTATTACAAAATAAACATCTCTGGTTTTAGGCAACGAATGTGTGGTAGTTTGTTATGGCAGCCCAACTAATACACAGATTCTTTAATATTTAATTTTAATTTATTTAAAGTAAGAGGCTATAAGCAAATATGTCTAACCTTTGCCCTGTAGGGAGAGATTGCTCTTCCTGGTTAGCAAACAGATTTGCCCTCTGCTCCAGGGGGAGGCAGGTCTGATTTTCTAAGGATGTCTAGTATGCAACATTCTTGAAAAGAGAGTCTAGAACAAAAAGGTTAAATGCCTCTTTTTGCAAGAGATACAGAAAAGGGAGAGAACCACAGAGAATTCCCTCCCAAGTCAGTGGAGGTCCTACACTAGTGGGTTTGTTCAGGAGACTGAAGAGAGAGTTTACCACCGCTCAGATTTAGTCTCAGAACTCTCAAGACCTAGACAAGTAAGGACTTTAGGCATATGTTTATTTTCCATCCTTGGACCAATCTACCAGGAAAACAATTGGACATTATGTGTTACTGGCCCCTATTGAACACATCAACAATTCATTCACCTACTCACTCACTCATTGATTCTTATACTTCTTCAATAATATTTACTGATCATTTACCTAGTATTAAATATTCTTTTTTAGGAGCCAAAAAGGAAGAGACAACTATGGCATGGCCTATGTGAAGGAGCTCACAGTCTAGTAGGGGTGTAAGATAGGTAAACAGATGATGGCAATAAAGTACAATCTGAAGCTGGACACATGAGTGGCACAATACCGAAGACTATACAAAGGTGACCTGACTCAAATCAACAACGGGGTGGGGGGGGGGTAAATAGTACGTTATCTTTCTGGTTGTGAGTGGCCAGTTTAAGGACTAAGACAATTTATTCACTCAAGTAATTGGCTCAAATCGGAGGTTGTTAAGGCCTGAAACACAAATCAATTCAGAGGTGATAGTCGCCTTGCAGTTCTGGTTGCCACAGCTATCCGCCTGGTAATGTTTCAGAGGCTGATTTTATTCAGCCCACAGTTGTGTTCATCTGACCAGAAGAGACGGATGCCAGCAGCATCTGGTTTATCTGATCCTTTGCATGAGAATAACTAGACTAATTATTATCCAATCAAAACACCTTTGACAGTGAAATGGATACTATTATAATCATGCTAAGGAGAGTATAAACCAGGTGGGACATTCCTTGAAAATTTGGGATATATGTTAACCCTACACGCTGCTATTATCCTAAAGGGACAGGAAGGACCCCTGTCCTACCATCCTCATATTAACATTTCATGAAGCTTGTAGTGTGCTAATGTTGATGATATCCCTTCCCTGGAGACAATTACTGAGGCCAAGAGGATGGAGTAGTGTGGCTAGATAGTCTATTTCCTCCTTCTCTCCTTTTCTAAGCCTATGCCTCTCCCACAGCATCTGACCTCTTTCTGAGTAAGAGGATCCATAGTGAGGCAGCCTGAGTGGCTCAGCGGCTTAGCACCACCTTCAGCCCAGGGCCTGATTCTGGAGACTCAGTCGAGTCCCATGTCGGGCTCCCTACATGGAGCCTGCCTTCCCTCTGCCTATCTATGTCTTTGCCTCTCTCTCTCTCTGTCTATGTCTCTCATGAATAAATAAATAAAATATTAAAAAAAGAAAAGAGGATCCATAGCCCTTACTCTCTAGTTTGGTAAAACCTATTCCTGGTTCCATCTTTGAAGGACTGTACTAGATTCTTTAAAAACAAACTATTTATTTATTTATTTATTTATTTATTTATTTATTTATTTGAGAGAGATCACAAGTGGGGGGTAAGGGGCAGAGGGAGAAGCAGACTTCCTGCTGAGCAAGGAGCCTGATGAGGGGCTTCATCCCAGGGCCCCAGTATCATAACCTGAGCTGAAGGCAGCCACTTAACTGACTGAGCCAACCAGGCGCCCCATGAAAGATTGTGGTAGATTCGTATAATTAGAGAAGAACATTCATGATGCATAAAATCCCTATTGGAGAACATAATGAGTTATTGTTACGGAAGACCTCCTCCCGACCAGCAGTGAGGGTGAGCAGAAATCGTAGAAGGGTTGAAGGTGTCAGAATACTCCATTCTGTCACACACACACACACACACACACACACACACACACACACGTTCAGTCTGTTGAGTTCAAACCTTAGTTTCAAATAAACATATCAGGCTGATTTATTTGTATGGATACAGCCAAAAATAAGCAATGATTCTCAAATAATTTACTTTCTAGAAGTCAGAATAATGGATTAAATAAACATACTAGCTGAAATTGAACTTGGTAATATTACCATTTTGTTAATGATAAATGAGAGTTGTGATCATAATAATTTATCAATTGCTACGTTCATCCAGAGTAGTAATTAGATCACTGCAAACATTTTCATACAATTTGCTTGCATTCATGCAATTTTTCTGCCTTTATCTCTATCATTAAACAAAAGTTTTCTTAAAGGGCAGATAGTCACCCTCCAGAATTCTAAGAAAGAAAGATGCATGCCAACTAAATTGGAGATGAAGTTGGCCTATAACATTCTGAGCATTTTAGGAGTCTGCTATTACAAGAAAGTATATATGTATAGTACAACAAAATAATATGTTTACTTTCAAGCTATTTGGGAAGGTCTCTGTTGGTGGAAATAAATCTCCTATAAGCCTAAGGCTAAACAAAATCAATACAAAGGGTTATAGAAAACTGAATTTTACATTAAAAGTAGCTAAATAGAAAACAAGTTTTGGAATGAATATAATGGTGGCAATTTCTTGCATTTATAAATGTTTTTCCTTACAACTAATGATCATCATATAGCAAACATACGCATGCTAAGAAAAAGTATCTTACAAAGTAAAAGTGCACTTTCACTGATGTAAGTTTTGAGGGTGGGGGTGGGGGCAGGATACGATGACCTTATCTGCAATGATCTGCTACTAACTCTCTCCCAATACAAATCCTCCTGGATGTCTGGTGATCTCTAGGATCTATCTAACTAATGCTACATTTTTGTGATGGTTACTCACTGAGAACACTTAAATATTCCAGAGCAGAGCAGGGCTGGGACAAGGATGAGGAGAATGAAAACACTTACCTCAGGCATAAAATTTAAGGACATGCTGAAAGCCGTGTAATCAAAAATAATACCGTTTCCTGCAACATTTTAAAAATAGAAATTAAAGCCCCAAAGCCTACAATGAACAAAATATCAAACTTTTAAATAAAGACAGGAACTCACCCTGAATTTGAACAACCCTGCCTCACTTGTCCTATCTGAATCCCAGACCTCGCTCCAGCATCATTTCTAGGTTTCCCCATTCTAGTTGTGTGACATTGTCCATGTCACCTGATTTCTTGAGGCTTCTGTTACCTAATTGTAAAATGAAAATTCATTATATTTTCTGTAAACTTTGTAGTATAATTGAAGGAAATAAGTGAGATAATGTTTTCAGTGTCCTTCTTCAAGCCATAGAGTGCTAGACAAATGTTATTCAAACTATTAACTTCAGCTTAGCACTTATTTATATATGTATATGTATATATATATGTACATGTAATTCAGTATATTGTGTATATAATTTCAGTATATTCATATGTGCATACAGATATATATTTTTATTTTTTTAATTCAACAATGTTAAAACACCTTTGATGCAGCAGCTTATGCCTGGACACTGGAAGTACATTCCAAGTCAAAAATACATGGTGCATGGCTTCACAGAATTTAGAATCAAATATAATTTAAATATTTATGAGAATTAATTTAAAACAAAGAGTGACTCCTCTGTAATTCTTTGAAAGCTGATGCCTGTTTGTTTGTTAACATTGAAGAAAATATCTTTAGTAATTGTCTATGATAAACACCGATCGATCATTTATTGTGTTTCACTTGAGCACCATCTGTTAAAACATTTTTAAAATTTGACATTTTGACATATGCTGATTTTATTGAATATGAATTAGTCTACATAGTTCAAAATACTGAATTATTTATAGTCATTTACTGTGAACAAATGGCTTATATTACCTACTCACATAATTGATTTATAAACCACTGGTTTATCCATTTTTTTTCAAGTCAACCTTCTAAGTTTTAATTAGTTTTGTATATGGGTCCCTGCTATTTCCTGTGTTCTCTACCCTAATTACCTGTACATTTTATTTCAGATCTCCTAGTAATGCCCTCTTAGTTAAATAGGAAACTTTGTTGCTTTCCTGGGTAAAATGCTTGAATGAGTACCTAATATCAACAGAATAAATTTCCCTCTTCTTAGTGCAGCCCTAAAGATTTTATTATTTGACAATCTCCTCTTTTTCAGCCCAATTTTGTCTCTCTTTAAAAAAACAATTAAAAATATAGCTATATAATTACATATAAAAGTCAGCCCTTTGAAAAGCATAATTCAGTGGTTTTAGTATATTTCCAGAGTTGTGCATTGAATTCCAGAATATTTTATTACACCCAAAAGAAACTCCTGACTTGGTAGCTGTCACTCTCAATTTCTTCTCCACTCCTCCCTTCTCTGGCAACCACTAATCTATATTCTGGTCCCACGGATTTACATAATCTGCACATTTAACATTAATAGAATCATATCACATATGACCTGTTATGTCTGGCTTCTTTCATTTAGAATAGTCTTCAAGGATCATCCGTGTTGCAGGGTGTATTAGTACTTCATTCCTTTATATGGCTAAATAATATTCCATTATATTACTATACCAATTTTTATAAAAGATTTATTTATTTATTTGAGAGAGAGAGAAAGAGAGAGAGAGAGAGAGCAGAGGCACAGAGGTCTAGGGAGAGAGAGTCTCAACGAGACTACATACTGAGCACAGAGCCTGATGCGGGTCTCAGTCTCACAGCCCTGAGATCATGACCTGAGCTGAAACCAAGAGTCAGACATTTAACCAATTGCACCAACCAGGTGCCCTGATATGCCAATTTTAATTTTTGTTTAAATATTCATCAGCTGATGAACCCTGGGATTGCTTCCACTTTTTGGCTATTACAAATAATGTTGCTATGAATATCCGTGTACAAGCTTTTGTGTGAACACATGGTTTCAATTTTCTTCAGTATATACCTAGATTGAGAACTGTTGCTTCACTTTTTGAGGAACAAACTGTTTTTTACAGTGACTGCACAATTTTACACTGTCAGCAGCAACGTGCAAGGGTTCCAACTGCTCCACATCTTTGTCAACGCTCATTCTTTTCTGCTGTTAGTTTTAATGGATGGGACACC
This sequence comes from Nyctereutes procyonoides, assembly GCF_905146905.1. NCBI lineage: Eukaryota > Metazoa > Chordata > Mammalia > Carnivora > Canidae > Nyctereutes > Nyctereutes procyonoides. The sequence goes on along the minus strand of NW_026575126.1, from coordinate 31,242,639 downwards.
AGCACAAGGTCTAACTCAGTCTTGAGCCAGCAACACAAGTGCATAAGGGCAAATTCTTGGAAATGTCTTCACTCACCATGCTCTTTTCCACTAGATACAATGGAAAAAATGCCTTATAAGGAACAACAATACAGCTATTTAATAAATGAATAATAAGGACTTTAGAGATTTATATAGTCTATATCTAACCCACATGACAACATAGAAAGATAGATATTACTAGTCTCAATTTTATAAATGAAGAAATTGAGGTTAAGAATGATTAGGAAGTTTATCATAGTTGAAGGTCTAGTTTTGTATAGAGACAGCATTAACTGCAATATTGTATAGGTATATTACTCTGAAAATATGAATATTTTAGAATTGGCACAATATAGATATTGGCACTGAGCATAGACCTGTATGTACAGGTTGAAAATTAGTCATCCCAATATTCACCTAGATAAAAAAAACTGCAGTGGAGATCACACAATGGCAAATTTAATAAAAAGACCTATTTTATTAGATCAGCCTGAATTAAATGTATAAAATTATATACATATATAAACATATCTGTACATGTATATGAGTACGTACATATCTATAGATATATCCATCTATCTATATATGAATGTGTACGAACATATGCAAAATAAATATAGAATTGCACATATGTGGTAAAATTATGAATTGGCTTTATTTTCTTCATTGTGTCTTGTGCACATTTTACAATAAAATACAGTGTTTTATAAATGAAAGAAAAAACAATAAACATAAAACAATTTCAGTCCAAATTTAGGCAAGTAATAGAAGTAGAATTTTATAAAGAAAGCAACTGTTTTGTTGATGGAATATTGCTTAACATTTCAAAGGGAAGATAAAACTCATTTAAATTATACACACATTTTATCCTCCAATAAAATTCTATTTTAAGACAGAGAAACTAAAACTCCCAAATAAAAAAAATAGAATACCCAGAGTCACACAGACAAAAAACCTCAAGATGTCAATTTTCCACTTACTCAGCTCAAAACTTAAGCTCTTTCTATTAGATCATATTAATGTAAAAAATTAGTGACAAATAATAAATTTCACCATAGACATTTCATAAATGCTAGTGTGCCCTCCACATGCAGGTTTTTTTTTATATTGTCTGCTAAGGAAGATAACACAAGGACTTAACAATACTTATTTTAGATGTATAGGATCATAAATGAGAAAATTTGAGTTAAAGAAAAGTTTTACTAAAGAGAGATTATAGATTAATGAATTTTTAAAAATTCATTTTTAAAAGGATTTTTATTTACTTGAGAGAGAGAGCAAGCTCAAGTAGGGGGTAGAGACAGAGTGAGAAGCAGGCACTAAGCAGGGAGCCAGCCAGACACAGGGCTCAATCCCAGGACCCTGAGATCATGATCTGAGCCAAAGGCAGGCACTTAACCAGCTGAGCCACCTAGCGTTATAGCGTTGGATTTTAATGCTAGAATGTCTTGGTAGAAAGGACACCTGTTTTAGAGTCAAAAGATCTGAAGTTTCATAAATGTAGAACTACAATATTATTTTAAAGTCAACTCACATAAATAATCATTAGCTATTGTCCATCATTTGTGTAAAAAGTCAGTTGTCAATCTTTGAAATCAGTATGCCTAGTATATGCTTTTAAGATTTTTTGCCTTTTGTCTTTAGACTTTTACTATTTACATGAGTAGATTGCTTTTATTTTTTCTACTTGAGGTCCATATAGTTTCTTGAATCTGTGACTGAACATTATTAGTTTGGAAAATATCTCAGCCATTATCACTTCAAGTATTGGTTCTTCACTTCTTATCTTCCCTTTTTTCCTTGCACTCCAATTATGCAAGCACATTTGTTTTTTGTTTTTCTCAGCATGTTCCTAATATATTGCTGCTTTATAAATTTTCATCATTTTTATCTCTGTACAGCAAATTCAGATAAATTTTCTCCTGACCTATATTACAGTTCAACATTTTTTCGTCTGCATCTTTCAACTGTTGTTGAACCCTTTATTTAATTCTTGATTTTGGTTTGTGTATTTCTTTAGTATTTTCATGTGGTTATTTTTCATGTTTTACAGTTATCTGCCATTCATTGTATGAACCACACATTTTTAGAAATCATTATCTGATTATTCTAATGTCTGAATCACTGAGGTCTATTTCAATCATCTCTTCTTTTTTCTATTGCTATTTGTTCAGTCTTTTGCTTTTATATGCTTCCTTACTATTTTATTTTTAGTTGGATAATGGGCACTATAGTTGAAATAGTGTAGAGAAAATTTGATTCTCTGGATGATGCTACTTCCTCCAAAAGTGTCTTTTTTTTTTCTGTAAAACAAATAGGGATAAATAGGTAATAAACATTTAAAGTACAGCCTCCTTATTGCTAGGATGCTGCCTACAGGATCCTATCTAAAGGCTTGGTATCCAAAGGCTTCTCTTCCTTATCAAGCTTGAAAATCCAACTTTTGTCCACTTGGCCATTGTCCACTTGGCCCAATCCAACTTTTGTCCACTTGGCCCATTAAACAAAGATGTTTAAGTTCTTCATTTCTCAGCTTTTCAACTGCACTATGAAATAGTAAATTCCACAGGTGAAAAATGGTGTCAAACACCAGGCCCAGTTCCTATGTTTTTCTTTTCTTAAAGTCTTGAATCTGCAGTTTCTTGCTGCCTTGGTAGTTTGACAATACTTTCAAACAGATTTTGAAAAATACTGTTTTCTGATTTTCCAGTCATTCTCAGTGGAAGCTTTGGTTGAGAGAAATTACTGTACTGTTGCTAGAAGCTGCTTTGTTGTTGTTATACTTGAATATACAGAAGAGGTACACCTTCCTCATTCATCAACTTACGTACTGGGGCTTCACATAAATATGTAACCTTTCTAAAGTAATTCGAGTTTATTATCCTTGAAAGAGCAAAATCATTAAGTTAAATATGTTGGGCACTTAAATGGAGCTTTGTGAAATAGCTATGCGAGAGCTAATCTTAGGGTAAGAAGAAAACAGAAGCATGCCCTAGGAAAGCTGCATACTACAATGGCTAAGTTACGGTTTAAATATTTCTTCTTAATAAAAATTGCCTTTTATAGGATCATATACAAGGCATTTTCATAGTAAGGACATGGACAGTAACACTTCCTAGTGTGGAGTAAAACCTAAAACCTCACCAACCTACAAAAATGAACCAGATAAGGGGATCAAAAAGTTTCAAGCCAGTGGGCAACATCAGCTATGATACTGAAAACTATAGTTAGCCAGAAATCCACCTGTTGAGCAGAGAAGAGAAGCTGAATATTTCAGGCAACAGTTTAAATTAAAAATCAAATGGGCTGCAGAGAAATTCTTCTGGGATAGACATAAGCCATGGTAAACAGGGCTGAGGAAAAGTAGGTCAAACTCTGGAAAGTTAGCTAGGATTGAGAATTTAGGTGGAGAATGTCAATAGTTCTAACAAAGAGGTTTTAAGTAAGGGGATAAAGAATAAAAAAAAAGTTGAATCTGAACATTGACAACCAGTATTTTAAAAATCAAAACAAAATAAAATGTAATAAAAGCCCTAGAAAGGTAGTAGTTTCCCTCTGGGCTGAAACAGAGGAAAGTGGGAAATGTGAATAGCTGGCTAGCCAAGTGCTAGGTAAACATATGGAGAAAACGAAGCCATAGTTGGGCAGAGAAATGTTGGGAGAAGGCAGAAGTAGCCTAAGAATCCAACATCGAGATTCCAGGATGATAAGAACTGCTCTCTCTTGGTTTGTTATGATAGTCCCCAGCTTCTTTCTCTCTGTCTTGACTATTGCCTAACATTGTAAATGCTGTATGTGTGTCACGTTCAAATCACTCTCCTAAGTAAAATGCTTTCAGTAACGGTAACTAAACCCAGGCTCCATATCATACCAATGCTCTAGCCCATTTCCACTTTTCCTTCTTCAACAGTCTGCCTTGCACTTTACTGTCTATATTGGTACAAGAAGGAAGTGACTGTTCATTTCTGTATACCCAACATCTCCTTTCACAGTACTGCTCAAGAGTTGCAATGCTCAGGGGTTGTTTGTTGATAAGCAATTCAGTAATTGCATATCAATTCACTTGTGGGCAGGCCGAAGTAGGTCTCTAACCTAAGCTGGAACAAGAGCAATAGGACAGATCATTGCTCTCAATAGAAAATAATTAGATGTGGCAATAAATTATGAGCTTCTAGTAAAGAGAGTCACTGTTATATGTATATTCTTATCCAAGGAATGAGCCTCTTCTACCTAGAAAAGTTCTTCTTTGCCCCACCTGGTAATCCAGACCACGCAAAAGAACACTGGCAATCAACCAGCAACAGATGTTGCAGCCAGATGGCTAATAAATTGGAAGTTGTTAACTTGTACTCAGGTGGTTATATTTCTTTAAAAGTGTTCTAAAGTCAGTCCCTTTTATTTATTTATTTATTTATTTATTTATTTATTTATTTATTTATTTATTTTTATTTACTCAGTAATGAGTGGGCACTTAAATACTTTCTGCTATCATTAATCGAGGGTATCCTTTTAATGAAATAAAGAGCTAAATGATTGAATTTCTGATGTCTTGTAATAGAAACAGCTAGTGCAAGTCTTCAAATCTTAAGCCCTGCCATTGACCTGGCAAAACTAAATTTATTAAAACACTGAATCCTAATTGTTGAGTATGTCAACAAAACATTTTTATTTGAGACATTCTCCGGTACAGGAAGTAGGAAAAAAAATCTTTAAATTTTAAATGAACAGGTGAATTTGGGAACTAAAATTTCAAGTTTATTATATTACAAAAAGAGGTTGCAGTGATATTAAGAATGGATGCTGTATATAAACCCTTAGAGGTTATTTTTCCAGTGTGACTTTTGCTTTCCCTATATCTTTTCCATAAGAAACACACAAATAATGTTTCAAGAGCACTCTGAAGCACTCTTTCAACAAACATAACATTATCAATAGAGGAAAAAAAAAGTCCACAAGGTATTGCAATTGGAGATGGTCTCTCATTTTGTAGAAATAGCAGGGTGAACCCAAAGCTAAGAGGCCTGCTAGGTAGAGCTATTGACTTTTTGTACCTTTTATTAAAATAACTGTCACTCCCACATTGGTCAGATCATCCATATTCTGAGCATATAAAGTAATGCCTCAAAAATGGAACCTTTGAATATATTATGTTGGTATATCAATCTATGAAATGATATATTTAGTTTTCAAATACATCATCTTGTTATCATTTCAAAACAATACAAATACAAGTAAATACTTTCCAAAGGATGGCAGATTTATTTTGTTTTAAATTACCTTATTTGGTCCAGACTCCCAGTTTTTCTTCTTCAAAATAAAAGTATAGCACAACAGTATGGTGGAAGAGCAGTGGCTTTCAAATTCAGATTCCAAATAAGATTCTGTAATTATCAACCAGGTATTATTATGCTCATTATAAGAATAAGGTAAAAGGATTTCACCATCCTTTCCTGAAAAAAAAATATGGGGGTGGGGTGGGTGGAAACAAGATGGTCTTTCAATCTTGAAGTATTTCAGATTGTTTTACATTAATTGGCTACATATGTCCCATGGCATAAAGACAGGTTTATGGCTGGCTTCCTCCTCACTGATCCAAATCAGCTATTTTTGCCAAGATCACAAACAAGGTCTTTCTACTAAATCAAATTTATCTTACATGATCTGGTATTTTTCTTACTCTCAATTCCTGACTAATTAAAAAAAAAAAAAGATCTCTTTGTAAAGTTTTTCTGGTATCTCATACTCTTGGTTTGCCTCCATTCTTCCCCGCTTCTTCTCAGGCAGGTTGCTTTATGGTTGTCAGGATGAACCTGAGAAGATAAAATTTGAGCAAAGCCATAAAGAAGATAAGGATGCTAGCTAAGCAGGTTTGGATAAGGAGAAGATTCCAGAAAGAGGAAACAATTAGAACGAAGTCTCTAAGATAGAAGTAGATTTATATTTTCAAGGAATGGTAAATCTGTGTGTTGCAGATGCTGACTCAAAGAGGGGAAGAATTGTAGAGGATGAAGGCAGAGAGTTCCTAGGATTGCCATATTATGTAGAGCTCTCCACTTGCTACATAATGTCTTTGACTTTGAGTGATATAAGGAGCCACTGAAGATTTTTGACTGGAGGAGTTACATAACTGACTTACATTTTTTAAAGGTTCACTCTGAAAAAAATTTTCTGAAAATAAGGGTTCACTGTGACTTTTTTTAGAGGGGAGGTTTTACAGAGGCAGAGTGAAAGCAGGATTTCAGGTGGAATTCAGCTGCAACAACGCAGGTGAGAAATAATCTTTTTACTACTAATATAACAGTGGGCAGGGTGGGAAATATTCTAGGGTTCAAGAAATATTTTGAAGGTAGAGCTTATAGGATTCACTGATGGCCTGTCAGGTATGAGAACTAGAATGGATTTAAGAATGGCCTCGATTTTTTTAGTCTGGGCCACTGAGAAATTTCATGAATATCAACTTAGATGAGGAAACGCTGTAAGTGAAACAGATTGAAGTGATAGTAGATAGTTGGGGAAGGGACAGAGCAGGAATCACTTTCGAATATTTTGAATTAAAATGGCTCTTAAACATCCACAAGGAGATATTGAGGAAGCAGTTGAATATATGTTTGGGGTTCAAAGAGGCTTTTGGATTAGAAATATTAATCGATAATATTAATTGGTAAGTTGGTATCATCTTCACAGCGTGTAGATGATACTTAAGTCCATGAGCCCAGATGAAGTAATTAAGAATGTGAATATAAACTGAGAAAGGGCAGAGAACAGAGCGTTGAGCAACACTAATATTAGGAGATGGAAAGAAAAGAAACCAATAAAGGAAATAAGAAAGAGTGAGATCAATGAGATAGGAAAAAATATAGAGAGTATGGGCCCCTGGAAGCCAAATGAAGAAATATTATTGAAACAGAAGAAATAGCTATGTTAGATGCTACTAATTGGCCAAGCAAAATGAAGAGTGAGACTTGATCATTGATTTTAGCACCTTGGAAATCATTAATTACACTGATGAGCATAGTTTTAGTAATGCTATGCCATGAAAGTTTGATTAGATGGCATATGGTAGAATGGGAGAGGAGGAATTGGAGACAGCATAGATCATTCTTTTTACTAATTTGCTGCAGAGGGGAGCAGTGTAAAGCTGTTTAAGGAAGTAGTGTTTAAAATTACAGACGTTCCCCAATTTACAATGGCTCAACTTACAATTTTTCAACTTTGCAATGGTGCAAAAGCAATATGCATTCAGTAGAAACCATATTTCAAAGTTTGATCTTTTTGCAAAATATTGATATGCAGTAAGATACTCAACATTGTACTATAAAATAGGTTTTGTGTTGGCTGATTTTGCCCAATTATTGAGTAATGTAAGTGTTCCAAACACGTTTAAGATAGGCTAAGCTATGATATTTGGTAGGCTAAGTATATTAAATGCATTTATCAACTTAGAGATATACTCAGTGTAGGACAGGTTTATAGGGTGTAATCCCATTGTAATCCAAGAAAGATCTTTATATTGTTTGCAATATGAGAGAGAGAATATGTATAAAATAATCTTGTCATTAATTCCCAAGCTTCTCCACACCCATTATACTATCCAGGCCTATCTCCTCACCCCTTTATAGACCCTATCAGTTCCTAAACCCTGTTGTTAATACCTCTTTAATATTATGCAAATCAAATAATTTCTTCAAACCCCCAATCCATGATGTTGTTGTTGTTTTTCCAGAATTACTCTAACACTATAAATATAATCGCTTACTACACTTTCTAATTTTGCCTTTCAATCTCCAAATCAACCATTTAATCTCCAAATCACCTGCGAGTAAATTATTTTATTGCAATACAAATCTGATTATGGTACTATCTTATTTAAAATACTTGAATGACTGTTTATCATCTACAAGATAGGTACAAGATTTTATCTTTCTCCAAAGAAAAATCTAATTATGTTAGTTCTTGTTTGAAAGCCTACAATGACTATTCATCTTTTTTTATAAACTCTAATCCCTTTAATGCAGCATGATAGGCCTTTTAAAATTTGTCCCCTCGTTCATCCTCTGCTAAATCTTTTAAGCAACCTGAGAGCAGGGATTTTTCTATTTTATTCAAGTGGTGTCTTGAGAACATCAATGTCTGGTTTAAATTAATTTAAAAATGGGTAACTGGATGTCCAGATGAATGAACTTTGTCTCCTTGCTTTTTACAATGCCTAACACAAAGTGAACACACAACTGTGGCTGATCTTACAAAATGGAAAGGACTCCTTAGAAGTGTGATCTTGGGTCTTCTATTTGAATGCAGGAAGGGCCAAGGGCACCAATTTTTTTCTCTCTCAATTTCCCATCCCCTCCAGTAACTCCCCACACACTGAGGGATTGTCTTTGTGTTTAATGTTTATTGATTGTATGATCTAAATTGGTTAACAGATGATTATTTAAGCAAGACATAGAAATGAGCTGTAGTGTCTTTGCCTCCTATACCCTTGGCTATAAGTATGAATATGTGCTGCTTATGTACTTTTACACATTTAAGACAAGGTCAGGTTTATTGCCTCTAAACCTCCGAAATCATGTCATGAGTTAAGTAATCTGTGCAATAAAAATCAGAACTGAGATTCACCTCAGTTTCATACTCTATTAAATGGTTTATAGTAGCACAAAACTCTATCATCATTATTTTTTTTTTGTCAACTCTGTTTTACTGGGTGCAAAGTGTTATATGGTATGGTATTGCAAATGAATATCATTATTAAGTAAAGGACAATTATGAAGAAAGAAGCAGCTGTTGCCGTCACACTTAATGCCTAAGGAGTTATAGGTCTGCTGGTGAGGAAGGGGCCTAGGCCTCAAATACCGTGTGTATCTGCCAATAACTGTCTGCTTCTGCAAATGAGTCAGTCTGTTGAAGTATGCACATTGCTTTAACTAAACATATAAGGTAAAACTAGTTTAAAAAGAGGCTGTCATGCTTAATAAATATATCCCATCACTTTCCAAAATGTGTTGTTTTTTTTTTTTTTTTCTAGTCACACAGCAATCTGAAAACAATAATGACCTCTCAAATAATACAATATTTTGTTAAGGAACAATGACAAAACCTGCTCAATAAACTTCAAATTTCAGGTGCCTGAGAATAAAAAGGTGAACGTACCACATTATATTAAGAAACATTGTAAACAGTACTTTATAATAAATATTCTCAGTAGCCAAATGTGAAAATCAATTCCACAAAAGAAATGCAAAAACTTTCTTGTATAACTTGAGACTTAATCACTTGTGGTTTATCTGGCATAGGGGTATAACTTAAACCAGAGCAAATAGCTCCATTTAATTTTCACAGCAGTGGTGGTTCAGCTGGCTACTAGAGCAGATTCTCAGCAGGCAATTAACTGACAACCCATGGAATTAAAAAGCTTTGTGCTTTCACAGATTTAAAATCCAGCAAAATAAAGAAAGTTATAGAGGTACAAAATAGTTTATTGAATGATACGTGTTTATGAAGATGCATGCCTATTGAGACAAATACATGCAAATAATATATTTTTCTTTAAAGGAAATGAGCCGCCTGGAGTTAAAGATTTTAAAACAGTGACAATAATATAAAATGTTTACCTAAGCAGTTGATACAGCTTCCATCACTTAAATTTCTTTGTTTTGGCATTGAAGCTGGCATATTTTCAGACTTTTCATCTTTCAAGAATAAAAAGGAAAAGACAAAAAAAAATAAAAATAAATAAAAAAATAAAATAAAATAAAAAGGAAAAGACTGTGTTCTGAAGATACAATTGGGTAAATGAATGTCAACCAATGAAATAGTATTCTGAAACTTCAGGTTTTGTAAGGATTCAAATTTGTGATAGAAAATATTAACGCATTAAGGCTATAACTCTTGATTTAAATCCACCAAATAGGGCTCAACGGTTTAGTGCTGCCTTTAGCCCAGGGCGTGATCCTAGAGACCCAGGACTGAGTCCCACGTCAGGCTTCCCTGCATGGAGCCTGCTTCTCCCTCTGTCTCTGTCTCTGTCTCTGCCTCTCCCCACCGCCCCCCCGCCTCTCTCCCTGTCTCTCGTGAATAAATAAATAAAATCTTTTTAAAAAGTCCACCAAATATAGGAATGTATATTATATAGTATGTTTTGGTGGAATTATATTTGTTTCTGAATGTTTTTTAATTGGGCAAATGGTTGCACATGTGTTAGTGTCTTTTCTTAATTTCATCATCATGACTTAATATAGCACATATTAATAAATATTTTAAAGGGATTTATAAAAGAGAAACTCTTTACTAAAAAAGAGTAGATATTCTGAGAACAAATATCACATCTCCAAAATTATATCCAAATACCCGGTGTTCCCCAGCATCCTCAATTTTTATAGTGGTGATTCACTGGAAGTACTTTTTACTAAAGTGTTAATTCATCATTTTACATTACAGTGAATATTGCTTTGGAAAGTTTTAGTCATAACTGTGATTTTAAGTCCTACTTTAGCTCTTGAGTTTTATTCTAGTTATTTTCTACATGATCATTGCCTTTTCTTTGACCCTTCATACACACTTCACCAATATTTCTCCAGGATCACAGGTACATCAAAATATATTTAGCTTATTTTACAATATTACTGACAAAATGTCCCACTTAAATGAGGAGTGTGCAAGAATGTCGGATATGAAGTTTTCATGGGGGGTTTCTCATTTTAATATTAAGTTGATGGAGGAATGGCATTCTCAGGGTCTACATATTTAACCTCAGTTTATCTCCTGTTCCTAAGATCCTCACTTTTGGACAACTCGAATGATGAATTCTGCTGCTTCTCTTTCCTTATATTTGCTGCATCTCCATGATGACTTTTGTCCTCTGGATACACTCCTCTGAATTGCTGACTTAATGACATTTATCTCTCCCAAGCAGCTTGATAAATTTCTACCTTGCCATAAAAATGCCTACTCTTTTGAATAACACTGCCAACTTAGGTATGTCTAACCATCAGTTCATATAAATTTGCATTTTACATTAATTTGCTAAGTATGTCATATGTTATGTAAAATAATATATGTTATATAATATCACATATATTATATATTGAATTATGGAATTATATTAACAAATGTTTTGTTCTTATTTTAATAACGTTAAATATTTATGTAGACTTTTATGGTTTACAATGTCTTAGCATGTATGAGGGTATTCTATTTTTGTAATATTTTTGAAGAATTGAGGGCACATAATATCACCATCTGAAGAACTGAGTCTCAAACTTGTTCTATGATTTTCCAATTTATCATGTAAGTAGTAGGTTTAAGGTTTTAACTTACTTTTTCTAAAGGTTTATCTCACTTCCTTTCCATGGTGCCACAACATTGTATTTTTGATGGTGGAAAATGGTGAGAGGTGAGATCATGATGTAGACTATTGTTAATTTTTGCTTACCTAATTTGTAATGTCAAAAAATCTGTATTCAAATGAGACATTATTGTTAGGTGAAAAAATGTTGGCTCTTTTCCCCCTAGAAAATATTAGTACTCTTAGATATATTAGGTATGATAGACTAATTGGAAATTACAGTGAAAATGAAAAATCCTCTAAAAGGGCAAATTTGAACTGGTAGAAGAAATAATAATAGTAAAAAGCTTGAAAAAGAATTACCAGAACATATGCAATGGAGAAATGAAAGAAAAGAATCCAGGAAAATGAATGGCACCTCAGAGACCTTTAGGACATCATTGAAAGTACCAAGATATGCTTAATGGGAGTACCAGAATGAAAAAAGAAATAGAAAAGAGGATTAAAAATTACAAGAACTCTTACAAGAAACATTAAAGGAAGTTATTCAAGAAAGTGTCACCAGATATAATTCTAATTGATATAAAGATTGCCAGAAAGGTAATTACATAGTAACTAAAAAAAGATATATTTCTTCTCTGTTGTTGTCTTTATTGATTTTTACAGAAAATACCATAAGAAATATCCATAAAATTGAACTGTTGGCCCTAGAGCACAGGGAGACATATCATCTTTGACAATAAGAGCACAAATTAGGGTGAGGGAGTGAGCTATAATGAAGTAAGGAAGTGACATCAGATATTAACTCTACTCCACAGGAAAAAATGAAAGGTACCAAAAATAGTAAATAAGGAAGTAGATTAAAGAACAAAACAAAACAAAAAACACTGCAGGGATGCCTGGGTGGCTCATTGGTTGAGCATCTGCCTTTGGCTCAGGGCGTGATCCTGGGGTCCTGAGATCAAGTCCCCCGTCAAGCTCCCCACAGGGAGCCTGCTTCTCCCTCTGTCTATGTCTCTGCCTCTCTCTGTGTGTCTCTCATGAATAAATAAAATAAAATCTTTAAAACAAACACTATAAATATATTTTTCTTTTTTCTTTTCTTAGTTCCTTCAAGAGACCTAAAATTATATAAAGCAAGGATTATAACACTATATTGTTGGATTAGAAACATACATAGATGTAATATAGTTGACAATAATAGCACAAAGGAAGGAGAACGAAAGAAACCATCTATATCTCACTGCAATTGTTTGTATAAATCTCAAGTAGATTGCAATAAATTGGGCTGTATGCTATAATCCACAGATCAACCATAAGAAAATAACTCCAAAAGCATACAGCTAAAAAGAAGATGGTATATACCTGGCTAGTATTGGTTCAGGTGCCACATTTGACCTAGTGTATGATTCAGTGACTTTGGCTAACATGACTAGTTATCTGCCAAAATTCCTTTTTCCTTTTCTACCATATATAAAAATAGAGCTGAGGAATAGCTCACTAGCTGAGAATACTGTATTTCAGCTTCCCTTTTCAATTAGGTATGGCCATATGACTAATTTTTGTCAGTGGACCGCACACAGAAAGCCCTAGTCTCTCAAGAAATGGATGTGATTCCTCCAGGCTCTATTTACCCTTCTGCTGGCTAAATACACATTTCCAATAGGCTTTAGAGGTTAGTAGAATCACCAAATGGGAAATATCATGAATCTCCAAATCCCTACCTACAGGGTAATTTCCCACCATCCTGTAACACCTACCCTTAATTCACATGTAAGTGACTAATACAGTTCTACTATACTGGAGCTATTAATATTTTTGTGTTTATTTTATTTTTTATTTTTTTTAAAGATTTTATTTATTTATTCATGAGATACAGAGAGAGAGAGAGGCAGAGAGGCAGGGACACAGGCAGAGGGAGAAGCAGGCTCCATGCAGGGAGCCTGACATGGGGCTCGATCCCAGGACTCCAGGATCACACCCTGGACGTGAAGGCAGGCATCAAACCTCTGAGCCACCCAGAGATCCCCTATTTTATTTTTTAATAGCAATTTAGCAGCACTAATTGACACAGCTCCTGACTATAGTCTCAACAGATCCTCGTCAATGGCAAAGAGGTTCTCTTCCAAAGAAAATCAGAATTTAATTTATAAGGAAAAGGAATTCTTGCTGTGGGGGCTTCCACATTTTAGATATTTTAATATTGTGCTAAGTAATTTATATGTATTTTACACATAATTACAAGCAATTTTATTGAAATTATTTGCATTCATCATCGTATGCCAATTCTATAAGGTAATTATTATCATCTCATTTGTTCAGAAGAGAAGAAAGCTAAAAACAGCCAAGTATATTGAATATTTGTGTTTTAACCAAAATCTTTTTAGCTCTAAAAACAATTTTAACCACTCCTTCACCCACTTTGAGCTAAATTGCTTTGGGTAATTTGTAAGATTCTGGTTTTATTGTTAACTGATTCTAAAAGTGATTGTTCTTGAGATTTTATTTCACTCATTTTATACAATGCCTTTTAAAAGACAATTTTAATTACATTAAAATGACCTAAAACTTAACTTTCATGGCAATTCACTTTTTTCCAATACATTTAATTCCTTCTCTAAAACCTATCCATTTTATTTAAAAAACCAGCTATCATGACTAAAGAAAGAAAAATTGGCAGATAATATTTCCTTTGAATTTGCCTGCCAAAATTTCATTCAATCTGAGCTATCAGAAACTAAACTTTGTGCTAAGTAATACCTGAAGATAGGACCCACTAAGCTTTTTATTATAGTTTAACACTCTATGATCCCAGAAATGAAATGCTGTGACCCAGGCCAGACCAAATCATGAGAATTGTGATGACTGCCGACCTAAGTTAGTACGGCAGTATGTCTGTCTTTTAAATATACTTAGGCCATTTCACCATGGAAGAAAGACAAATTTACCGGTCAGCTGTGACCACTCACTTACTCTGAAGTCCCACGTATAACCTTCCCCCAGGAAACCCTGTTGGTTCTACTTTAAGAGTGCGATCTGCACCTGCCCACTTTCCCCCTCCTACACTGCTGGCACCTCCCTAGGGGCCCTTCTTACCCCTTCCTCTGCTGACTGCAGTAACCTTCTCACTGCTCTCTGCTCCATCCCTGTCCTTCCTCTGTTTATTCTCAACACCACAGTCAGAGCTGTCCTTTCAAAATATGAACCTGAACAATTCCATCTTCCCCAAAAATACCACCCATGGCTCTCACTAATTCACTTACAATATACTTAAATTATAGAATAACTTTATTGGCCCTACACAATTAGTCCCACCTTCTCATCTCCTCTTATTTCTCCTCCTTGCTTCTGGAAAACCATGCTAATCAAACACTTGAAGTGACCACTTCCTGCCTTCCATCCTTCCCACTGTCACTGCCTCTGCTTCACATGTATTCCCCTAGTTTTCACAATGCTTGCTCTCTCAGCTTCAAGTCCACTCAAATACCATAGGCTCACTAAGGCCGACCTACTAATCTGTGTAAAATTCAATGTACATTCAAGGACTCTTTCCATTGCTGAAACACCTAATCCTGCTCTGTGTTTTCTTTTCTTCTATGGCACTTCCTACTGTTATATAATTTAGTTAAGATAAATTTTAATAAATAAAATGATTTTATATTTATACTTACATGTTTAATTTTATGTTACCATAATATGCATGGTTAATATAATGTATTTTTTACATATATAAATAATATAAAATATAAGCTTCACAAGCACAGAGGTGTTTGTTTCATTTATTTATTTATTTATTTTATTGTTATTTGTTTTTCAAGAAGCATTTAACATGGTAGATGACATACTTATCTAGCATGATACTTTTATATCACTGAAGCTAAAGCAAATCATCCTGTTCATTGGGTAAAAACAGACTGCTTAATGTGTGGATACTGTAGTGCAATTTTTAAAAATACTGTAATTATAATTTCAGAACTTCAGAATGTGTGTGTTCTCATATATATGTGTGTGTGCGTGTGTGTGTGTGTTCTCTATATATATATATATGTTATAGAGATAGATAGATAAAGAGAGAGAGAAAAATCCCTTTGAAAATTATTTGAAACTTAAAAAAATTCCATAGCTATATTCTTACGATCACTGTACAGTCTTCATGACTCAGATGACACAGGGGAAGCATCAATTCAACCTTTTAGAGAACACATTCCAGCTCATGTGATCTCGTCAACTAGGAGAACAGTGGTGGCAATCACAGTGCAGGAGTGAAGAAGCAGTTTCTTCACACAGTGGTTATCCCATATGCCCATGTCTGCTGCTATACCATTGGCTCACCTGTGTTCAAGTCCACAACCACAGATTGATCTGATTCTGAATGTTCTGCTTGAACTTTTGTCTTTCCTGAAGGTCAAAACCAGAGTTCTAAGCAAGAACCATGGGAAAATAAACAAGTGCTTGAACTCCAAGTTGAGCCCTGCCCTTTACACATGGCTTATATTTAATCAAGGTTTCTCCACTGCCACCTCCACTGCCCCATGCCCCACCCCCTGGAACTATATAGCTATCATCAATAGTATTTTTAACATCTTGCAAACCATCTCATATTGCATCTTTTTAAAGATTTAATTATTTATTTTAGATGGAGAAAGAGTGAGTTTGTAGGGTGAGGGGCAGAAAGAGAGAGCAAATCCTGAAGCACTTCCCACTGAGCATGGAGCTAGACACAGGGCTTGATCTCAGGACACTGAGATCAGGACCTGAGCTGAAATCAAGAGTTGGACTCTTAATCAACTGAGCCACCCAGGCACCCCTCTTATTCCATCTTTGATATGAATGAGGGTGTACTTATTTGGCACTTTGACCAATAATGTGACAGAGTGTGAGGATTGTTACATTTCTCAATAAAGGTGAATTTATTTCTCTCAATGTATACTCATAACCAAGTCTTGTATGTCTGGAACAATCAGAATTTAGGTCACCAAAGGAATTTAGAGCTACTCCACCACAAGCAAGTCAGCCTTTCTATGGTTCTTTCTTTAGCTCTACTCAGAGCTACTATGCCTTCTTTTGCAAGAGCATAAGGAAAAGCTGTTAGTTCCCTTTTGATTAATAACAACAAATACTTTATCTGAATCACCACAGACTTTCATTTTCATTTCTATCATTTTTTTAACTCTGTCTTCAATGGATTTTCTTTCAGATTTTACAATTTTTTCTCTCTCTTGTGCACTCTTGTAAAAAAAAAAAAAACAGAAGACCCTTCTTGCTTTTTCATATCACTAATGACACATTGCCTATGAGGATGTATGCATCTTCAACTCTCTATTTTTCATATCATGATGCTGTGCCTCATGGTCCCAAACAAGACTTCTGATTAAGCTTGTATCAGTTTCAGATTTATGTTTCATCTCCATGATCTCAACCACAAAGAAGTCAATAATGGCAAAAGTGGAGTCCACAACAGACTCTGAAGGCATCAACAAGAACAAACAACAGACAAAAAACATCAGCAAGTTCAGCATGAATGTTAGTGTGAAGAAATGTTCTGGCCACATCTATAAGTGTTTCCCTGTCCATTTCTTTGCTTACTTTGACTTTTTCCAAAAAACTAAAGTTCCTTTTCCTTTGCAGCTTCAAATCCTGTTATTATTCGGGATGAAGAACTTCAGAAATGTAGGGAGCCTGTTTCAGCAGCTCTCCAATGGTAGGGACATTGGACATGATACCATCACCAGTTATAACGCCATACTGGGCAGTTACTTTGGCTTATATGGTGGCGGTGGCTGTTGTGTGTTGAATTTGCATTTCACGAAGCAGCACATTACCATATTTAGTTAGCTTGATGTCTCCAGCACCAGAAACAAGCATCCTCATGGTGCCCTTGGGCTCCAAGTTGGTCCTCAGCACATCCTACAGCCCCTGGGCTGCACTGATGTTGACCACCAGTGCTGCCGGGGCTTGGTCACCTTGGCTTTGTGATTCAGGATCTTCACATCTACCATAGCTAACTAGGTGCACAGGAGGAGCTATTGCATTTTTTTTTAATGAAAATAGTGCCTAGTACAGAATTGACTCTCAATATTATTTGATAAAGAACACATCTGGTCATTTAATTAAATAACAAGTGTTTGCTCTCAAGTGGTATTGGAAGGCTTAATGCCAGTTTTTAAAATTTCTTTTGATTTGTTTGAAGAAGGCTCTATAATAGCATTTTAATACAGCAGTATCTCATTCTAACAAAACAGGGAGATGTTGCCCACATATTCACCACTTTGAGTGATTAATCAAATAATTTGATCTGAACATTCATGGCCTTGAAAATTTTTAGTGTTTCATGGGGAATAAAGGAAATCAACTCTACTCAAATGCTTTAAATTTACTGTAATTGAATGTTAAGCACTTAGGCATACATTATTATATATTTTTATAAAAATTGTATGATATAATTTTTTAAAATTAACTTTTGAATACAATTTACCCAAGGACACACAGATGAAGTCTTCATGAAGCTTCTAAGATTCTAAATTCTACGCTCTTCCCACACCTCCTTCACGTAAGATAAAAGGAAAGTAAAATTCCCATCTAAAGAAAGTTCATCAGACTTCTATGGCAAAAAAAATTTTTGGAATATGATAGTAATAATACTATAGTATTAAATATTTTAAGTGTATAGAGAAGATGAATATTCACAGACTAAGAAACCTCAATACTATTTTAGAAACCAACTTAGTTAAAATGTTCAAGTAATATTCTTATTTCTTTTTGCAATATCTAGCCTCACCAGGCTATCTTCCACAACAGAGTGAGCTTTGAAGTTCACAAAATTTGATTCAACATTGGCATATCGACCTGACTTCAAAGGGATTTATACTGCTGAAGGATTTCACTGAGTTCAAGAAAGAAAGGAGAATCTCAACTTCCTGTGAAATCTAACTTCAGAGTACCTGGTACCTTCAACAAAATTAGATACATCTGGGTATCAAAAACAGGGATTTGAAAGTACAATTCAATTCATACAGAATATCTCTTTTTAATTTCCTGTTTGGTGAATATTTATTGTAATGTGACAACAGGAAAACTAAAAGTTGCAAGTTTAGTGTTTCAGAGGTAAAACTTTGCTGAAGCACATATTTAATTCTTGGTAAGAAACAACATTGACCAAAGCTTATTTTCCTCTGCCCATTCATATGTGCAGCAGTGGTCTATCAATCTCATTTTTACCTTTCCCACAAAGGATTTCCCTAAAACTCCACTTATTTTTCATGGTCATGAGTTTGGGAACTTGATTTCATTTAATTTAACATTTAAGTTTCCAGCCTAAAAATCACTTATATTACTTTAAGAAGTTTCCTTCAACATGTCTTGCCCTTTATTTCTACTCTTTTTTGTGGTCAGGGGTTCCCAGGACCTCCCAACTTCCACCACTCCTCCCTCCCCCCACCTCACTTCATTGTAGCACTGCTAAAATTTACAACTATGGACGTATTACTTATCCTAACAGGCCCCCTCAGCTTTCCCCCCTATTTTGCAGTGTTTCTTGTTATTTCCAAGACTATATATTTTAGAATCTAAACTTTCACCTGTATGAAGGAAAGACTGTAATTCACTTGTATCTCCCAATTGATCCCTGTCTCTGATTCTAGTAAAGAAAAAAAAATTATTTCATGGTTTTGGGTCAAACTGTTAGATTAGATTTTTATGAAACCCCTCCCTATGACACATAACATATATATGGGGTGAGCAGAAAACAATGATTAAAATTATGGTTACTAATTAAGGCCATTTTCTTGAAGGATAAATAATTTGCAATTAATAACAGTGTCTATTCTTTATTTTATACAGAATTCCATAAGCATCATGTCCTTTAACTCTCATAGCAACCCTATTGATTTTTAGATTTTACGTAAATGAGGTATTTGAAAAGTATTACTTTTGGAGAGATTGATATCTAGTAATACAAATTTTAATAACTACATTCATTCAGCTATTATTATAGGTGAGACAGTATGCTAACTTATAAGGAAAGCACTATATTATGTCCATCTTGTTAATAAGAGCATTAATATTTAGGGGGATTAAATCACTCACTCATGCTTACAGAGTCAGAGTCAATATTCAGCTCCAGGTCTTCTCTCTCCAGGGTAAAAGCTCATAACCACTATGCGTATTAGAATTTAGAACTGAAGGTACCTTAGAATTCATTTAGTCTAAACTTCTTATCTTACAGATGAAGAGATTGAGGCCAAAAATAGTTTTCTGCTCAATCAGTACAGCTTCTAGAGAGAAACCATCCTTCAAGCCTCTGTACTTTGCCTTTACCACCTTAGCCTGCAATGGCTGCTCCTTATCATCATCCTTAGGAGACACCCATGGTCTATACCTCTTTTCAAGGGTCATAGCCTGCTGGCTGCTAATGTCTGGCACCTCATTAATTCACCTTCACTGGAAGTAGAACTCCTGATCTTCTTTTGACCCTAGACAATGGGTCAAGGTGAGGTCTCAGAAACAGTTATTAGTGGGTTTACTTTTGATCTCTATTTGGGAAGGAACCAACCTACTAGATATGTTTATTCATCTCTGTTAATGAAGTTTATAAGTTTTAGTGAAGCCATTTGTGACTCCTGAGAGTTAACACTTCTTCATACCAAGGATGGATATATTACTGTGGGTTGTCCAAAGAAACAGAACTATAGGATATAGATATAGATATAGATATAGATATAGATATATAGATATAGATATATAAAATCTTATTATAGGAATTGGCTTATGTGATCATGAAGACCAAGAGGTCCCAGAGTTCCCCAGTCTACAAACTGGAGAACCAGGAGAGCCAGTATCTATCATTCAGTCTAAGTCTATCTGAAGGCTTGAGAACCAGGGGAGCCTATTGCATAAATCTCAATCTGTGTCCAAAGGCCTGAGAACTAGGAGCACCAATGTCTAAGGGAAGAAGGATATGAATGTCTCAGCTCAAACAGAGAGGGAATTTGCCCCTTTGTTGTCTTTTTGTTCTATTTGTTCATTTGTTTTTTGGTTCTATTCAGACTCTCAAAAAGTTGGGTGACACACACCCATATTGGAGAGGGTCATCTACTTTACTCAGTTCACCAATTCAAAGTTAATCTCTTCCAGAAAAACTATCACAGGTACACACAGAAATAATGTTTTACTGGCTGTCTGAGTATCCCTTAGCTCAGTCAAGTTGACACATAAAACTAGCTATCACAATGGGGTAGGAGCCTGAGGGCAAGTACTGTATTAATTCTAGTGATGGGTTCAGGCTTTGGTTAGGGAAAGAAAACATTTTCCACAAGTGTATTCTCAGTCCTGTTTTTCTTCCATAGTAGCTTCCAAGACTACTTAATTTCATGCTGCTCATAAAAACAACCACAGAAAAAACAAAAACAAATGACAACAAAAAAGTTTGTATAGCACTAACAACCTTAAACCTGTTCAATAAGGTGTAGAAATGAGAAGATTTAAAACACTTCGTTTTCATTTGAGGTCACTTCTTTTTTAACAGTTTGGTGCTAAGAGTACATAAAATGAAAATTATATAGTTCCTGCACAGGAATGGTTTAAACTGAAGTGGGAGATGGGGTGCCTGGATGGCTCATTTGGTTAAGCATCTGAATCTTTGACTCAAGCCATGAGTTCAGAGTCATGAGATTGAGCCCCATGCTGAGTTCAGCACTGAGCATGGAGCCTGCTTTAGATTCTTTCTCCCTCTCTCTCTGCCCCTCCCCATTATGCATTATAAATAAATAGATAGATAGATAGATAGATAGATAGATAGATAGATAGATAGATTGCAGTGGGAGACATGAATCTATAAATAGAATATTTCAGCATATTGCAGTAACTTAGTACTAAAAAGGGCATTTTGTTTTGGAATAAAAGATAAAATTAGTTAATATGTAGTATTTTATTTTTAAGTAACATATTGACTTCTAAAGAAAGTTATTAAGATGGGTAATAATCAATTTATTGAAAAAGAAAGTAATTTGGATATGTTTTTTTTTAATTAAACACAGATTAATTAAGCAGCTCATACTGCAAAGTTTAGACTCCAAAATGTTGCTTCTTTGGATTTTTTTTCATAAGGCAAGCTGTCGCAGAGATTATTAGCTGGTTACCAAACATCTTTCTTTTCCTACTGGGGATACAGCAAGATTAAATATTCCTACCTTACTTCCAACTGGGCTTGACAATGACTGAGTTCTCACCAATAGAATGTGAGTGGAAACAATGAGACCATTTCAAGGCATGATCATAAAAACTTCCCATGTGTAAACCCTATGTATTATTTCTCCTTCCATTTTGATTTAGATGAACATAATAATTGATGTAATAGGGGACTCACAGATGGAAGGACCTTGGTCCCTGTGTCTCTAAGTCACTGAGTAGAGGAGAATCTCCCAATAATCAGGGTCATCTTTCTGTGGCTTTTAAGTGAACAAAAAATAAGACTCGATGATGGTTGGGTCATTATAATTTGGAGTTTATTCTATACATTGTATAGCATTATCCTAATATGCCAGTGCTTATTTTTTTAACTGAAATATAAGCACAATCCTATTTAAGGGTTAATTAAGCATGATTTATATAATCACAGAATTTTAAGGCACAGATTGTGAGGAATATTAGCCATAGGATATTAGAGACAATTTGGTCCAACAGCCTCATTTTAGAGATGAGAAAATTGATCTCAATTACCAGGAGCAATCCCAACCCTTTCTCTTTGCCAGGGTTAATAACTGTTCCTACAATTGTTACTTTTCTTTTCTGTTTTCACCTTTTTAGTTATCTCATTAACAACTTTGTATATGAAGGTTAACAATCCTTCATACTGAATTTCCATTTTTCAAATAATTGGTGTGGTTTCCATCTTATTTCTGGAACCTGGTAAAGACACAGATGGCTTTCCTCTTTTAGTGAAACAAACAAGGATATGAAGCAAATTATAAGTTATCCTGATCGCCTCTTCTGAAATCCTCTAGGAAGAAGTGTACAAATTTCAGTGGTCTCAAATGCTTCCTTACACGCTGGATCATGGTTGGGAAAAACATGGCACAGAGGTGGTTCCAGGATGGCTCTGACTCTTAATTAGCTTTATTTAGGGATGCCTGAGTGGCTCAGTGGTTGAGTGTCTGCCTTTGGCTCAGGGTGTTATCCCGGGATCCGGGATTGAGTCCCACATCAGGCTCCTTGCATGGAGCCTGCTTCTCCCTCTGCCTATGTCTCTGCCTCTCTCTCTTTATGTCTCTCATGAATAAATCAATAAAAATCTTTAAAAACATAGCTTTATTTAATGTCAAGACATACATGGGTGCTTTAGGAGAGTTGGGAATGACTAATACCTGCTATAGTCATTATATAGTTAATTTAAACAAATTATTTTTTTAAAACAGTAAGTTAAAACTGGTATTCTTGTGTTCTCTCTCTTCAATTCCCTCAAGAATTGCTTAAAAGTTTTAGCAAGGTGAACTTAAAGAGTTTCTCTATTTACTAAATCTTAATTTCTCATTTATATTGTCTAGATATTTTGAATTTATTTTCTTATCCTAATACTTTTCTCTACTAGGGAAGTGAGGTAAGCATTTCTATGCATTATGATCCTTATATTTAATGAAAAATTCTTAGCTCCATCTAAATGTTTGCTGAAAATAGAGTCAGACTATTTATTACTTGTAATTTCAGAAAGATTCATTTATTCTACATCTACTCTAAGATATACTGCCCATTTCTTTTTATCCAGAAATGACTTTCTTCCTATATGCTTGACCCTGCTGATTCATTATATGTCTATGATCCTCATACAGCTGCTTCTGATTTTGTCTTCCACAGTGGGGACAACAAGAATCTTACCCTGCTTACTTTTTGATTAGAGGACTCTCTCGACTATAAAGAGATTCAAATTCTTTCTACAGTGTGAAAAACAGAGTCGATATTCCATTTCTTAAGTAAAATAACTAAGCATATGCCTCTTGCTATAGCTACTCAGATGTCTTACTGTTTAACTGTTGCATTTCCAGGAGTTGTCTTCCCTTCCCAGTAGACTTATCCATTTTGTGTTTACCACACACACATCCGGGATACATTCTGAAGGGTATGGCAAGGGCAATGGCCAATATGGCTGCCTCTCACAAATGTCCCTCCCATGTAGCCCTGACTGTCACAGAACTCTAAGACTATATTCCTGTTCCACTTCCTTTTTTATTTTCCCAGAAAATTTCTGAGGATTTTTAAAGATTGCCTTGCATTTCATATAAGATGCAGCTGATTGTCCTGAAACTCAGATCCATTTTATAAGTTCACAAGACAGAATCACTCCTTAACAGCCCAGCAGATATCTCAGGGGCCCAGGCCTACCAAAGCAAAATTTGTGAACAGTCCCACTCAGTATAAGGAATCTGCTAGGCCCATTGTCAGTTAGGATCCATAAACAGAACCTGATTTCGGGTCCTATATTATTACTATTACTACTACTACTACTATTATTATTATTTTTTAGAGAGAGGGAGCATGCACATGCATGCATATGAGTGGGGAGAGGGAAGAAGCAGAGAGAGAATCTTAAGCAGGACCTACATCCAGCATGGAGCAAAACACGGGCCATCCCACAACTGTGATATCAAGAACTGAGCTGAAATCAAGTCAGATGCCTATGCAAGTGAGCCACCCAGGCACCCTTGAGTCCCTTTAAAAGCAAAATTTTCTTAGTCTGATAGCAAAAGAGAAAGAGTGACTCAAAGAGTGAGAAGGACACAATGAGCCAATGCAACTTCAAAGATGTAAGGGGCCATGCAAGGTGAAATGGAGCTGCCTTGGGAAAAACAGTGGAACCTGTCTGGTAGCTATCAAGGATATAGGATCTCAGTTCTACAACCACAAGGAAATGATCCTGCCAGCAACCTGAGTGAGCTGAGAAGTGGATTCTTCACCTGGGTCTCCAGAAAAAAGCCCAGCCCAGTGGACACTTTGATTTTGTTTTTGTAACACTTTGCAAGAGAGAACCCAAGAGAGGCTACTTGAACTTCTCACCAATAGAATTATGTGATAATAAAAGAGTATTTTTTCAAAATGCCAAGTTTTGGTAACTTGTTACATAAAATTAGAAAAATAGCACAGTATTCTTACCTGAATTTCACTATTTATTATAATGAAAAAAAAAAAGAAATGAAATTTATCTTTGTGTTTATATTGGGCTCATACTGTTTTGGGGGAAGAAGTGTTAAATTGTTTAAAATTTGAAAGCTAGGGTTTTAAATGTAATACTGCCATCCTTCATTATAAATGCACTATTTTTAATTTAAAAATTAATTTTACATGATTGACATTCCATTTTATTTTTTGGTGATTTTCCTTCATAGTACAACAAGAAAATCTGCTATATCTTAAAGTTTCTGATTATAAAAATATATAGTATATATCTATATCATGAAATATTGCCCAGCAATGAAAAGTAATAAATTATTGATACATAAAACAATTTGGGTGAATCTCAAGGGAATTATTCTGAGTAAAAACAAAACAAAACAAAAATTTACATAGTGTATAATTCAATTTATATAATATATTTGAAATGACAGAATTATAGAAATGAAAAACTAGTCAATGATTGGTAGGGCTTAAGAACAACAGGAAGACAGAGAAGGGTGGAAGGCATGTGTGTGTAATGATAAAAGAACATAAAGAATCCTTTAGATGATGGGACTGTTCTGTATTATGACCTCTTTGGTGCATATATAAACCCACACAAGTAATAATATTGTGTAAAACCAAATAAACACACACACACACAATAACATTCTCAAACTCGGGAATATATAAAATATTGAGAAATAATGAGTCAGTCTTGAAAATATACACTTGATAAAAGATAGTCAATCAAGAAATGAAATAAAACAAAGAACTTAATGATGCTACATGAAAGGTCTAATTTAGAAATTTAGAGTAATAGATTTGTTTAATGCACTGAGCGTAACCAAAATTTAAAAATATATAAAAAAGAAAGAAAAATTACCTACTGCAAAATATTACTTTGTACATAAAGATGCAAGTCATGACAACCAGATGTAGTAAAAATCATGGATTGATGAGTGCAATCATAAATCCATTAATGTTCCTATTACTTAAGGAAGTCAGTCAGTAAAAATACCTTCATGGTGAAGGAAGTAAAAAAAGTGGGAAACTCAAATTAACTCTTAGATATTAGGCTCAGATGAATGTCTTAATCATGAAGCGATTTATTAAGATAGGGATGATAGGAAAATAAATAAGATTGGTACATGTGGACTTTGGAGCTCCCACAGGAGGAGATACCTAGTAGGCAGCAAATATAGGAGACTACAGCTCAGAGAAGTGTAGGTTGGTGTTCAAGTTTGGGTAAGAACCACTGGAAACCCAGGGTATGGAAAAAATTTCCCAGGGTGTGTACAAAATGAGATTAAGAAGAGGAGGGGAACAGGACGCCTGGGCGGCTCAGTGGTTGAGCATCTGCCTTCGACTCAGGGTGTGAGCTGGGATCTGGGATCGAGTCCCATATTGGGTTCCTTGCAGGGAGCCTGCTTCCCCCTCTGCCTGTGTCTCTGCCTTTCTCTCTTTCTGTGTGTGTCTCTCATGAATAAATATATGAAACCTTAAAAAAAAAATAAAGGGGGGGATACAAACCAGAATCTTGGAAAACAGGAATATTTAAAGAGTATGAAGAGGAAGAGGAGAATGCTAAGAAGAAATAACCAAAAAGTCTCCTGTAGGATCTAAGGAGGTAAATTTTAAGCATGAAAGTTTCTGAAGCACTTATAAATAGGTTGTGGGGAAGTAGCTAATGAAGAGAGAAATTACAAATGTGAGAGAGAAAGAAGAAAACTTGCAGTGGAGCAGGTGCTACATGGCTCCATTCCTAAATACATAAAAGTGAGTATGATCCAATTTGTATCTTTACATATGCTTATATTTCTGGAAATGGAATTAAAAAGGTATACTGCTGACTTTAATTTATTTTTTCAATGTCCTGTGATTTATATATAAGACTTTAGAATTGAAATGTAGTTCAAATAAGGTAATTCAAACTAATTCCTCAATTGCTGGGATTAATGGACTGTGACTATAGTGCAGCGTAATTTATTTAGCTCAACATTTTTATACCTTGGCATCGATGTGACAGCATATACTTGTTCTTTCCAACTAGTATTTGATTAGGCATTTTACAATCCCAATCCCCACCACTGTGTGACATTCCACGGCCAGGAGTGTGTTCTACTATCCTAATTCACACATAGATGCATTGATGGCACTTAGCCTTCAGTGTGAATTGATATTGCACATTTCATGCCCTGTCATGTCTCATTGCATTAATAGCCATGTGTGTGATGAGGTCCATCATCTATGGCTCTCTCACTACATTTTCAAATGCACTTGTCACAAATTGAGTAGCCAAGTACTTCATTAAGCAATCGTCTCTCCAGAAAGCATGTGTTTCCAGAAGGACGTTGGCATCTGAAGTAATATAAGTTGCTTTTATCTGCGTAAGGTTGAAGAGGCACATGTAATTTTAGTAACTCTTAGCTTACATCACATCTTTCCTTCAGAAGTCAAACAGCGTTCCAATAAGACCTCTCATTTAACACTGTCACTGCTCTCTCTACTGAGTGGATATGCTCAGCTCCACCACTAGCTATTTGTAACCTTAGGGCTAGCATGTAACCTCTGCAAGTTTCCTTTTCACATCTGTAACACCTACATAATAGGCTTATTATGAAGCTTATGCTATATAAGATAATGCATATAAAGCCCCTAGAACCTGAAAAATAAGACACTCAAATCCATATTTTATTTCCAAATTACAAATGAGAAGTAGAATAGTGTTTGCAACTACAAAGAACTAGATACAAAGCTGTAAAATTAGTCACATGAGTATTCTAGACTCACCACAACTTTATGAACATGTATTTTATTCTCTTTGGATTGGGATTTTAGAGAGACTCGTGGAATATTTTGAAAGTTTTATAAAAATTCCTGTTTTATTGATGATTGGCTTTACCAAATAGTTCTTTCTAAATCTGTGGTTACAACAGTTCCTAGAACATGTGACAAAGAAGGCAACATGCAGCAACAGCTCTGACAAAGAGCACTTTCTGTCCATCTTTTATTAGTGGCTTTGAAATTCCTTTTTTAAAGATATGAAACTCTATGATTGCCAGAATTCCATGTGAGAAATCACTGTTTTGAGAAAATTCATAGTATTCTTGTTATATTTGCTCTGAGGCAAAAGTTTTAAAATGCCTGGTATTGGAGATGGAGAAAACCAACTTCTGGATTCTTATGGTAGATATAATTTTTTTTTTCGCAAGAGGACAGATACTCTGTTGGGGTTCCAACATCAGGCATGAGAGAATTGGCACTGGACTTTCTCCTTCAGAAGCTGGCCAAGTATTGGAGAATAAGACCCAGAAAACAGTGTCAACCTCAAGATGTAAGGAACAGGAAACATCTCAGCTATAGAAAATCTTAGCAGAGATTAGAGGGCTCACCAGGAGCTTCCACATGAGCAGGCTTGCTGTCACTGTGCCTAAAAGGTCAGGCTTTGAGGGGTTCAGAGATCAAAGTATAAGAAGACTTTCCCCAGGTGCTTTATCAAGTTACTGACAGCCTCTTTGTTTCTAAAACATAAATTCCCTGGGATTCAGGCCCCTTACCCTTTTTCTATCTGAGAAATATTTTTTTTGTCTTAATACTTCAATAACTACACCTGAGTCAGAGAAGTCAAAACAATAACAAAAAGAACAGCTTTACCAATGGACTCAAGCAGCCAGATCAAGAAAGTGTTGGCAGAAATAATACACATCCAATGAAACAGAACTGCTGAAGATCTGGCTATGAAAATAAAAGAGTTTAAGGATATTCAAGTGCAGTGCCCTCTCCTTCTCTCCATCTCTCTCACTCTTTCTCTCTTTCTCACACACGCAATCAAGATTTGATGATTAGTGAAGCAATTATTTTCCACTTGAAATCTCAGCAAATAAATTTAAGAAGCATGTCTCTCACTGGAGAGACATGGGTTAGCAACCTGGAAGAGCCAGGACAAGAAGTATCTCAAAGCACAGTGCAAAAAAAAAAAAAAAAAAAATAGAGATATTGTAAGACAAAAATAAAGAGACTTGAAAATAGAGATTCAAGAAACCTAATACCTAGGAATTTCAGAATAAGAACAAATGAAAAGAAAAGGGGGGGAAAAGACTAATAAAGGTGAAGCGATAATTAAATGATAGAAGTGAAACTATCAACCAAAGAAACATTAGTTTACAGATTGAAAGGCTCCCTGAATTCCAGAACAGATACATAACAATGCAAATTCTGATACAAGTGTTAGATTGAAAATATCACAAACTTCTAGACAGATAAAACAACTTGCCTGGAAAGGAAATATAGAAAGATATTTGAGGGCATGAAAAAAGTCTGAGCCTATATGTCACCATCATATTCTAAATTTGAAAAAAATATTTGAAAAAAGATTCTAAGCAAACATCACATGAAAAATAATAAAGATTTCAAGATGAGGAAATATGAAGAATTGAAAAAAAGTGATAAAAGAACCTTGTGATACATACATATGAATAAAGGATAGACTGTACAGAAATGAGGAATATAAAAACTAAAAAAGAACTTTTTTTGAGATGGAAGGGAGGTCTAATAAGGGAAATTCCAGGTAGCATTATACTATTTCCATCACAGGAAAATATTGAGAGTGACTGAAGACAGGAAGAGAAATAAAATAATTACAACATTATCTCCAGAATGGAGAAAGGGGATGGTAAAAACAGAAATAAGAATACTGCAAAGATCTATCTTATCTGTGTTCAGAGACATAGAGGGGAATTTGAGCACCTTTCATGGAGAAATGTTTGGATAGAGTGCTTGATCTTAAGATTAGGGGAAGAACATGTAATCATTAATAGATGGAAATTGGCAGTAGAAATTCTGAGTTAGCATGAAAAGAAAATAGAATGAAGAACACTTGAACAAAGACAAATGAAGTGAAAATGAGGAAGCAATAAAGCAAAATAAGTAATAAACATGAACTGAAAATAAATAAAATCAACTATATCATTCATCACATGTAATATTGACCTGCTAAAATCTTAACATCAAAATAAAGAAACTATCAGACTGAGGTTTAAAAAAAAAAAACAGTCTTGACGCTGCTTACAATAAATATACCCTAAGAATGGTGAAAATTAAAACTTAATCTTAAGACATGAACCAATAAATAACAGGCATTTGCAAACCAAAGACAAAGAAGAATGACGATATTGATGTTAGAAAAGGTGGAATTTAAGATTAAAAGCAGAAAACAGGATAAAGGAGAACACTGGGTAATAAGTTATACCTCTTGAAGGAAATATGAGTCATAAATCATTTGTGCAAAATAAAAAAGCAGGTAAAAACAAAACATAATTAGAAATGAATGAACTTGATAAAAGTTGTTCTATGGGAAATAATCACTATTACTCTCTCAAAATTGGGTAGATTGAATAGTGACTTGGATGGTTATAAATCAGTCCCAGAATTCAGATGTTCCCTATTTTCAAGAGATGGTAAGATAAAACATAAGGGGATCAAGCACAATAGACTAAAGAAAATTGATGTGACTTGCTCTGTTTATAGCTTTGCATTATATTATTCCAGGAAGGTTAATTTTACTTTATTTTGAAACATGCAATAATTAAATTTAGAAAATATTTGTTCCAGAAACAATCTGCTTATCTTTCTGGCTTATATTTAAGCAAGCCATGAACTGAGAAAAAGCAAACAAACAAGAATTGGTCTATCATAATTACAGATTTACAATATTCATGTCACTCTTTAGTATTAAGGATGAAGCATGCTATAAAAAGGGCAGAGCGTGGCCATATTTTTTAATGAAGGAAACTAGGAGAAGAGAACTAGAAAGTTGTTTACTGCTCTTTTGACTTTGTCTTTAGTGTGTAGAGGATATATTTCCCCTGTTGCGAGAAAACTTGCAAAGCTCCAGTTTTTTGATGTATGGTATCTGAACTCCAAAGAGAATGTAATCTTTGTGGCAAGCGATCCAAAAGAAGTCCTCATGGAATTTGAGCAAGCTCTGAAAAAGATAACTACAGCAGCAGGATGTTTCTCTAGAAATGCAAACTTCTAAGGACAAACAGTAAAGAGTGCAGGCCTAGTTTATTCATTTTTTATGTCTGGTGTATACTAATAATTTCTATATTTCTAACAATCTCAGGGTGATCAGAGTGATTTCCCTTCCAAAATATGTAAAAACACAATTAGGCAAATGTTTAACTCCAACTCCTGGAGTCAAATTATCTCTTTTACATGTTTGAATGTATGTTATCTAACACCTAAGGGATGTTTATCATTTCCATATTAGAAAAAAACTCAGAATATTCACTGCAGGAAAAAGAATTATGTCTAGGACAGAGATATATGCTCTTTTAATATCTAGCAATAAAGTTACAGTAATAATAGTAAAATAGCTGTTTAATTAATATAATGGAATATAATACTCTGTTGCAATTTCTTAGAGTAATATTTATTAAAGGGAATGAATATTAACAGACAAGGTATTTAAAATGGGTATTTAGATGTAATGTGAAATATTTCACATATTGAAAATCATACCTAATTATTTACATGTTTGATGACTAGAAATTAGTTTACAGAATTTTCAGCTTCACATGGTTTTATGTGATCTGATTTAAAAAAAAAACAAAAAACATTGACAAGGAAATATGGATTCATTTTTCTTCTAATAAATCAATTATATTAATTCAATTCAAATATACAAGATCAAATAACAAAGATGATTTAATTAGCTGAATAATTCATTATACATCACCCAGAAATTTATATCAACATTGAAACAATTTATATTTTCACAGTGGATGCCTTTGTCTTCTGTTGAATCCCCTCAGAAGTCAGCTTGAAACATGGATTTGAGCACACATCTTTTATTTGGAAGAAGATATAATCCCAGGAAGCACCAGTGGGGCAGTGAGAAAATGCAACATGGATAGGAAGAAAGCCAAGGTTAATTAATGTTAATGAGTAAATCATTCCTCTGTAACTGGGGCCCCAGCCCCTAGAGGATCTTCAAGAGATTATAGAGAGCACCCTTCACTGTTTTCAGAGTGATGGGGAAGGGGAAGAAATTTGATGGCTGAAGGCTGCTCCCATGGAAACTAACTCCTTAGAACTGCTCTGTATAAGGATGCCTCCATCAGAGAAAATTCTCAGGCATTGACCAGGTCCCGTAGTAGGAAGGTTTTGGGTTTGCATACAGGAGACAGGGATATGGGTGGAGCACTACCCCGTGTGAAAATGTGAAAAATAAAAAGTAGATTTTCTTTTGGATTTGGATTATATAATTATGTGAATCATATTACAATGAACTGAAATGAAATTTTTTAAAATACCCAAGACCCTAATAGCCAAGGTATACCTGGTATTCAAAGATGTAATTTCATTCCTAGTAAGATCTGAAATTCTGGCCGAAGTGAAATCATTATCTTACTATTTGTTATTTTAGGCCCAATTTTAGGTAAAGCATGATTCTCTAAGGCAAACCTTGGCATTTATTTCCTTCAAACATTTATTTTGTATCAAATTCTGTTCTACTTATGCATCTCTCTGGAAAGCAATTTATCATTATTCTTGACTATGAACCCATCCAGGATGCATTATTATTATTATTATTATTATTATTATTATTATTATTAGCATTAGAAATATTCTTATTTTATAGATAGGAAAATTGAGACATTGAGTAGTTGCGTAAATGATGAGCAGATTCTGAGAAAGAACAAATGCAGAAAGGTAAAAATCTGAGACATTACCTACTTGATAAGCTAAATAAAATGAAAAAAATAATAACAGGGTCATAAAGAGATGGGAGAATGAGCTGAAATAGAATTACTAAAAGGAGCTAAATGAAATAAGAAGAAAAAATAAACCAAAATGATTAATGGAATAAAATTCACATTGGGGGCATTGAAGATAGTAAGAAAAAGAATTTTTGGTATTAACAATAGACACAGTAATAGAGAACAGAAAAACTCTCCTAGAAGATAGTGAAAGGGTACAATAATGAAAATTATGAGAAGTGAGGAAAAATGTGAAAAATAAAAAGCAGATTTTCAAATTTCAGGTTATAATTAAATCTAAAGGAGAGATCTGAAAAATGAATAAAAAGCCAGTAATTGCACTTCCTATATTGCATTTTATCATCACAAAAACCATATGAACAAAAAAACGTATTTGCATTTTGATATCAGATGATTTCAAATTGATGATACCTGTAAGATTTCAAAATATGCTAAGTCTTACATATCCACACAAGGACTTGTTCATGAGTATTCTTAACAGGATTATTCATAAGCTAAAATGAAAGCAACCTAAATATCCATCAGCTGGTGAATGTATAGATATTCTAATGAAACCAGTACAATGGAATACTATTCAAGGTAAAAGTAGAATGAGAATGAGCTAATGTTAAATGCTAAATAAAAGAGTCAAACTATACCACGTATTTCATGATTCTAATATATACAAATATCCCTCTAAAAAAGGCAAATCTATAGACAGAAAGTACATTAGTGTACTTGTAATTATTAGGGGATGTACTAGTAACTAGTAGACTGTCTAGTGTAGGGAGTGATGGGTGGCAGGATGAAGTTAACAGTTAAGGGACATTAGGAATCCCAATGGATTGAAAGAAGTATTTGAACACTGGTTTCTGATGTTGTTTCTATAACTTGGTAAGTTTATTAAAAAAAAAAAAAAAAAAGCCCACATCGATGCAGTGCCAGACAATAGGCAGCTGTTAAACAGCTTGAGTTCAGTTCAGGTCATGATCTTGGGGTCAAGGAATGGCCCCACTTTGGCGTCTGCACTCAGCAGAGAGTCTGCCTGGGATTCTCTCTCCCTCTCCCTCTGTGCCTTTCCACCTTACTCTCTCTCTCTCTCTCTAAAATAAATAAGTAAATCTTTAAAAACAAAAATAAAAAAATACATTAACTTGTACATACATTTTGACGTGCAAAAAACATGCTTCAATAAAGTTATAAAAATGTTAAATTTTATACAAAACAGTAAGACACATAGTAAAGCTCCAAAAGATAAAAGCAAGCAAAAGACATGTACAAACAGTGATAGGAAATACTGCCACATTTGAAACATATATATTTCAAATATATTAATAATAAAAATGTGCAGATTATAAGTGCTTACAGAAGATTGCTTCCCAATCCTCCAGGGAGCTTATTAGGGAAGTTCCCTAGTCAAAGAGGAGAGGAAAGAATCACTGGG
Organism: Nyctereutes procyonoides; assembly: GCF_905146905.1. Taxonomy (NCBI): domain Eukaryota; kingdom Metazoa; phylum Chordata; class Mammalia; order Carnivora; family Canidae; genus Nyctereutes; species Nyctereutes procyonoides. The sequence goes on along the minus strand of NW_026575126.1, from coordinate 31,208,987 downwards.
TTTCATTACTCCAGGCAAGATATATGACATCCAGATGGTTGAGAAGGAGCCAGGTTGTCCTCTCTCTCGGCAAGAGGAATAGCAGTCATATCTGAGCGTTGTGTTATCTAATTGCCTCAGGATAGTGGGGAGAGGGATCCTTGATCTCCCCACCTGAAAAAGTCAGCTGAGCGAGGCTCTGATTCAATGGAAATGGTCAAGCAAGTAGAGGCCATGTATCCTGCCACTTCAAGACTGACCAGGTGCTTTAGGCTTATCTCCTGGCAACATTTCAAGCGTGAAAAGATATTTTAAAGCAGGTAACTGTAACTGAAAGCCTATCACATATTTACATTTAAGACATAGTACTAATGCCGAAATTCAACCATCTACTTTATTGACAAATGAGCAGGTTTATATCTAAGACATAGAGGCTTTTTGTCTGATGACAAAAGAAAGACAAGTCCACACAAAACAATTTGTATATGGAAGTGCCTTAGCTCCAGGAAGGGTATTAAATCACAGACCTCTTACTCAGTGAAAAGACCTGCCAACCTATCTTTATCATGGCCCTTGGAAGCTGAGAAAGGACTATACTGTTTCTGTATGAGCATCATAGTCATTTAACTGTCAAGTCTGTCCCCGAGGGCAACTATGTCTTAACCAATTTCATTATTCCAGCACCTAGCACAGTGACACAGTAGGTGCTCAACAATTACTTGTTAAAATTAATTAATTCTTAACTTACAAGTCTAGTTAAAATGCAACAAACTCTACTATATATTTGCATTTTGGGGTTCAGGTGTGTTGATTAACAGCTTGAACTCTTTTTTTGTGTTTCTTTTTCTTGCAGGGTTATCTATTCTTTGCCAGCCATCCAATTACCAGCTATAATGAAGCGTGGTTACACAGCTTGCTTTCAGGCAAATATTTGTACACTAAATCTGTGAACCAGGCAGTATTTAGCCCTTGCCAGCATGTGATCAGTCTTTTAAACAAGGGAAATACAAATGTGTTTGAGTATTCTCACCAAGTATTTATAAATTGGGGTGCTTTAAAATTCAGATAAATTTAGTCATCAATTTATAAAGGCAAGATCATCTGGTTTTGGTGCTCAGTTTTTTGTAAATTTATAATGCATTGCTTGTATATTTCTTCTAGAGCAATCCTATGACTGACTTTTTCTTGACACTTTCCAAGGCACCACAAGAGGTTTCCTTTATCATGAATAGAAGTTACCCATTTATTCACCTACAATTTAATATGAAAGTTAAATTTAAAATTGAAGTTAAAATTTGTGCTTTAGCCAACCAAAGTTAAAAAGTTTTCCTAACACAATATTGTAAAAGTTGAGTAGGCTGCAAGTAATTAAAATGACAAAATTGCTAACATTTATATAATGTAAGATACAAAATAATATTCATTTCATTCCATTTATGGTATAGTATTTAAAATTTTAAAAGTTTTATTAACCCTAGAAATATATATATTAATTTGAATTTCTATTATCTCAAATTTCTTTCACTTCTAAGAATATATTTATCTTGATATTTTGACATCTTGAATAGTTCATAATTTTAGCAACAATAGTAACTCTTTCACTGGTGTTTTTTGCACTTTATACATTGTTCAAAAGCAATGTGAAAATGTTAAGCACTGCAACATGAAATGGAAGTAGGGCTGATTTAAGTTATGAAGTGGACTATTGAGAATAAAAGCATGATGACAGTGGTTTGCAGAAAATGGGGAAGAGATATATAGAAACACTGCCTAAAAGTGAAAGGAGGGATAATGATGAAGATATGAGAAGGAAGCAGTATGCAGACAGGGATTTTAGGTGAAAGAACAAGAGCTAGTGTAAATGCAACACCCAATAGCAGTGAGCAACATAACACCAACATTCTGGGTTATAAATATCATTACTCACTAAAAAGGCCCGTTAGAAAAATGGCTGAATCCAGGGGAAGAACAGGTAAATAACAAGGTGATCCTGGAACTCTGATTGTTCCAGAAAGCAAGGAAGTGCCTAAAGAAGAACGGAGACATGGCAAGAGGACAAAGCAGCCAGTTTGAAGGAGCTCTGGATCACTGGCCAACTCTAAACTATATAGGTATAAAGATAAAAATTTTAATAAAAGGTCATTATGCATCAAATAAAATGGGGATGCATGCATCCACACAGAGATAAATAAATGAATACATTGAGAGTTTTATTAGTAATGAATCATTTCAAAGTATTTTTCTACAAAATATGTAATAATTACAAAGGACAAGAGAATACTTTCACAGTGGAGAGAGCCACGAGACATGACTGTTAATGAAAGAATCACAGCAAACACAGTAATGAGGTGACCTGAACCTGTGTATAAGTGGTAGACTGCAATAAGAAACACACATCACTGTCTATTATTTTTGCTGAGGAAATAACCGTAAATCTAGTTACAAGAAAAAGGCAAACCAAATTGAGGGGCATTCCTCAAAATAACTTCTCTTTATCTTCAAAGCTCAAAGTAATGGAAGTTAAAGACTGAGAAACCATTTCTGATGGAGACGATAATCTGATGGATACCTAAATAGTCTGTTTCACACCGGATCCTTTTGCTATAAGCAACTTTATTGGGATAATCGACGGAGTTTGAGTGGGGTTTGAAGATTAGATGTATAAGTATTAGAGTTAGTTTTCTGATTTTGATAATCACTTTTTGGTTTTGTAAGAAAACAACCTTCCATTTAGGAATTACCCACAAGGAATCAGGATGATGGGGCATCTGTTTCACAACTTATCTTCAAATGGTTTAGGATAGATTATTTGTATTATATTTGCAACTTTTCTATAAGTTTGAAATTGTTTCAAAAATAATATTCAAAATAAAAATGGACATGGAGGAATTTTATGTAGTCATGGAACTGTCATATATCTTGATCATGTAAACCTTTGTCAAAACTCAATGAATTGTACTTTTTAAATGAGTGCATTTCATAGTACATAGATTACATTTGTACAAAAAATACTATCGGTCAAAAAATACATAGCTGTGCTTGAAAATAAGAAGGAAATATCTTGATTGAAAATAAAAATGGATCTCACTATGGTGAGAAGGTCTGGATTTTGTGACGTAACATGCAACATATGGCATAAGATCTCAAAGGCTAGCTGAGGACAGAAGACAAACACCCTGAATTTGTCAGGAGGTTATAACTGGTATCCACTCAGGAATGTAGAGCTGGAATTATATGGTCCACATATAAAATATGACTGGAAGAACTTCAGTGGGTTGCCCAAATTGTGAAAACCCAGGACCAAAACCAAAAAATGCACCACCTCTACCCACGAGCAAAACTAAAGGCCTATGTATTCCATAGGACCAGGCTTTAGGCAAAAACCAAATCACCACACAGGGAGAAACTTCCTCAGATTAACTCTTAAGCATGAAATATCAAACATGAAAGAATATCCACTTGCATGAAAGACATTCAGAAGATTGAGTAAAAGGTCAAGAAAAGAAAGAAAATAGAGCAAGATGGAAAGACTATAAAGCAACTCTATTTATAATCCTTACATAGATAAATAATGGAATAATTTTACAAAATACAAGAATTTACTGAACACTAAAGGATAATTTTGAAACTAAAAATAAGACAAAATTTTATAAGAACTTTGGAAATTTAAAAATACATTAAAAATGTCAATGTATGGGATAGACTTGATACAACTAAAAGAGAATTTAACAACTGGGTAGAGCTGAAGAAGAATTAACTGATTACAATATAATGGATAAAATCTGTAAAAATGTATTCCAGAGGGGTGCCTACCTAGCTCAGTCCACAGAGCATGAGACTCTTGATCTCAGGGTTATGAGTCTGAGTCCCACATTGGATGTAGAGATTTCGTGAAAATAAAATCTTTAAAAAAATGCATTACAGAAAAATGAAATAATGAAGGATAATGAAGAGAAACTTAGAAACATGGAAAATGGGGCATGGTTCCAACATGTTCTAATGAAGAAGCAGAGACAAGTGATATTTGATAAGATAGCAATACATACGTGTGGTGATGTTTATCCCCCAGAATCCACCAGGGGAAAAATTCCACATGTTGAAAATTTCACAAGATGAAAAATCAGCAAGATGTAGAAAAGATTTTTTTTCAACATCTAAACACATCTTAGGAAAACTGCTAAATGTGAAGAATTAAAGAAAAGAAAATACCCCAAGTCACCCAAAAATAAAAGTAGATGCCATGAGACAAATACTAAGATAATAGAATGGTAATAATAAAATTATATGTACTGTAAAATTATCATTAAGAGTACCCACAAAATAGACATTTTGAGACATTCAGACTCACAAATCAACTCTTCCAACAAAAAGAAAAACTAAAGCCAGAAGGAAGATATGGAATTGAAAAAGCAACAGTGATAAAATAATTCATGAGGAACAGGGGCACCTGGGTGGCACAGTCGGCTGAGTATTTTCCCAGCACCATTTATTGAAGAGACTGTCTTTCTTCTAGTGGATCGTCTTTCCTCCTTTATCGTATATTAGTTGAGCATAAAGTTCAGGGTCCACTTCTGGGTTCTCTGTTCTGTTCCATTGATCTATATGTCTGTTTTTGTGCCAGTACCACACTGTCTTGATGAACACAGCTTTGTAGTACAACCTGAAATCTGGCATTGTGATGCCCCCAGATATGGTTTTCTTTTTTTAAAATTCCCCTGGCTGTTTGGGGTCTTTTCTGATTCCACACGAATCTTAAAATAATTTGTTCTAAGTCTCTGAAGAAAGTCCATGGTACTCTGCGCCTTTTGATGGGGTCATTAAGCCCATTCACGTTCAGAGTTACTATTGACAGATATGAGTTTAGTGTCATCATGATATCTATTTAGTCCTTGTTTTTGTGGATTGTTCCACTGACCTTCTTCTTAAAGGGGAGTTTTAAGAGTCCCCCTTAAAATTTCTTGCAGAGCTGGTTTGGAGGTCACATATTCTTTCAGTTCCTGCCTGTCTTGGAAGCTCTTTATCTCTCCTTCCATTTTGAATGAGAGCCTTGCTGGATAAAGTATTCTTGGTTGCATGTTCTTCTCATTTAGGACCCTGAATATATCCTGCCAGCCCTTTCTGGCCTGCCAGGTCTCTGTGGAGAGGTCTGCTGTTACCCTAATATTCCTCCCCATGAAAGTCAGGGACTTCTTGTCTCTTGCTGCTTTAAGGATCTTCTCTTTATCTTTGGAATTTGCAAGCTTCACTATTAGATGTCGAGGTGTTGAACGGTTTTTATTGATTTTAGGGGGGGATCTCTCTATTTCCTGGATCTGAATGCCTGTTTCCCTTCCCAGATTGGGAAAGTTTTCAGCTAGGATTTGTTCAAATACATATTCTGGCCCTCTGTCCCTTTCGGCGCCCTCGGGAACCCCAATTAAACGTAGGTTTTTCTTCCTTAGAGTGTCATTTATTTGCCTTAATCTGTCTTCGTGGTTCTTTAATTGTTTATCTCTTTTTTCCTCAGTTTCCCTCTTTGCCATTAACTTGTCTTCTATGTCACTCACTCGTTCTTCCACCTCGTTAACCCTCGTCGTTAGGACTTCTAGTTTGGATTGCATCTCATTCAGTTGATTTTTAATTTCTGCCTGATTGGATCTAAATTCTGCAGTCATGAAGTCTCGTGAGTCCTTAATGCTTTTTTCTAGAGCCACCAGTAGCTGTATAATAGTGCTTCTGAATTGGCTTTCTGACATTGAAGTGTAATCCAGATTTTGTAACTCTGTGGGAGCGAGGGCTGTTTCTGATTCTTTCTTTTGAGGTGAGGTTTTCCTTCTAGTCATTTTGCTCAGTGCAGAGTGGCCAAAAACAAGTTGTATTGGAACACGGGGGAGTATCACTGGTCCGTCCAGCTGGTCTTCTGGGGGAGGGGCCTGCTGTGCTGGTTTTCAGGTGTTAGCACTTGGGGGAGCTGCTCTGCCCCTGCCTGCTGCCGGGCTCTGCGGGGGTTGTTTACCCCGCCAGGCCCCAGGAGGAACAGCAGCAGTTGCTATGGCAACTCTGGAAGCCTGGATTCAGCCTCCGCAGGAACTACGGGGCTCGGGCTCGGGGCTCTCGGTTCTCCGTCCGCAGGGCCTGGAGGCTCCGGGGCGGGGCCGCTGATCTGCTCAGCTCGGGGCAGGAGCGTCCTCGCTGTCCTGGGCCCTCCCGGCCTCTGCCTGTCCCGGGGGAGGCCGGATCCTGGGCTGTGTCCCGGCGCCCTGTGCTCCGGGGCCTGCGCTGTGGGATTCGCGCTCCCGCCCCGCAGCCCCCTCCGCGGAGCCGCCGCCCGAGCCCCTCCGAGCTGCTCCGGTCGGTCCCTCCGTGCGCGCTGCAGCCCTTAGGGAGCTCGGCGCACTCTCCTGCGCTCGCAGGTGTCTGTTAGTGTCCCCGGGAGCCCGAGGGCATCCCCGCCCTCCTGGGTCCTGCTCCAACTCCCTGCGAGCCCCTTTCCGCCCGCCCGGGAAGGTCTGAGTATCTGACTCTTGATTGCAGCTCACGTCATGATCTCAGGGTCCTGGGATCAAGCCCCGCATCAGGGTTCCCTGCAGGGAGCCTGCTTCTCCCTCTGCCTGTGTCTCTGGCTCTCTCTGTGTGTCTCTCATGAATAAATGAATAAATAATATAAAATCAATTTTAAAAATAAATAAAACTGACAAACTACTTACAAGACTGAAATTAAGAAGAGACTAATTAATGAAACAAGATTGGTAGTGGAAAAAGATGTATCTGAAGATACACTAATATTTAGAATGTAACAGTTGTATAAATTGAAACACTTTAAAGTATAGATTACTGAGAGATGTTTCTTTTTTCTTTTTTTTAATAAATTAATTTTTATTGGTGTTCAGTTTACCAACATACAGAATAACACCCAGTGCTCATCCCGTCAAGTGTCCCCCTCAGTGCCCGTCACCCATTCACCCCACCCCCTGCCCTCCTCCCCCTCCACCACCCCTAGTTCATTTCCCAGAGATGTTTCTTTAAAAAGTTAAACAATATCAAAATGTACACAAAAGAAATAGTAAATCTGGCCAGGTTAAAAAACTTCAGTTAAAGAAATGAAAGCATTATTAAAACATAACCCACAAACAGAATTAGAATTAGACAATTATATTATATTGTGTTTCCTCTTTGGTGAATGTGAGAAAAGGGAATAATTGGAAAATGTATTCTTAATTTATAAAATAAGAAAGGTTAAACTTGGATCTTGTTTACCTTTGAAATCTTTAAATATACTCCAATTATTAGAGATTTAAAATGTCACTAAGCTGAGGCAGAAGTAAAAATAGCTTTTGGAATGACACTTATAATTAGATTCATAAGGAAAAATTATTAGTCTCTACCTGAAGTTCAAAATTAAACTCTATTCTAGTGTGCCAGAAATAATTTGTGTGTTTTCTCACTCATGAATAAATAACTATTCTCCTTGGGAAATCATTCAGTTCATCAATTATGATCTAGTGTTTCAATTAATATTTTCCTAGAAAGAAAGAAAATTGATCACCATTAATTAGTAACCATTTGCTTATATTTAAAGAATAAAATATAACTCACAAGCAAAGATTTATTTTTTAAGTATATATCTATCTTTTGAACAGGTTGTAAACTTCTACATGTATGTTTTCTATACAAAAGCACAAACCAGGTGTCTGGGTGGGTCAGTTGGTTAAGCGTCTGCTTTGGCTCAGGGCATGATCCGAAGGTCGGATGTAGGACTCCCTGCTCAGCAAGGAGTCTGCTTCTCCCTTTACCCCTCTCCCTTGCTTGTGTTCTCTGTAATAGATAAATAAAATCTTAAAAAAAAAAAGAAGCACAAACATCTAGGATTAAGTGTTTAGTACATTTAATATGATATACTTTTAAAGTGCATTAATGTTCTAAGATTTTACATTTAAACTATTTTGTAAAATGATATTCCAAATATCTATGAAAAAAATTAACAGATCAGATGTGATGTTTGTTTTGTTCCTACTTAAACATATTTCTAACAGTGCTATAATTTCTGGCTTGTTTTTGGTAGTGGATGCATGCATCTCTTTTTCTGTCCCTAAAGAGGGCAATAAATTCAACTAAATTGATGTGTATGCATATCTCAGGCTTGTGTCTGATCTTCTATTTTACAGAACTGAGTACCCATATTATCTTTAAGTAGAATTTCTTTTTCCTCTCAAAATAAAAAAAGCCTTTTCTGACCACTGTTCCAACCATCTTCTGAGGACCATGGTTCCAATGTAACTTAGTCTTTAACATTTTGAGAAATTATCAAACTGTTTTCCACAGTGGTTGTGCCATCTTACATTTCACCAGCAATATGTGAGGGTTCTAATCACTCCATAGTCTATCTATAAAAATTTGTTAATTTCCTTTTTGGGTGGGGTGTGTGTGGATCTAACCGTCCTGGTGGATGTAAAGTGTTATTGCACTGTGCAATAAGCATTTCTCTGATGACTAATGATGTTGAGCATCTTTTCACATGCTTGTTGGGTATTTGTTTATCTTTCTTGGAGACATACCTATTTAAGTATTTTGCTCATTTTTAAATTGAGTTATTTGTCTATTTACTGTTGACTTATAAGAATTGTTCCTATATTATGGGTACTGAACCATTTTCAATTGCACGATTGACAAAATATTGTCTCCCTTTCTTGTGTTACCTTTTCACTTTTTTGACTATGCCTTTGAGCCAGAAAGTTTTTATTTTGATTTAGTAGTCCAAATTATCTGTGTCTTCTTTTGTTGCCTGTGCTTTTGATGTTATATTTAAGAAAACTTTTCTAACCCAAGGCTATGTAGATTTATACCTAAGAGTCTTCTAGTTTACAGCACTTACATTTAGGTCTTTGATCCATTTTGAGTTAACTTTTATATTGTGTGAAGAACAGGTCTAATTTTTTTTTCTTTTTAAGGTGTATACATAGTTGCCCCATAATCATTTGTTAAAATGACTATACTTTCCCCATTGACTGGTCTTGACACCTTTGTCAAAAACCAATTGACTACAGATATATGAGTTTATAACAAAAATACTCATAATAGCCAAAAGGTAGAAACAATCCAAATATTTATCAACTGTTGAATGGATAAAGTAAACATGGTAAACTTAGGTATAATTCATGGTACAATACCCATGGTATGCTCATTGTACAGTAGGATATTTATGCAGACATAGAATATTATTCAGCCTTAAAAAAGAAGGAAATCATGACTTTGTGACAACATAAATGAAACTACTAGATATTATGATCAATGAAATAAGCCAGACACAAAAACATTGTATAATATCTTTTATATGTGGACTCTAAAATAGTCAGACTCACAGTAGCAGATAGTAGAATGGTGGTTGCCAGGGGTTGGGGAAAAGGGGTAATGGAGAAATGTTGATCAAAGGACACAAAGTTATCCTTTGAATCCATTATGCAAAAAGAATAAATTCTGGATATTTAATGTACAGCAATGTGAACACAGCTAACAATACAGTAACTGAATACTTGTATTTGCTAAAAGAGTAGATCTTAAGTGTTCTTAACACACACACACACACACACACACACAGAAAATGGTAACCATATGAGGTAGTGGATAAGTTAATGAGATTGTGGGGATTGCTTTACCATGTATATACATAACAAAACATCAAGTCATATCCCTTAAATATTTACAATTTTTGTCAATTATAACTCAATAAAGATGGAAGACACTTATATAAAGTATTTAAATCTGATAATGGCACATAATACAGGCTCAATAGTCTTTTTTTTTTTTTTTTTTGCTAAAAACCAATTTGTGCAATGAGAAGTATGATACAGAACCTTTTTGCCCATTCACAAATAACAATGCAGGACAGTGCTGCAGGACCTGGCTCAGAATTATGTTTTTAACTACACAAAGTCAGGTTAAAAAGATTGCATATTAGATGACTTCATTTGTGTGGAATACCCAGAATAGACAAATCCATAGAAATAGAAAGCAGATCAGAAGCTCCGAGGGTATATGGAGGAAGAGAAATCGAGTAGCTGTGTAATGGGTTTTCATGTGGGGAGATGAAAAGGTTCTGGAACTAGATAGTGGTGATGGGTGAATGACACTGTGAATATACTTGATGCCACTGAACTGCACACCTTAAAAATTTAAACGTTCATCTTATGTGTATTTAACCACAATAAAATAATTAAACTAATTGGATTCTTTGGAAATTGATTTTACTCTAATTTATGAGATCACTAAAACTAAGCCAAATTTTTTATGTAAACAAAGGAATGAATACAGATGCATACAACAATATGTATGAACCTTGAAAACATTATGCTAAGTGAAAGAAGCCAATCACAAAGGACCGTGTATTGTATGATTTCATTCATATGAAATGTCCAAAATAGGCAAACCTCTTGAGACAGAAAATCAATCAGTGGTTGCCTAGGGTTGGGGGGATGAGGGCTTAGGAGCTGAGGGCTAAGTGGTACGGTTTTCTTTTTGGGTAATGAGCATGTTCCAAAATTGACTGTGGTGAATGGTTGTACAAGTCTGTGGATATCCTAACAATTGAACTGTACACCATAAATGGGTTAATTACATGACATGTGAGTTATGACTCAATAAAGTTGTTTTTAAAAAGGTTATGATACTGAATAGATGACTGATGAAAGGACAATTTCAGACTAATTGTCAGACTTGGAAGAATTGACAGTCCCCATCATTTTGGTGCATCTGAAAGAACGCTATAGCAAGACGGCTTCATAAGTCTTCAGGGTAGGTGGTAGATACTCTAGTATGAAAAAATTTGCAAAATGCAGCTTTGTAATTTTCTTTGTATGGCACTGTACTGCTTCCATTTTATCCCTTTGTCTTGCCCCTTGCTGCCTTATGTATGGATTTTCTTCCAACTTTTTAAAAAAAATTTGTGACTCATGACACAGCTCTAAGCAAAAATGAAAGAAACAGTTGAAACACATCAGGAAAATGACAAAGTATCCAGTGACAGAAGATGTCACTGACTGGATATGGTTGGGATGCCTCTCTCAGGACCAGTACAGTGGAGATACACATTTCCATTGTCGATATTCAATGTGGTTTTAAAAATATCTACACATGAGTCTGACATTCTGCCAACTGTGTTTTGGAATAAAACTGGAAATTTCCCATATTATTCTGGTTCTGAGGTCATAAATACAGAGTTTTCTTGTATGAACTTTGGCCAAGACCCTTTAACTGAAAGATATGTTTATTCTTGGGACGCATGGGTGGCTCAGCGGTTGAGCGCCTGCTTTGGGCCCAGGATGTGATCTTGGAGACCCGGGATCGAGTCCCACGTCGGGCTCCCTGCACGGAGCCTGCTGCTCCCTCTGCCTGTGTCTCTGCCTCTCTCTGTGTTTCTCATGAATAAATAAATAAAATCTTTAAGAAAAAGACATGTTTATTTTATTGTGTTTTGATATAAAAAATAGATATTTTACTGCGAAATCATTACTGGAAAAAAGTTCTTCAGAAGAAGCCCCTATGTATACTTCCCCAACTATATCCTAGTTTTCTTTCTCCTATTCCTGTGAATAATCCTTTCTTTCCCCTTGTCACCATATCTTTTATACCTGGAAAATATATCTCCACTCTCAAAACGTATTTTAACTTTTGTACATACCTAAGACACAATTCCTGAAAATTCTAAATGTCTGCCTACTCTGAGTTATATGTGTATCCTATGTTCTCCTCCTGTTACCTCTGGGTTAACTATGACAGCATATTATTTAGTTATCCACTATCTTTATTCCATATATCCTCACATTCATCAAAGGGAATAATATCTAGCTTATTTCTGAATCCCCATGTCTAGCAGAGTGCCTAGCACTTGGTAGCACTCAAAAACATCCAGTGAGGGCACCTGGGTGGCTCAATGGGTTAAGCATCTGCCTTTGGCTCAGGTCATGATCCCAAGGTCCTCAGATTGAGCCCGGCACTGGGCTCCCTGGTCAGTGGGAAATCTGCTTCTCCCTCTTCCTCTGTGCTCTCTCTCTCTCTTTCAAATAAATACAATCTTAAAAAAAATTAATAAGGGAAGGAAGAAATCCAAACCGTGCAATCATCTAGAACATGCCTGTGGCTCAGGAGAGAAGCTAGAGCTGCTGATAACATATTTATAAATTTTCTGTTTAGAGTAGGTAGTTGAAGCTTTATGAGTGGATGAGATCACTCCGAGAGAATGTAAAGAGCACTAGTTCTCAAATCTGGCTACTCTGTAAAATTACCTAGGAAACTTTTAGATAAATAAAAATGCCTAGGACGTACCTCAGAAGTTTTGAAACAACATCTCTGTGGGTGGCATCAAGCAATTCAGTTTTGTAAAATCTCCCCAGGTGATTGTAATGTGAAGTCAGAGTTAAACACTGGTAGAGTTTTGTTTTTTTTTTTTTAAAGAAAAGACTTCAGCTGAATGCAAAAGCCTTTAGACTAAAAATATGTAAAGCTCAGGATAAGAAAAAGTATAGACAAACAGCCAACAGATAAATGAATTAAAAAAAAAAAAAAACTAGGAGAAAGGACTCCAAAAAGTAGGAGAATCTGAAGTGGTAGTGTCACAGAAGCTGAGGGAGGCAAGATTCTTGAGAAGGAAGACTTGTGTAGTAAAGTGTAAAATGACAGATTCTCTAGACATTAAAAGGTGAGCCGAAAACAGAGAAAGAGACAGATTTTAGAAGTCATTGGCAACTTTTTATTAAAAGTTGTTTAGGTGGTAGGATACTGAGGGTCCAAATGATAGTGAGTTAAGGAATAAATTAAATGTGCAAGCCACCAATCTCCCTATAAATCATAATATTTGAATAATGCATTTTCAAGGAATTAGGTCAATGTTTATTTTGTTTCTTTCTTTAAGAGATGATCATTCTTTATTATTCCATATTACCGTATAAATTTTTCCAATAAAATGTAATATGATATAATCCTAAAAATATAATGTAACCCTTCAAATAACATGAATCACCTTCCATGTAATCATCAAGCAATCTCCTTTATATTGTATGTAGGTAAACAGTTATAAAGCTGTGGAAACCAGGAGAAGAGAACTAATCTATTTCTTATTATTTTATTGGGTGAGATGAAAAGCTGATTTGCATGTATTTTTTTCAGATAAGGAAGGTCTCCTGCCTTACTTTGCCAATTTCCTCAATAGTAAACACCAGGATTTTCCTGATCAAGATATCCTGTGGCCATTAATGACTCCAAAACAGAGGAATGCAGATGGGAAAGTATAGTAAATTGTCAACTTCTCCTAACTGATGAAAAAATCATTGCTACGTAAGTCAGATTAGGCTCTAAACTAATTTGTCTCCTGCAGAAAATAGTTATCAGATCCTAGTAAGTAAAAATCTATTCAAATAACTTAAAAAAAATAACTTTAAAAGCCTATGTTAAGCCACAGCATGCAAATTATAATTGTTCAGGGCTAATATATTTTTTGTTTGTGTACATTACTTTGTATGAAACAGAAACTCAAAGAGTATGATTGGATGATTAATAAACTAATCAGGCACCCAGAAATGGGAAAGATGCATATCTTATGGCCCTAAGTTGTGATTCCCAACCTTTCCAATTGGAGGATATCATTAGGGCTTTACTTATAACATATACTTAAAGTGAAATGTCTTCATTTATTGCTCTAAGAACAATGGAATGCTTATACTAGACTTTGTGGACTCAAAACAGATTGAGAAATTCTGTTCCAGAGTCCAATGGAATTTGTTTCACCTTGAAAGAACAGTTTTGCTCGACAAACACGTGAATAAAATATTGAAACCTTTAAGACTCGTATTTAAATTAAAAATGTTTAACCAGGAGCATCTGGCTGGTTCAGTCAGTTAAGGATCTGACTCAATTTCTGCTCAGGTCATGATCTCAGGGTTGTGAGCTCTGTGCTGCGCATGGAGCCTGCTTGAGATTCTCTCCTTCTCCCTTTTCCCCTTCCTGCTCTCACTCTCTCTCGTCTCTAAAAACGTTTAACCAGAAATGTGCATTTCTTGAGTTCCTAAGATAGTAGAGCTGCTGCAGATTCCCCATGATTTTTCAGCAATCTCAATCTTCATCTTGCTTCTATTTTATTTCAGCTGTTTGAAATAAAAATTCAATCATGTGTGAACTATTCTTCTATAAAAACTGAAGCAAAATTAAATACAGTCTCAACTCTACAAACCTAGTGAGGTACAGACACTTCCATATGCCTTTTGGGTTCTTCCTCCTGGGGAAACAAAACAAAACAAAAACCTTGATCTTGACTCTACATCCCTCTATAGACATTGTTCTTTTCCTTAACCTCCTTTATAGCACAGCTTCTTGCTTTTTTATTTATCTCTTCCATTTTTTCTGATCCCACTCTGGTAGGATTGCAGTCTCTACTCATCTAACACAAAGCTCACAGAGGTCACTAGGGACAACAATATGACTAAACTCACTGTTTAGTTCTCACCCTTTAGTACAATTTGATGGTTCCATTCCTCTTGACTTAACTTCTACAGTTGGCTTTTAAGACACCACTCCGTGTGACTTCTAGCTTACATATTCCTCTTGTCTCCTTTCTGATTTTCATCCTCTTCCGTGTAAATCTCAGAATGCCCAGGTCTGGTATATCAAACCATCTAACTTTCCCCTGGATATTTAGCACCTTAAAAATATAACAGACTTTAAAACAAACAAACAAACAAACAAACAAACAACAAAAAAGATATTGGTTTTAATTCAATTAGCCAACATATGGTACATCATTAGTTTCAAATGTAGTTTTCAATAATTCATCAGTTGTATACAACACCCAGTGCTCATTATATCACATGCCCTCCTTAAAACCAATCTCTTCATTCTTACCGCTATTGACAAAAGACAGTTTTACCTAAAAATCTTTCACTTTCTTCAGGATCCCAAGCCAATCATCTTGAGGCCATGACTTATCTCTTTCTCTCATACCTCCCATACAATTCAGAAGTAAATTGTCTTGTTAACTCTACCATCACAATGTATCTAATTTTGGATAAGCAGCCATTTTTTCTTGCCTTCATTATTGCATTATCCCTTTATTCTATTCCTCTCTGCATTCACCCTTATTCCTATAGTATTTAAAAAATATTTTCCATTTACTCAGATCACTTTAAAATCTTCTCTTAAAGTCCACTGTGTTTATAACTGCCTATATAATGCTACATAATTCGATCCTTCATTCACTATTAGGCCTTACACCTGTCTAAACTTTTCCTTATCCACTCTGCTGGGAAAATACTCTTTCCTCTGCTGGCATTTTCCCAGCATACATACTTTTCTTCAAGCAAGGGCAAGTAGGTCATTACCTGGTTCTGAATGTTCATCATTTCTTTTGGACTCTCAGGATATTTCTACATTTCCCTCTCTCAGCCTCTAACATCTAACTAATATGGTTAAACTGCCATTCAGGTAAGTGAACAGCATCAACTTCCTATCTCACCTCTTACCTCTTACCAGCTCATTTGTTTCATACTGCCTTGGAAATATGAAGGTACAGAAATTATCAATAATACTATTGGAAGTCATTTTTGAGAGCTGGAAACAAGTTATTCTTCCCATAAAATGGACTGGAACCCCAGGAACTGGTAGAGATATCAATTAGGAATTAAACTTAGAGCAATATTTGGTAGTAACTGGGTCAATAAAATAACCTCTTCTTATTTGAAACTTACAGATATCATAATTAAAATTCTATAGTGGAAATTGGTATGTGTAGTGACAAAATAAATCCCACTCTTTCTGTGGTGGCTTGGATCCAAACTGATCCCCAGTGATCACTACCTCCTGATACTTGCATCATTGCTTAGTTCTCTCCCAGCCTATACTATGCATGGTTGGTCTGTGTGACTTATAAAATATGACAGAAGTGATGGTGTGTGACTTATGAGACTAAATCATAATGAAAATTGTGGCATCTTCCTCTCCTGTTGTCTTTCAGATAACTCAGTCTGGGAGAAGTCAGCTTCTATGTCATGAGAACACACAGTAGTCCTGTGAAGAGGCCTCTATTAGAGGTAATTGATGTTTCCTGCCAACAGCCATGTGAATAAAACATCTCATAGGCATATCTTCTAGCTCCTGCCAAACCAACAGAGTCTGCAGCCCCTATCGGGTCTCTCATGAGAGGCTGTGAGATACAACCACTCAGCTACATTGTTCATGAATCCCTAACTCATAGAAACTGTGAGATACTAAATATTTATTCTTTTAGTTATTAATATTTGGGATCAATTTGTTATACAATAATAGGTAAATAATACACTTCTCAAAATTAATATGTTAAATGCCAGTTTCCTGTATATATATATATGTATACTGGATATACATATATATTTCATATTATGTCATATTATGTTTTATATATATGTGTATATATATATATATAAATGTTTATATATATATATATATATAAAACACCCAGTGTTCATCCTGCCAAGTGCCCCCATCAGTGCCCATCACCCAGTCACCCCAACCACCACCCACCTCCCTTTCCACTATCCCTTGTTCATTTCCCAGAGTTAGGTGTCTTTCATGTTTATGAAATAAATTATATATATAAATTTAAATTATATATGTATATAAATAGTCATATTTATATACATATATAAATTTTATATGTATATATATGTATATATATATAATAGTCTTCTAATAAAGAGGTGGCTGTCCATAGGAGTTCAGTTGCTTGTCTCCTATTATAAAGGCCAAAAAAGGCAGACACTCATTTTTCCAGCACCTTCCTGCACCCAACATTTCAGTTGAACACCTAAATGTGACAAAAGCTAATCCAATGTCACCTGTCAAAGCTAACTTTGAGTCAGAAGTTAATTGCACAGTAATGGAAAATAAAGTCTAGTGGTAGCTGCAGAGACTGCAGCAAATTTAAGTATCCTGGTGTGTCAGTGGTAGCACGGCCAGCAGCAATACCCAGTGTCCAGTGCCAATGACAAGCAAAGTCACAATTTCCATTGTTCAGCTATGGGGACAGAAGTGTATTTACTCAACTGATTCAATGGTGAGATTTAGCTGTGGTTTTTACTTTTATTTTTCCATTACTGCTACCAGTTTTCTAAGCCTGATCATCTAAAACTCCAGCAAGTCTATATACATATCAATTGAGTAACTGTGGCTGCTTTAATAAATCACTCAAAACTTTAGTGGCTTAAAGCACAGAAGGTCGTTTCCCATCAACTCAAACTTCAAAGGTGTTTTGGTCAATAGATGGCTCTGGCTGTTTCTACCTCGATGCTCTATAACCCCCTAGGACCTAATCAGTATTATCTCCAGTGAAAGAGAGAGAAAGAAAGAGACTGGAGAAGTTACTCCAGTTTTAAAGCTTTTATACAGAAGTGGCACAAATCACTTATGCTCACATTCCTTAATGAGACCCAGACACCAGACCTATATAGAGTCACAGATAAAGGAACATATAGTCCAGAGCTTACAGCGATTTCTCAGCAACAACTCATTCAGTAGAATAGGAAGTACAAAATCTGTTGATAGTTATCCATCTCTGCAACTCTGAACTATGAGTATGTTATAATGTTTCTTTATTTTGCTTAAATCAACGAGAGGTAGTTTACATGTAACTGGGAATCTGCCTAATATAGCTGTATTCCCAGTTACTTCATCAAAGTTAACTTATAATAAGACCAGTTAGTATAAATTAAGTTGAATTAACTTTTTTCATTATTAAATTTATCTTTTGAATGATTAATAGACCATTTGTCAATAAATAGTTCATGAAATCCACTCTCATCTGTAGCATGGACTATAAAAAGTTGCAAGCCTCTGCTTACTATGTACGTATTTATAAACAAAAGCTCATAGTTATAAAGTATTCGTCAATTATGACAATTATATTCTAATAAAACCTAGAAGCATCTTATTTCTTCTACCTTCATTAATCAACAACACCAACAGCCAACATTACCACTAAGCACATATTTTTTCCAGAAATGATTTCAAATAATGGAAAATAATTTCCCCAGAAATAGTTGGGGATTATTTACTATTATTTATTAAACTTTCTTAATGATCTAAGTAATTATAGTCAGATTATGTTTTACTGCTACAGAGTATCTCTACAAATTATAAATACAGCTTAAAATTGTTGTATTGTTAGTTTTCAAATTTATTTCCTCGAAAAACTCATGCCAAGAGACATGACACAGACTGGGAGAAAATATTTGCAGACATATAGTTGATAAAGTACTGGTATCCATCCAAAATATATAAAAATCTCTTAAAACTCAAAAATAAGAAGACAACCCAATTAAGGAGTGGTCAAAAGTTTTGAAAAGACATTTCATCAAAGAAGACAAATAGATGGAAAATAAGCATACATTATAATATTCAACATCATATGGCTTCAGGAACTTCCAAATTAAAACAACGAGATAACACTACACATCTATTAGAATGGCTAAAATCCAAAACACTGACAACACCAAATGCTGGCCAGACTGTAGAACAACAGAAACTCTTATTCATTACTTTTGGGAATACAAGATGTTATAGCCATTTGGAAGATAGTTTGGCAGTTTCTTGCAAAACTAAATATACTTTTACTGTATGATCTAGCAATTACAGTCTTTGGTATTTATCCAAAGGAGTTCAAAACATATGTCAACACAAAATCCTTCACACTATGTTTATAACTTTATTCATAATTGAATAAACCAAAGATGTCCTTTGGTAGGTAAATGGATAAACTGTGGTACATCCAGACAATGTAATATAATTCAGCATCAGAAAAAAAACTGAGTTTTCAAGCCATGAACAGATATGAGGGAAACTTAAATACATATTGCTAAGTGAAGGAAGCCAATCTGAAAAGCCTGTATAATATATGGTTCTGACTATATGCCATTCTAAAAAAGACAAAACTATAAGAACAGCAAAAAGATCAGTGCTCCCAAGATTTTGGAGAAGAGGTAGAGAGGAAGGAATAGATGGAGAACAAGAGATTTTTTTAGAGCATGAAACTATTCCATATGATAAATAGTGAATACATGTCATGAATTTGTCAAAACTCATAGAACTACAACACAAAAAGTGAACACCCTAATATAAACGGTAAGCTTTAATTAATAATAATGCATTATGTGGCTACATCAATTGTAATAAGTGTATGGCACTAATGTATGATATTAATAATAGGGGAAACTTGCATGTATGGATAAGGAGTTATATGGTAACTCTATACTTACTTATTTTCTGTACACCTAAAACAGTTCTAAAAATTAGTCTATTAATTAAAAAATAATTAAATTTAAGCAACAAGATAAATTCTGGGAAAGATCTTTAGTATGTTTTGTTTTTATGCAATTTATTTATCTAAAAAGAGAAAAAAAAGCTATTACCTTCACTCTAAACACAACTAGATGGTGTAAATAGGCTTTAAGCTTGAGCCAGCCGTAAGCAGTTCAAATGTTATTACTATCCACCACCAATTCATGATTGATCTTTCTGACCTCCTACTCTATGACCTCATATTTCATGTATTCTTAATTTTTTACAACAGTTTTGTTACCTGGTTTGTTTTGCTCATTTTCTCCTCACATCCTTCTGTAGTTTGGTTTTACTAACATTGACCAACAACTAGCATGATATCTAGGTGGTCTTAAGTTCTCATGGTTATATGTACCTTAGCTCTTTGTTTTGTCAGGAGAGGAAAATGGATCTTGACCCACAGGAGCTTTGTATAGCTCAATCTTCTAAGAGGCACTGTGATTTATCTGATTTATTGACACTGGAAAAAATCAAATGCATTTCATTAAATGCATATTGAAGGAATAAGAGAAGAAATTAATTTTATTTTCCGCTGCTTCTAACATTTTCTAAGGCTTTTTCTTTACACTAACACATCTCAATGTCTATCACAAATCTTCCCATCTTTACTTCTCTTATTAACCCCTCAAGGTACCAAGTTTTCTTTCCTATAATAAAAATAACAGGAGAAACTTATCCAGTCACACTTAAGGAGTAGAATGCTTCACAATGCCAGATCACTGGGCTTTTACAACAGTCTTGGATTAAGCCACAAAATCAAATATAGTTCATTATTAGCTTAGAGATAATGGGAGAATTCATTGTATTTACTCAGGACAATTCAATCAGAATATATGTCATTAAAAAGATAAAGGGTAAACACATGTCAAACATGATAGTCATGTGCAGAAAAAAATGAAAAATCAAGTATTCCTTTTGATTAATTTTTGAGTTTTTCACTGATTCTTTGAAAACTTTATTTGTTTATTTATTTATTAATGGCCATCTCAAAGGAGAATATTTCAATTTAACATGTGTATATCTAGGAATTTCAGAAGTCATTCATTCATTAATTACTAAGCAAGTATTTTTTCAGCCCCCTAGTATGTATGAGGCCCTCTACTAGTCACTGGAAAGTTAATATAAAAATGAATATGGTGCCTGCTTCATGGAATTTAAAATCCAAGCCCATAGGTAACTTGGCACAATCATATAGGGCTTATTTATAAGTTGTATGTCTCATACAAACATTCCAGATGCAGGCAATTATTGCCATTTCTACAGTAGATCAATAAAAGTGGGACTATAACCTTCTTATTGTTTTCAGCTTTCCCTGTGAGCTCCTCCCATGATCATAAGATGCCCACTGAAACAGCTCATTATAAAGGAGTAATAATGTACTCATTTCAATGGAAAAATGAAGGAGGGAACAAAATAACATGTTTACAAAAATAGTCAAAACTCTAGAGGAAGCCCATGTTATACTTTTATTTATATTTAACTGGTCTAAACTGGGATTATATTGTCACCATTGTCTGAAAGATGATCAAGAAGATTGCTTTAGTTAAATAAAAGGCCCTTAAAACTAGACAATAACTAAGTATAGTTTTCCAGTTACACTGGAAATAGACCAATAGAGGTCTGACCAATAGAGGGCTCCAAACCAGCCTGTAAAGAACAAACTTAAATATAATTCTCAATTGTGTTTAAAAAAAAAGCATCAAATAATACAGAGTATACATAAAGTACTGAGCAAGGATTAATGCTCATTTTGTCTGAAAGTTGTTTTAAAGGTATAGTGGAGATATTACCCCACATATGTATTTATTAAACACATATTAACAAAAAACTATATTAGCTATAGTAGTTGATACCATGAGTATAAGAATAAACAAAAGATGAACAGGTTCCTTAAGTATTTCATAGTATAATAGGGGAAATAAACATGTAAACAGGTAGTTACAAAACAATGTGATCTGTATACTGTGGAATTTTCTGGCAAAGCTATCATGTCCAGATAGTATGAGAATATTAGAAAGCCTTTGATTAGGATGCCATTGATGGTAGTTCTTGAACTGGAAACTGGGCAAGACTGAAAGAAATCCTGCCAAATGAGAAAGGACGCTATTGTCATCTAGTGTCCAAACTCCTGTCCTTGAAATGGTTGAGTTACCTTTGATATTATCTATCTGTAAGAAACTATTTTGGGTGGGGGAAAAAAAGCAATTGAACACAATTTCACAAGTTTTTCTTTCAGATCCTAATACATGATGGGATATTAATGCTCTAAAAGTAGTAATATCACATGCCTTTCAAGAACTTTTTTTTTTTCCACTTTCTCATCACGGATAAAAATGACTTTAATTTGAGAAACTGTCTCAGATTAAAGGAGCCTAAATAGACATGATAGCTAAATGCAGTTTGTGATCTTGGATTAGATACTGGGGAAATTAATGATACTTATATAAGACTGGTAGATTATTTAATGGTATTATAAGAATATTAATTTCCTGGTAGATAATCATACTGTGGCTATGTAAGACTTAAACATTTTGAGACACTGTCAGGTATATAAGAATCCAAAGACTATTATTGCAACTTTTTATAAGCCTGAATTTATTTCAAAATGAATAATTAAGAAAGCTAAGTGATAAAAATGAAGTACAAATTATAAAACTGGTTTAATCATGTATTTTCAGTTTCCCTAAGTGAATAATATATCCTATAATTATATAAGTATTATAATTTGCCTATTCACATATTTGTCTCTAAGTTCTACATATAAATCATAATGTCAGCATGAAAGAAAATTTAAGACAATCATTATAGTTTTTAATTTGTAGTTTCTGGTGGAAAATTACCCTTTCTCTAAGTCCAGCCACCCTGGAAGTGTTTTACAAAGAACCACCATTAACTTACCATTTTCTTTGTGTTGTTATTAGGTTCAGTCCAGCACTGATATCTTCTCATGGTGCTTTTCATTTTCTGTAATTTCTATACTAAGATGATATCCTTACATTTCAAGAACTCACAGAGCTATTAACATGAAATCACTTTAGTGGATTCCTTAGGAAACTCAGGAAACAAACAAACAAAAAAGATGTCAGCTAAGTTCATTGAACTGGACTCAATGACCTGAAATCATTCTAGCTTTTAATGATATCTGCCAATGACTGACATATTGTCTGGGACCACCATTTGGAATGTACAATCTGTAAATCTCTGATTTTTGTCTTTTTCAGTGGACAGATGAAGATGAGCAAGAATTAAAAGTGTAGAAACATATCTGATAAATCATATTAAATTTTGAATGATTTCTCACTAAAAATAACCTTAGCCACTTGAGTGCAGTTTAACATTGCAAGATAGAAAATCCAGTTTGATCATTTACATTAACTTTTCATAGTTGAAAAGTCTAACTTCAAAATAACAGTTAACTAAATAGCTATCTATTGAATGTTTAGGATTTTGCTAAAGATCAGAGATAATTTTTATTACAAATTATAATAAATTCTTTAAAAACATTTTATTTATTCATGAGACACACACACACACACACAGAGGCAGAGACACAGGCAGAGGGAGAGGCAGGCTCCATGCAGAGAGCCCAATATGGGACCCGATGTACTCGATCCCAGGACTCCAGGATCACACCCAGAGCCAAAGGGAGACACTCAACCGCTGAGCCACCCAGGGATCCCAAAAATTACAATAAGTTCTTTGCCACTCCTCCTATCCATTTTGTTTCTGCTTAGCTGGCCTTATTACTTGCTTTAACCAACAGAGCCTGGTGGAAGTGATGCTGTGTAACTTCTGCAGCTATGCCTAAAGTGATTTGTGGTTTCCAATTTACATACTTGGAATACTCCAATTTGGAATCCAACTATCAGTCTATGAAAAACCTAAGCTATAGGGAAAAGTCCCTTCTACTAATTGGGATTGAGACACTACTATCTCTGAAACTAATGAGATGCCACACAGATAAGAACTACAGCACCTTGATTAATAGCCTCAACTGAGTTCCCAGCCAACAGCCATTACTAAACTATCAGACATACAAGTCAGCCAAGTCAGATGTCTCAGATGAATGCAGATGCTAAGCAATGGCGGTCCTAGTCATTGCAACATGGAACAGAATATCTACCCAAATATGGTCAGGTAAACCACAAAACAATGACAAACTATAAATGGCTCTTGCTGGTTTAAGTTTTGAGATTTGT
Source organism: Nyctereutes procyonoides (assembly GCF_905146905.1). Lineage (NCBI taxonomy): Eukaryota > Metazoa > Chordata > Mammalia > Carnivora > Canidae > Nyctereutes > Nyctereutes procyonoides. The sequence goes on along the minus strand of NW_026575126.1, from coordinate 31,185,480 downwards.
TATCAGCAATAAATAACCAAAATTGAAAGTGTGCTATGTATTAACCTCTTCTTTGGGGTAAACAATTTCTGAGATCACAGTGGCAGCTCCTCACTTAGTAGCCTCTATTATACTATAATGTCAGTTTTTTCCTACCTCAATCAAAACATTTTCATAAAGCCTTTGATAATAGTTTTTCTAATGTAAAGTACATCTTTCAAGATTCATTTATTCCAGTTCAAAAAATATTTTGAATTGAATTGAAATTCTGTGCTTACCACTTGGTTTGGTGAAATATGAAACAACAAAAACTATAAGACCTAGGCCTGTCATTAAGAGCCTTCTTACTATTAGACAGACATAAGATACATATTTACTTAAAATAATTAGGAGGCAGTAAGAATGAGACGGTGGGTACACAAAGGAAGTCAAAAATTTGAGTGGAACTGAAATGTTTTTGAAAAGCTCTTGGGAAGAAGAAAGCAAGGCTCAATATTCAAAAATATAGAGAACTTGAAAAGTAAAGAGAAATGAAATGAAGGTGCCCCAAATTGGGAGAAAACCACAGATTGAAGAATGATCATGGGCAATGGGAGTAAGGAAAGAAAGTTCACTAAAGCAGAGTCAAAATGTCAGTAGGAGAAAATAACAAAAAATGCAACTGATTTGTGTAAAAAATAATATGTAATTTGACCTGTTTAAATATTTTTTGTTCACAATTAAATATGTTTTTGAACATCATTGAAGAGAAACGTGGCTGTTGGCCCCAACCACAAATTTCCTCATATGCAAATGAGCATGCCAGATTTTGCATTTAAAATTCAGGAAGTAAAATTTCATCATTTCACACAAGTCTGAGTTTGTAATGCCATAGATTCTTGATGGCAGAAATAGAGATTGTTAGTTAGAAATATATAGAAAGTGAAACACATAAAAGATGATGAAATGCAAATTTGCTGAAATTGTATTACAAAGTTTTCTCTCTCCTTTTTAATTTCATTTTACATGTCCTTGACTTAAAACTATTTATTTTCCATTTGGAAAAGTCATCCTCTGGTATTGTGTGGCAAAACAAACACTCATGAACATTGAGCTGAGACATAGACGTTGATTAGCCAACCAGATTACCACCAGCGATCAGAAATACCACATCAAAAGATGTCTCAGGGGATCCCTGAGTGGCACAGCGGTTTGGCGCCTGCCTTTGGCCCAGGGCGTGATCCTGGAGACCCGGGATCGAATCCCACGTCGGGCTCCCGGTGCATGGAGCCTGCTTCTCCCTCTGCCTGTGTCTCTGCCTCTCTCTCTCTCTCTCTCTCTCTCTCTCTGTGACTATCATAAATTAATAAAAAAAGAATTAAAAAAAAAGATGTCTCAGTTAAACTGCCTTTACATGAGCCTACTGTGACATTGCCATCCCTGTGAATCCTGACAAAAAAAAAAAAATTAACTATTTCAGTAAAAAAACATTAGTATCAGAATAAGTGCATTCTTTTTCTTTCACTGTATGTAACTGATTGTACCAAGAGTGAGGAAAGAGCAGACTAGTTTATTGCATAGAGATTTGATTTTAAAAAGTCAGTAGAATACATATGCTATATTCACTATTTATTGCTCTTTTTTAAAAGATTTATTTATTTTAGAGATAGTGTGCACATAATGGGAGGAGGGACAGAGGGAGAGAGAGAGAGAGAGAGAAAGAGAGAGAGAGAGAGAGAGAATCCTCAAGCAGACTCCCCACTGACTATGGAGCCCAGTGAGGGGCTTGATTCCACCAACCTGATATCATGACATGAGTCAAAATCAAGAGTTGGCCCCTTAACCGATGAGCTACCCGGACACCCCTATTTAATACTATTTTAGCAATTTCAAAATATATTAAGACTCCATATTATCTCAGTCAAAGCTGCAAGTCCTCTTATTTTCTCAGTTATAAATGAACACATTAATCATCTTTTCATCCATTATTCATTTACACTCACTGCTAGTGTAGTAGGCACTGGGGCACAAAAATGAGACATGCTCCATATGTTTTATGCTCATTAGTATTATGTATAATAGTCCAGCTCCATCTTCTAACAGTTAAGTAGCATTAACACACTACTTTTTGAGCAAAAATGAAAATACACATTTTTTAGGTTGTCTGAACCCTGAAAAACTATATTCATATTGTTTTTATAGCTAAAGACTTGGCATTACATACATTTATTCTATAATTTAACATACATTTACTAAGTACTTATTTTCCAAACATAGTGCTAAATACTGAAGATATAAAAATGAATATATTCTTATATTCAGTAAGTTTTTTGTCTAATAAAAAAATGCAGTCATGGAGCATTCAGTCACTTAAATGTCTGACTCTCGATTTTGGCTCAGGTCATGATCTTTGGGTTGCAGGATCCTGCCCGGCATTGGGCTCCTCACTGAGCTTAGAGTCTGCTTGAGATGCTTTCTCCCTCTCCTTTTGCCCCTCCCCCCTTCTCTTTGTCTCTAAAATAAATAAATGAATAAATAAATAAATAAATAAATAGGCACTCATGCAAATAAATGCAGGCCATAGGATATCAAATGCATAAAAATACAAAGATTTACACAGAAAGAAGTGGTCATTGCTACTCAGAGAAAGTCTGAAGATGCTCTATAAAAAGGTGACACTAGATCCAAGTTTTGAAAGCTAATCACATATTCAGCAAGTAAATAATCATGGTACATGCTTCCAAAACCAAAACATATTACTATCGGCTTGTGATTGTATTTATAAGACATGAAGTTTAAAAATTGTTCATGTGTGTCTGAATGTATAAATATGAACACACATCTGTGTTTCATTGGGTTTGAGGTTATTTTTCCCATTTGAAAAGAAACTAGAAGATACCGGTGTTCTTAATTATGGATGTCACTAAACATACTGAGTCTAATAATTAAAAAAAATATTTATAGATTCACAAATATGAGCAGTTGAATCAGATGTGCCTATTTATTATTTTTCTTTAGGGTTCTTCAATGATATTAGTCCTGGCTTTTGAAAGAGTAATTCCATTATTTGACATAAACTCATTATCTTCACATTTTTATATCTGTAAACTAAGGTTAAGGATGGCCTTTCCCAAAGTTTTTGAGGAAATTATTAGAAAGAATATATTTTTGATCTGAATATGTGTAGATATTATTTTAAAGAGAGAAATATATTCAGATATATGCATAAAAATTGTACTGTATAGAATTCCACTAATGACATGACATTCCACTAATGACACTAATGATGGGAAGAAGGTACTATAAAAAAAATCTTAATACCTAATGATAAACAAGTTCCTTATTAATTTATTTAAAGTAAAATTAGAGAAATAGAAATAGCAATTATATCACCTGATGTCTATATACTAATGCACAGATTATGGGTTTTAAAGATGAAATTAAACAAAATATAAAAATAGCACCATAGGTACTTGGGCAGATTTCAAAACTAACCAAAAGCAACAAAGGGTAATACCTAACTCAAAATATAGATATTCCTTAGCAAGAAGTAGTTCTAGTACCTTATTAAAAAAAATAAAAAGTGTACTCAATTACAATCAGCAGGATAATTAAAGCACGATGGGAAAAATTTAGATAAAATGAAGGGGAAAGTAAGTAGGAATTCTATTTTTTATAAAAGAAATATGTTATGAAATAAAATAAAAAAGATCATGCTTTGCTAATTCACAATATACAGTAGTCAAAAAGACAATATATAGCACTGACTGGAGATTCCAATAATACAAACACCTGCTAGACATCTCATTCAGTTAGAAACAAAACTTTTGATAAATGCTTGGCCTAATTTCATGACAATTTTACCTATAAAAATGTAATTGTAGGGGGGGGGGACAAAGACAGAACCTATAAACCTATTTAAAAATGGAATGATCCGGGGCAGCCCGGGTGGCTCAGCGGTTTAGCACCACCTTCACCCCAGGGCGTGATCCTGGAGACCTGGGATCGAGTCCGATGTTGGGCTCCCTGTATGGAGCCTGCTTCTCCCTCTGCCTGTGTCTCTGCCTTTGTCTCTTTCGCTGTGTGTCTCTAATAAATAAAAAAATATATATAAAAATATCAAAAAAAATGAGTGATCCGTCAGTTAATATCTCACTTTTGATGGTGTGTTGAACTAGGAAGTGTTGTCATCGTGTTAATTTACTAGAGCTGCCATAAAAACAAAAACAAAAAACAAAAAACACAATTCTGGAAGCTAGAATTCCAGGACCAGTTGTCAGCAGGTTGGATTTCTTCTGAGGCCCAGAATTTCTGCCCTCTTTCTATGTCCTCTCATGGTTTTCCCGCAGTTTGAGTTGTCTATGTTTAATCTCCTCCTCTTGTAAAGACACCAGTCATACTGGCTTATGATCCATCCTAATGATCCCATTTAAATTTTGCTCCTTAAAGTCTCTATCCCCAAATAGTGACATTCTGAGGTAGTGATGGTGAGGGCTTCAATATATGAATTTGAGAGGGACACAATTCAAGCCTTAACACTTGAATTGTGGAAGTGGAGTCAGAAAGTAGGAAAAAGAGCATTGAAAGGCCCAAATGTTGGACCTAAGTATTTCGGCAGCTTTTAAAAATCCCTCCCAGTGGCTCTGTTCTAAGCAATGTTTTAGATCAAAATTTGGGAAGGTTCTAATCCAAAGATTCAACCATTGTGAGTAGGAGTCAAACTCAATGTTGTCCGATGACTTTCTGGCCATACTATTTGATTTTATTACGGTAACTTTGATTAGACAAGCTTAAAAAATGGGTTCAACTAAGAGGGAAATAGATTTTTGATCATGTGCCAAAGTTGGTTGGCAGTGACTGTCTGAAGCACTATATTGCAAGTGTTGTCAGACCATGTCCAGACTCCATAGAAAAAAGGATCATAATATATTACTTAGGCTTGCTATGGAAAAGGGAGAGAGGGATAGCTCTGCATATTCTATATTTGGGCTTTTCTTATAATGGGAAGTATCTTAGTTTCTATAGAGACTGTAGTCTTCAACTATTTGGCCATCTATCTACCTGGAGCACTCAATTTTGGCTATAGGTAGACATTCTTATCTGTCGTAGCTAGAATAAGGTCCACATTAAAAAGTTGACCAGTATCGAAATTCATTTCAAAGAAGCAGAGTCTGTCATGACTTTATTATGTGGAGTCACACTTTAGCAATACTTTCTGCCTTTTCCACCCTTCCCCAGACATAAATCTATCCAATTGTTTCTTTGACCTCCTCCTGTCCTGTCTTCTCATCATGCTTTCTCTACCTCTCTTTTCTGAATCAATTGACTCTGCTTTCCAATGCCTTTTCTTTCTGTCTCCTGATTATTCCTTTTCTGAAATGCCTTTTTATCTCAATAGAACAACCCACTACCCACTCCTCAAATTTATTAGAACTACAATGGATTCAGCTTATAAATTTTATTCCTTTTAAAAAATAGATCACTACAACCTCTCTCCATGATTTTTCTTTAAAAAAAAGAGCAAATGTACATTATTTATACCTTGAGTGTTCACTTGCCTCTTTTTTCCTCCCAACTTTATTGAGATATAACTGACAAATGACATTGTGTAAGTTTAAGATTTACAAGGTGATGAATTGATATACATATATATTGTGAAATGATTACCACAATAAGATTAGTTAACACATCTATTACCTCCCACAATTAACATTTTGTTTTTTGTTTCATGGTGAGAACGCTTAAGATCTACTCTCTTAGCAATTTTCAAGTATACAATAGTATTAATGGTAATCACCATACTGTATATTAAATTACATTAAATTATTCATCTAATAACTGGAAGTTAGCACCATTCACTAACACCTCCCCATCTCCATGGGTTCTTGAAGCTTAAACATAACATTCTGATATCAAAGATATTCACTATCAATCATATGGAGAAGCTTGCTGTCATTCTTTATAAAACTACTTAAAAACTACTATTTCTATGTCACTAAAACTGAATATATCCCATGTCTATTCACTATTTAATTCACAATAATTTGGAGGTTCAGATAAACATTCATTGTGTGATTTTTCAGGGTGTCTATTATTTTTTCATTGAAATGATCAAACAGATTTTTCAGAAAAAAATTTGGGGCATTTGCATGGCAAAATTAGGAAGAATATTTAAACATCTGCATTCGAAAAATTCTTAGGCAATTTGTAGGGCACCTGGGCAGTATAGTCAGTTAAGTGTCCAACTCTTGGTTTCATCTGGTGATCTCATGGGTCTCTGTCTTCAGTATAGTCTACTTAAGTCTCTGCCCCTCCCCCACTTGTGTGCATGCTCTCTCTCTCTCCCTCTCTCTGTAAAATAAATAAATAAATCTTTTAAAATATAAATAAATAAAATTTCTTAGGTGATTTGTTTAAAAAAAAACAATTTTTGGTTTTGTTTTTGGTAAGTAGTGTGCTGGAAAACAGCAGAAGCATTTGTAAAACTATGAAGTAAATAGCTTTTGAAATTTAAGAATATATCCTGAAGCTGCATAATGGATTTGTAGGAGAAATGAATTTCTTTCCAAGATATTATTGAGGTTTAATTTGTTATTTTGCCCCCAAGGAATGTATATACATGATACAGGAAGAAATCTGACAAAGAAAATATTCTTAATTCAATTCAGGGGAAAGAATATATAATTCTTAAAATTAATGTGCTACATTTTATATTCTGTGGAATATGTCCAGGATGGAATGTGAAAACGTAAATGAAAGCAAGAAAATCAGTACCATTTCCATGAGAAGTATTAATTAAATGAGATAATAAATAAATGAATATTTCCTAAATTATCCTGAAATCTTACAGTGACTGTACTTTCAGGTAAGTGCTTTTTTTCCTCCAGATATTTTTGTTCCTTAGAGTCATTAAACTCCCAGAAATTGTAATACTTTACTATCTATAGTCTACTTCATTTCTTGCATTTTGAGGAAGCATACAAAACAGTTTTATTAGGACCAAATATCTAAAGTTTTGATTAAAAAAATATGTTACTGCATATGCTTTACTTCACATTCAAAAGCAGTTACAGACCACTCCCCATATGTCTTTAGTTTGTGAAGTTTTTTCCCCAAGGATTGTAGTGGGTTCATGCTAAGTGATGTATATATTTGAACCCAGAGACCTCACATCTAATTCTGTACATTTACAAGATAATTGATGAGGATTAACAATGCAATCAGTAGAAAAAAGACAAAGCACAGCAAACATTTCCACTTTGGATCCATATCTCTTATTCAGGATGCTTAACAAATGATGTAGTCCATATAGGCAAATTAATTACTGTATACTGGAATATTTAATCAGATTAACATGATCATTTACAATTGGATGTAGCAGCAAAGTGCCAAACCCAATATATCCTAAAATAATTTATTTTTTTTCTCATACCCAATTCTCTTTCTGTAATCTTACTATATAGGAATAATCTAGTGACCAAAAGTAAGACATACTTGAAAGGGGTCACTAAATAATATTATGCTGGGACAATACATGTTAACTTGGATGTCTCAGGTAAACTGGAATGGATGATTACTATTTGTAAATAACGTGATCATTTAGTCATTTGGTCAAACAAAATCAGGTATCCTATTGGACTTACCATTTTCCTTCTAATAAAATGAGCTCGAGGGACTTGATTTTACTTTCTCTTAGCCTTTCTATTATACCTAAGTGAAGCTCTCTGATCATTCCTCACCCAAACAGAACTTTCTGCCCTGACTCATCAATAACCTTTGCCAAAGTGATTGCTTTGCAAAGTGCAAAGTGCGATCTAATGATATTGCTGTCCTAGTTAAGACAAAAATAAGTATATAAAAAAAACTTGCTGACTCCAGGATAAATTTCAAACTTCTACACATTTCATGTAAATTCTTTATGAACTCATTTACTCTGAAACACTCCATATTCTTGCTCACACAGGCTCCTCTTGCTATATCATATTTTCCTGTGCCTTCTTGATTTCAAGGTTCAATTTCATTTGTGCAGAATATTCCCTAACATACACATGTAATGAATTCTTTGTATCTTTTAAATTATTGCCTAAGACTAGAGACTCTGGCTTTTATTCTGACTACTCATTCTCTGAGACCAAATTCTACCTTTTGGGGAAATACTTCTCCCACATTTTACCATATGATTGTAGTGAGGAATCCTAATTATAGATTTATATCTTTTGATGACTGTTGATTTGTTCAGGGATAGGCATGTAGTCCAAGTCATGCCAAATAGTCCATCTTCATGATTTTGTTTATTTGGCTGAGTAAAGAGATTAAGTCCTTATTTGATGAATAGTCCATGCTACATGAGGCATGGGAATGCCAGGAGCCAAGTTCACAAAATAAAGCAATTTGGAAATTCCATCCAACAATACAGAAAGAGACTGTGATATTAGATAGAGCAGGAGCCCTACAGGTAGGTGGTCAAGGTGACTACCAGTTCTATTTGTCCTTGAGGTTCAGGTTTCCCAAGGAAATAATGACATTTTAAATAAAATCCACCTTTTTTCCTCTTATTTGTATCATTGGATTTTTCTCAACTGCAGGTAAGAGTCAAGATGAGATGCCAAGATTAGAAAAGCTTTCTTGAATCTGTGATTTCATACCATGGTGAAGTTGTATCATACAAACTTAGACAAAATCAGCCACATATGCTAATCAAGAGACTGAAAAGAATTAAGATTTAAAATAATATGGACATTCTACTCAATGAACACAGGTTTTTGTGTGTGTGTAAAATAAGTGTCTAGCACCTGCTTTTGGCTCAGGTCATGATCCCAGAGTCCTAGGATCCCAGAGTCCTAGGATCAAGTCCCCACGTTGGTCTCGCTGATCAGTGGGGAGCCTGCCTCTCCCTCTGCCTGTCTCTTTCTCTCTCTCTCTTTCTCTCTCTCTGTCTCTCATAAATAAATAAATAAAATCTTTTAAAAAATCTTTTAAAAAATAGCCTCCAAATGCATGCCTGTATCTTGGCTTCTAAATATTATTCACCAATAAATAGAAGTGGGGCTTCTTCGGAAAGTGGTTAATTCCAGGACTAGGAAGAGAAAATACATGAATCCAGTTCCAGAAAATAAGAAAGATTAGGGCTGGTCAAAACAAGATAAGTGCCAACCTAATGGCCCAAACTGGAACACTCTGAACATCAAAATAAATTATAATATTGGGATTAGCCTGCAGAATAAAAGAAATATCCAAGTCCATACTCAATTAAGAGGTAAGGGAAAGCTCTTCTTTATAACAGAATTTAACCAATAAATGTGTAAGGGAATAGGGAAATAGAAAATAAGCATTAGATAAATATCATAGTAATAATTTCTGCCAATGAGATCTATTGGTGGATACTAAAGCTAATTGGTTAATATCTCGAGAGAAATGGGATTTGCATCATATCAAAATATCTTCACCAAAATATTTATTAAGTAAAAATTGATAGATAGTAATGTTATGTATAGTACAGGAAGTCCACAGAGGACCCCTGTGATCAGTGACAACGATGACAACCAAGTGATCAATGACAACATCAGTAAAAACATATCATTATCATAAACTGCAAGATATCATGCACTCAGGAAAACACAAGATCTTTCTTGTGTGGCATAATGGCCAGAAAAGCATAACCCCAGTTCAATTATGAAAAAATATCAGACAAACCAAAGTTGAAAAAATTTGAAAAATAACTTTCCCATACTTCTAAAGTGTCAAGATCTTGAAAGACAAGGAAAGGCTAAGGAAATGTTGGAAGATTGTAGAAAACTAAGCAGAAATAACACTTAAATTCGACATTGGATCTAGGATGAGAGAATGGGATATTAGAACAGAGAAGTACACTTATGAAACCATGGTAATTTATCTAGTAATCTTTTTTTTTAATTTAAATTCAATTAGCCAACATATGCTAGTGATTGATTTGCAGAAATAGACCAAGGGGATATTGCCTGCACAATGACCAGGGCATGAATGGAACTCAAAATAAGCCAGAATTGGTGGGTCAAATGACTGTCAATAAGTTGGAAAAAAATTAACCACGTGAGAAAAGATGAGACTGCTTCCCTGCTTCATTTAGGTAAAGGAATATCTATCCATCCACAGTAACTCTCTTAACCATAGTAAAAACCTAGAATAAGGGATCCCTGGGTGGCGCAGCGGTTTGGCACCTGCCTTTGGCCCAGGGCACGATCCTGGAGACCCGGGATCGAGTCCCACATCGGGCTCCCGGTGCATGGAGCCTTCTTCTCCCTCTGCCTGTGTCTCTGCCTCTCTCTCTCTCTCTCTCTCTCTCTCTCTCTCTCAATGTGTGCCTATCATTAAAAAAAAAAAAAAAAAAAAAACCTAGAATAAACCTAAATGGGTAATGATGGAAAGAGGATGAGTAAATTTACACACACGACTATTATAAAGTAGTCACCTAAATGAATTAGAAACACGTATTGTCATATGAATAGATGTTAGCATTGACACAAGTGAAGTGTTTTTAAAAAGCATGGTTTTTATGTAAATTTAGAAATTTTAAAAGATTAGGGACACCTGGGTGGTTCAGCAGTTGAACATCTGCATTTGGCTCAGGTGGTGATTCTAGGGTCCTGGAGTTGAGTTCTGCAACAGGCTCCCCATGGGGAGCCTGCTTAACCCTCTGCCTATGTCTCTGCCTTTTTCTCTGTGTTTCTCATGGATAAATAAATAAAATCTAAAAAAATAAAAATGAAAGTAAAAAATTAAATTCAAAATTATGCTCTATAGGTACAACAAAACTACATTATAAAAAAAAAGGAGATCATGAATATGATTCAAGATGGTGATTATTCCAGATGAATTAGAAATAATCTACTTCTAGTTATATGGTTTCCACAACATCCTATTGTCCTGTCTCACTTGTGAACATACCGTATTTTAGTTCACTGGTCCTTTCTGAGTCCTTTCACTAATTTATCTAATATACTACTTGTTAGGCAATATGAAAATCTTTTTACTTAATTAATGAGTTAAACGCATCTGCACTTATTGATATTATTGATGTGTTTGCTCTGTGCTAAGCATTTTATATACCATTTCATTATGTGGTTTATTTACTCGATCTTTATTTTTTATTTAGTAAAGTTTTTATTTTACTACCTACTTTTGCATTAATAACTCTACCCAAGGCAATGATCTTTTCTGATTTCCCCTCATTTTATATATATATATATATATATATATATATATATATATATATATATATATTTCCCTCATTATATATTGATTGACATTCTACTACTAGCAAGATGGAAATTAGCAGCTAACCAGTTCTTTCTCCTCCCCTCTTTTTCCATGGTATGTGATATATCATAAATTTTACTCTCAATAACCATAAGCAACCAAAAAGTTTATTATGTCAGTCATGTGATTCTCTCACCCTATTCTTATATTTTTATGGTCATATTCTTTCTACTTTACTAGAGAATAGAGCTATGAAATACTTTCCTTTCCTTTATAACTATTTTTATAACCACTGGTCTTTTAAAAAAATCATTATTTAACCTTGGTTCTGATGGAAAATATATTTTTTTATGTTCTTTACCAGTACTTACATTCATGTCTACTCTGCCACTTGGTAATCTAATCTAATTATTTAATAGGTTCCTCAAGCAGTATGTATGGAAATAATATTTCCTGAGGAAGTGATCATATAAATAATACTATATACTTATATATTTATAACAGTGCACAGTCTTTTTATTTGAAAGTCAGTTGGTTAGGTATAAAATCACTAGCTCACATTTTCTTTCCTAGAGTGTTAAACATATCAATTCATTGGCCTCTGGCATAAGATTATTATTATTGAAATAGTCAATAATAATTTGACTTTCCACACTTATAAGTGACTTTCTAGAGACCCAAAGGATACTTTCCTTTTGTATAATCTACAAGGCTTATCAGAATGTCTGTGTTTACTGTTCCATGTACATTCTCGTATCTATTGCTATCTCAATATTTCATCCTGGAACTATTTGTATGAGAAAAATTTCAAATTTGAAAAATTTTAGAGGGATCCCTGAGTGGCGCAGCGGTTTGGCGCCTGCCTTTGGCCCAGGGCGCGATCCTGGAGACCCGGGATCGAATCCCACATCGGGCTCCCGGTGCATGGAGCCTGCTTCTCCCTCTGCCTATGTCTCTGCCTCTCTCTCTCTCTGTGTGTGTGTGTGTGTAACTATCATAAATAAAAATTAAAAAAAATTGAAAAATTTTAGAAATCTGTTTTCAATGTAAATTTAAATTCTAGTACTTTTTCTCTGCTAATGATTTCATTTATTTTTTTGAGGATACCTAACAGAGCTAATTTTGCACAAATTAAATTGATCCAACAGCTAATGTGAAATAAAGGATAAGTCAAGATAATAACGTTCTAAATCTCTACCAAATCTGACTTTTCTTCCCATCTTTCTACTGAAACTTTTTGCAAAACTCCCATATTGACTTTCTCTCCCCAATATCTAATGACTTCATATAAATTATCATTTTACAAAAAAAATTATCATTTTACATTGTTTCATCTCTGATGAACTTGCTTCTGTTAACTGCTTTTTTTCTCAGCTTCATTTTAATTTGGGTTCTTTGCTCTTTATTGATTCTTTTGTATATTTCTCTAATTATCCTTCTTTACTGTCTTCTTCTGGCTCTTAAATAACTGACTCCCTAGAATTCAGTCTTGATTCATTCTTTCTTTTTTGTTACATAGATCTCACTGATATGTCATCTGCTCCTAAGCCTTTAACTGGATTCTCTCTGTTGAGATTTTCTAACTTCTATTTCATGCTCCAATATGTATCTTCAACTGCTTACTGAGTACTGCTGTTCTGTTCTGGTAATACCTCAAACCTAATATGTTCATAATGAATCTCATTATCTCCACTTTAAAATGTGTAATTTGGCATATCCTTCTCCTTTAAAACACTTGATAGCTTCTCATGGCACATAGCAGTGGTTATCAACTGATTTTATTATTATTTTAGCAATGGCTCCTTATGATTTTCTCTGCATTGAAGTTTATAGATAAAAACAGTTTATTTGACAAAAGCAGGGGTGGATATGCTACATGGTGGAGGGCCCAGAGTTTTGCCCACTAAGTCTTACTCCCTACATCCTAGGACACCTCTGATGAATCCTAAGAATTCAAGATAAAGGGTTTGAAAAAAGCCTCAAACATTTTAGCACGTTATTAAAGACCATCCATAAGCTGATGTAACTATCTACTTCTTCCCTACTTTCACACCATTTATCAAACGTTTGCAATCCCAAACTACTCACAGTTCACTGTATATCCTGTGTGTTTTCACAATTATTGTATCATGCACTTTCCACTTCCTTTTCCCCTTTCTGTGCTTATTAATTTAAATTCATCTTTCGAAGATCTATACATAAAGTATCCCCTTCTCTGACTCTATCCCTCAAAACGAAACTAATTTTCCTTCTATACACTAATTTCTGACAGCACTTCATATAAGTGTTTCCTACAGTACAGATCATACTGCACAACCACACATGTATGTGGATGTCCCTCTAATAGACTGTAAAATCTTCAAGCATGGGGTCACTGTCTTAGTCTTATTTATGCGTTCTTGATGCCTCATACAGCTCTCAGAATCTAGAAGCTGTTTAATATTCATGGGTATAAGAACTGAAGAGATTGCAAAATAAAATATGAAATTATTATTAAGAATTCACAGTTTAGGGGCACCTGGGTGGCTCAGTTGGCTTAGCATCCGCCTTTGGCTCAGGTCATGATCCCAGCACAGGGTCTTTGGATGGAACCCCACATTGGGCTCCCTGCTTGGTGGGGAGCCTGTTTCTCCCTCTTCTTGCCACCCCTGCTTGTGCGTGCTCTCTCTAAGAAATAAATAAAATCTTTAAAATAGTTATTTAAAAAAATAATTCACAGGTTATAATACTTTGCACCAAGTCAAAGTTTCTACTCTATTTCATATTTTCTGATATCCAGCCTCAAAGCTCATCTTGTTCCTTTCATCTTTATTTGGGGGGGCATGTATTTTCCAAAGAAGACTGCAGCAACAACATACTTCATCCCACATATTCTTTTATTTATCTTTTTTATTTTTTTATCCAACATATTCTGTTGGACCAAAGTTGGCAAACTAGAGACTGAAACAAATCAGCCTAGATTTATATTCCCATCCTGATTTTTTTGTTTGCTTTTTTCACTGCCCAGCTAGGATTGTTTTTTTATGCTTTTAACTATGAAATAATAAAGAATATTGTATGTGACCTGCAAAGTCTAAAATATTTGCCATTGGCCTTTTGTAGAAAGTTTGACAAATTCTGTTCTAGAAACCTGATTCCTCCTTCAAGGATGGAGTTTAATTTCTTTCCTCTATCTGGTGGATTTATGGCTTACTGGTAACCAATAGAATGAGATGGATGGAATACTGCATGAACCCCAAGGCTAAGGAAGAAAAAACTGCATTGCTTATCTTACTCACTGAAACTTTCTTGCTGCAGTCCTGAGGCTGCCACATTGAGAGAAAGCCCAAACTACCCCATTTGAAGAAACACCTGGAGAATCCTTGTGACTATGTGAGCAGAGAGAAATGCCTGACCAGTTCCCAACCACTCCAGTTTAGCTACAGCCACAGTCTACCTACAACTGCATGAGAGACTCGAACAAGAACCTTTCATTAAGGCTTTCCCCAAATGTCTAATCCATAGAATTTATGTGGGAATAAAATTTTGGGATGGTTTGTTATGCAGGCATACTAGCTATAATAAATTTTGACACTGGGAACTAGGGTGCTACCCTAAAAATCAACCATGTGGCATTGGATTTGGGGCTGAATGGAGGGTTGAAGTGGGCTGGATCTTGAACTGGCTGTTAGATAAATAAGAGACTTCAAGGAGGCTCTTGGGAAGGACTCACTGTAAGAAAAATGATATTGAAAATCAAAGGGAAGGAAATCTGTGTTATGGTATAGTAGCAGGTTTGGCAACCTGCAAAAAAGTGGAAAATAGCAAACATGCTTAATGATTGTGATGATATAACTAAGCACATTATCAGGCAAAATATTGAAAGTTACACCTACATTTTTCTCACTGTTTCTGACGAAATGTAAGACAATTGAGATGAGCTAAAGGGAAACTTAAATATAAAGGAACAAAGACTTACCGGATTAAAAAAGAAAATATAGTTTCTCATTCTTAGACAATCTTGACAAATGATTCTCACATTAATAAAGGGCTTTAGGCCAAAGATCAATTCCTGGATGGAAACCTAAGATCATTTTTTAAGATCCCAGAAAGATATAATGCTGTGACTCAAAGAGCTTTTCAGGGAAAAAAAAAAAAGTTCCTCTAAAGATTACAAAGAAATGAGACAGATTCTATTTAACAAAAGAGCTTCTAAGAATTTTAATTGTATTGTCTCACAACAGTTTCATAAGGTGGTGACTTTTTTCTGGTGGAAAGAACCACAATAGCATTCATAGAAAAACCCACAACACCTTAAGAGAAATATGTTGGTAGAAGTACTGACAACTTGTACTATCAAGGACAGACAATGCAAAGTAAATGAAGATTTTGAACCTTCATCATTTTATGGACATGAAACAGGATGAGAAGGTGATTCAGTTTCAACCTCAGTTTTTCTTGACTTTTATTTGTTTATTTTTGTGGAAAAGAAAGGGTGAAATAAGATCTCAGATAGTGGAGCCAAGAGACCAAAGAACAGCCCTCAGAGTAATAATCATCCCTAATCAAGAAAGTGGTGATAAGTGCCCAGTTGGGTTTTAGGATTGACGTGGACCAGTGACTACTGGGAACCTCCTATTTTCCTTTGTTTTGAGCAGAAGTCTCTGTATTGGTTGTCTTGTGCCTGTTCCTGCCATTATATGCTGGGTGTGTGGAGAGGCCATAACTCATCTCTTTAATTCACTGATCTTTTAATTTAAAAAAAAATGATACTCATGGTACTATAGGCAAGGAACTATACCTGAAAAGCCTCATTCGCACATCAAACTAACATACCTCAAGTCTAACTGTGAGCTGTATCCCATAATATGGTGAAAAATGGGGGCTTTAGGGGTAAAAGATGAGTATATTTTGCAAATAAATAATATTTACTGTGGCCAGAGGACAGTGGCATCAGGGGCATATTGCATTTTTCAAAGACAGCCATACAAATATTTCCTATCCTACATGATTTTTATTTCTTCTTCTTTTTTCAGCTTTATTGAGAAATAATTAACAAATAAAATTGTAATATATCTAATGTGCACAATATGATGATTTGATATGTGTATCCATTGTGAAAGAATTCTCACAGTTGAGTTAATTAACACATCTACACATCACATTTTGTTTTGTTTTTTTGGGTTTTTTTATTTTGTAAAAATGCTCGAAATCTACTCTCTTAACCAATTTCAATTATCTATATTATTAATTATAGCTGTCATGCTATCCATTAGATTGACAGATCTTATTCATCTTTTAACTGAAAGTTAACAACTTTTTATCAACCTCTATTTCCCCCACTGCTCAGCTTTCTGGCAAATACCATTCTTTTCTCTGACATGTGTTTTTTAGAAATTTGTAACTCACCCATCATGAAATAGAGTCTATGTACTCTCTCCTTGAAATCATATGACCTTTTGTGATTGCCTCAACCATTAGAACACGGTGGATGTGATGCTATATGACTTCCAATGCTAGACCATAAAAATGCCTTACATATTTGCCTTGTTCTCTTGAAATCTTTACTCTTGGATCACTGTCACCAGAAAGAAATGCCTCTGGCCTACAGCCCCAACAGAGCTTCCAAAAGATCATAAGAACCTACATCCTAATGATGAGAGTGAGCCATACTGAAAGTGAATTTACCACCATTAAAACATCATGGAACAAAAGCAAGCCACCTCATGTAAGCCCTCCCATAATTGCAAATACATAAGAATAAGCTATTGTTGTGGCTTCAAGTCATTAAATTTTGGAGTGTTTTTTTAATTTTTCATTTTTAAAAAATTTTTAATTTTTAATTTTGTTTTTGTTTTGTTTTTCTTTTTTGGAAGTAACAATCAAGTCTTCACATTCACTCACTAAAATAACATAAACAAAAGAAAAAAATAAGTACAAGCTCCTCGGTGGTCAATTCTTCCCCCCATGGAATAATGTCAGGGCAGGAGGATCAGGTGTGTGTGTGTATGTACATATACACACACACATATACATATATAAATTCATATATGTATAAATATAATTAATTGTATATAAACATATATATGTATATACACACATATATTCATATAAGGAGATTTATTTCAAGGAATTGACTCTTTTGATTATGGGGGCTGGCAAGTCTGAAATCTGAATGGCAGGCCTTCAGGCTGGGAACTCTTAGAAGCTGATGCTGTAGTTCACAGGTAGAATTCTTTTCCTTGGAATATTTTGTAATGAAGTAACAGATAACTGATAAAATTTATTTGCTTAGGGGATGCCTGGGTGGCTCAGCGGTTGAGCATCTGCCTTTGGCCCAGGGCATGATCCTGGAGTCCCAGGATCGAGTCCCACGTCGGGCTCCCTGCACGGAGCCTGCTTCTCCCTCTGCCTGTGTCTCTGCCTCTCATGAATAAATAAATAAAATCTTTTAAAAAATTTATTTGTTTAGGTTGTCCCCTTTTACTGGACTGCTTGTTTCCATATTTTTGCCCACCTCCTTTCCCCACCTTTTTCACCTATTACAATCTACAATTTCTAGCACCAGTGGTGCCTCTCTAGAGTTCTCTGACTCTTCCCGCTAGTTTGAAACTATTTCTCTGTTCCTCTGCAGATTATTAATCTTTTTATATTTTTATTAATTTCTCACCTTTTTCCAAAAAATGTAACTCTATTAACATTTCAAGTATTCTGCTGAGAAAAAAAAAAGAATTTAATTTAAAATACTTTGTAAGCTAAGGCACTTGGGTGGCTCAGTTGGCTGAGCATCCAACTCTTGATTTTAGCTCAGGTCATCTCAGGGTCCTAGGATGAAGCCTCCAAATAGGCTCCACACTCAGCACAAAGTCTGCTTGTCCTTCTCCCTCTGCTCCTCTCCCAAATCACACACACACTCTCTCTCTCTCAAATAAATAAATAAAATCTTTGAAAATAAAATACTCTGTAAACTTGCATTTAAAGTAGAAACTATATGCTATTTACCTTGCTTTTCATTCTTGCCTCCTAATAGTATGCATTCCACATAGCAAAACTTCAATAAGTATTTGGTAAATTGAACAAAATTTAAAGTAGTTTAGAAGACATCTTAAATTAATAAACCTGTGATATTTGCTTACAGAAATTGGGAGAATGGAAACAATATGGAGGTTCCTTAAAAAATTAAAAATAGAACTACCCTATGATCCATAATCCCACTACTGAGTCCTTATCCAAAACATACAAAAAAAAAAAAAACACTAATTTAAAGGGATATATGCATCCCTATGTGTATTGCAGAATTATTTACAATAGCCAAACTATGGAAGCAGTTCAAGTATCCACAAATAGACAAATGGATAAGAAAGATATTATATATATGGTATATTAGTCAGCCATAAAAAGAATGATAGTTTGCCATTTGCAGCAACATGGTTGGATGTATAGTGTATAATGCTAAGCAAAATGATAAGTTAGAGAAAGACAAATAGTATATGATTTCACTCATATGTGGAATTTAAGAAACAAAACCAATGAGCAAAGGAAAAAAAAAAAGAGAGAAAGAGAAGAGAGGTAATCCAAGAAACAGACTATTAATTATAGAGAACTAACTGATGGTAACCAGAGTGGAGGGGTCAGAGAATGGGTAAAATAGGTGATGGGGATTCAAGAGTACTTGTGATGGAAAACAAAACAAAACAAAACAAAACAAACAAAAAACCTTGTCATTATACCACAGGAATTTTCAAAGTAAAAATTTAAATATGATCTATTAATCTCAACCTTTATCATAATTAAGAAATTACATGTGATTGTTTTCTTTTTCACAAAAGTAACTATGAATATGGATATAGGATACCAAACACTAATATTCACTTGAGTTATTGTAAATGTCATGTTTCTCAAAGTTGCATATAGAATGAATACTAAGCATACTCTCTAAAGGCTTCCTTTGTCATTTTTCTTCTTCTTTTTTTATTACATTTAAAAAAATTTAAATTAAAAAAAATTAAATTCGATTTGTCAACATATAGTATAACACCTAGTGTTCATCCCATCAAGTGTCCTCCTCAGTGCCCATCACCCAGTCACCCCATTCCCCCGTCTACCTCCCACTACCCCTTGTTTGTTTCCCAGCCTTAGGAGTCTCTCATGTTTTGTCACCCTCTCTAATTTTCCCCACTCATTTTCTCTCCTTTCCCCTATAATCCCTTTCACTAATGCTTCCTTTGTCATTAAAAAAAATAATAATCACTTTTGTTTTTTCTGAAAAAAAGTGAAAACAATTGGGAGAATGTACTAAGTTGTTTGGTCATCTATTGGGTTACTGTAGTTTTTATTTCTTTTACTTGAGGTACAAATGTGGGAAGAGAACTATCACAGTTTGATACTTTTTGTATTATATATTTAACAGTACAGGTAAGCATTTTCTATCCATTTGTGACATTGCAACTAAAATATTATCTATTTGTTGTTTTAAATATCCTTGTTAAAATCTGATGGCTATAATGTTGAGTGAAAGAAGCCCAACAAAAAAAAGAAAAAGAAAGAAAAGAAAAGAAAAAGACTGTAAGATTCCATGCTTATAAAGTTCAGAAACAGACAAAAATATTCCCAGCTGCTGTTACACAGGATAGTAGTTGCCCTTGGGAAAGGCTAGTGACTGAAAGGAGGGACCATCTGGGTTGCTGATAATCTGTTTCTTGATCTGACAGATGGTCACATGGTTGAGCACTTGTGAA
Source organism: Nyctereutes procyonoides (assembly GCF_905146905.1). Classification (NCBI taxonomy): domain Eukaryota; kingdom Metazoa; phylum Chordata; class Mammalia; order Carnivora; family Canidae; genus Nyctereutes; species Nyctereutes procyonoides. The sequence goes on along the minus strand of NW_026575126.1, from coordinate 31,165,570 downwards.
AATTCACTGACTTGCCTTCATCTGATTTGTAAGCTCTGTTTAATATCATACTTCAATTGCCAAAGAAACTATTTTTAGGCATCAATTATTTCTAGATATATATTAATGTTAAGTGAAATATGCCTCTGTATCAAGATGTGAAGAAATTGAAGAACATAGAAAGGTTAGAAAGACAAGGGGCACTGGGGCACCTGGGTGGCTCAGCGGTGAGCCTTCGGCTGGGGGTGTGATCCTGGGGTCCCGAGTCCCACATGAGACTCCGAGCCTGCTTCTCCCTCTGCCTGTGTCTCTGCCTCTCTGTGTGTGCCTTTCATGAATAAATAAATAAAATCTTTAAAAAAAGAAAAAGAAAGACAAGAGGCATAAATGATCATATAATGCAATCATAATTGTATATGAATGAAGCATCTGAAATCTTAAGATGGTAAGTAAGCATCACAGCCAAAGTCATGGTGCAACTTAGGAGTTACATTAAGTGCTTTTATGACTCTTCACTTAGCATTCTTTTCACAGTGCCTACTATATATAGTCATCAATAAAACCATGTTTCCTGTTCTTGAATATATGGCATTACAAAAATAATCTATGAAGATAAATGTCTATTTCTCTTCCATAATCTTTAGGTTCACAGCATTCTTATAACTTATATTTATGCTTCTAGTTCTTATAAAAACTGCCTGAGTCTCTTTTATTCACTACTGATCCAGCAAGTTTCTGGTAGCTTTGACCTCAGAAGACCCTTTTGATCTTAGAGACCTTGTAAGTATCTATACTTAAGAGATCCTCTAACTCTGCTGAAAAGTCATTCTCTGGGTTGTTTCCTATTAAAGGGGTGTAAAAGCTTAAATTTTAGCCTGTTCCCTCTCTGCAGGCATCAAGTCTTTATTAGGTATTTTTCCTAGCACATCAGCCAGGACTTCACCAAACTGCATCCCACTGGGTACAAAGAATATTCTTAAGTTTCCAGACAGAAGTGTCTTTTGCAGTGACTCCTCTGTCCTTTTTCTCATTTCAAGGTCACTTTCAACTTATTCTTTACAATACATGGAGATTAACCAGTCAGTTCCTCTAATGACCATATACTGTTAATCAAAACAGCTTTAGCATGCTTCTGCTCTATAGCTGTCTGCCTGCCTCTCACTATTCCTTTGACTAGCATCATTCCTTATCAAGAGGGTATTTAGCATTTTATGAGATTTTTATATTAGAAATTGACAGTTTAAATTTTCTATCTTTATTATGTTGATTTTTTTCTGATTAGAAGTAACATATACCTGATATAAAACAATTGGGAAATTATAACAACAATATCAAAATAATAGTCATAATACTAACTAACTTTTATACACAGCTTACTCTGAAGTACTGTGCTGATTTACTTACACACAAAAATACCTACACATTCATATCCTACCTAATCCCACAGTATCCCAGTAAGGTAGACACAGATATAATTAAAGGAAGATAAGTTAAATTGCTTACTTCAGAAATCACATAGCTAGTGAATGGCTGAACAGGGAATTGAATCTAGATCTGAGTACAAAGCCCCAAATCTTTTAAAGCTACTATTTAAAAATAACCATTATTTACATTTTAGTGTTCATTTTAGTTTTTTCCACTCGTGTAATAAATACGTATAACTCAAAAATACTTTGCTATATAATTGGGATCATTCTATACATAAAAATTTGTATACTGCTGTTATTTCTTAGCATTATAACAACTCTCATCTTATTAAAGCTTAAAATATTTGAAATTTGAATTTTCTGGGTTATACAGTATTAAGAACTATTTTTTAAAAAAATCTCAGTGTTTACTAACTATTCATTTCTTATATATATTCATGAGGTTTGCTGCTCACTTGTGCTTCTGCCGGGCTTTGCTCTCAGATGAGCTAGACTTGGCTTTATATGGTTTCTCAATCCAGAGTCCAAACTGAGGGAGAAACTGGCAAAAGGGCTTGTGGGGAGCACTAGAGGAAGAGAATCTCAATCAAGCCATTCAGTTTTAGTTACTCTAGTGTCCAGATGTGTCAAAAGTCACAAATATTCATATCAAATTGGCACAAGTGAGTGTGCCAAGTCCTAAATGAGTGGTGCCAGAAAGCATGGTCAGTGTAGGGAGGGAATAAATGATAGTAAACCAATGATATAATATACCATAGTATTTATTCCTGTACTAAATAAATTCTGCAGGCAAAATATATTCATTCCTTCTACAAAGCACTGGAATGTCTTTTCTAGAAGTAAAAATAGGCTCAAAGCCCAAGACCCTGTGTTCTAACTTGGATGCTGTGAATGCTTCTCTTGAAGCTTTAAATTAAAAAGCCTCAATTAAAAAGATGAGGGCTTGTCAGTCCATTTAGTGTCCACCTTTGGCTCAGGTCAGTATCCCAGAGTCCTAGGACCAAGCCCCTGAGCCCCACATGGTCAGGCTACTTGCTCATCGAGGAGCTTGCTTCCCCCCTCTCCCTCAGACCTGGACCCTCTGTCTCCTCCCCTATCTCCTGCTCATGCACTCTCTCTCTTTCCCTCTCACATAAATAAATAAAATCTTTAAAAAAAAAAACAGTTATTTGCTCCCCTACATACCCAAAATATTGAAGGAACATAGACAGGATAATCACAATGAATATTAACTTAATATTCTGAGTTTATCAGGCTTCCACCACATGCCAACAGTGCACTCTCCTCTTTAAGATATTTTGTCCATATGAAAGGACTACTGAGTGCCACCTAATAAAATCAGACTTAATGAAAGTTTTGACATTTATGCCTTTAACTTAGTCTTTGTCCCAAGGTTAGATTGTTATGAACACACCCTTGTTTTGGTTTTTATCTTTAGGTTTGACCTTAATTTGAAAATTATTTACCAGGTGGAGATTAAGAAAAAAATGTATTTTCAACTCTGCAAGTGTCTCTAAGTTTCTGTATTCTGCCTTCTTTTTCCCTTGGATTTTTTTTTTCTCTGAGTTCAGTTCTCACCTGGAGTACCTTTCTAAATGGAGCAAATAATGACCAACTCAGGCCGCCATTATTTTGCTCAAAACCTTTCTACCTAAAGCTCCAAGGTACCTATTCTGTCTTCCAAGTGGTCATCTTATCAAGTCTTTCACAACAGAATCCTATGGTCTCCCCTATCTCAGCTTTTTTTTTTTAAGATTTTATTTATTTATTCATAAGAGACAGAAAGAAAGAGAGAGGGACGGAGAGACAGAGAGGCAGAGACCCAGGCAGAGGAAGAAGCAGGCTCCTTGCAGGGAGCCGGAGTGGGACTCTATCCCGGTCTCCAGGATCAGGCCCTGGGCTGAAGCCGGCGCCAAACTGCTGAGCCACCTGGGATGCCCTCTCAGCTTCTTATAATAGTATTCTCACTGCCTTTCCCCTACCTCTATGGCCAATGCCACATTTTGGTGTTCTGTTATGGCAACATCTTATTGATATCAGATTCTACATTCAGTTTTCTCTAGGTTAAGCTTGGAGGTGGGGAGATCCCTCAAAATGTTAAAGGCATAAAATGACAAATAATTATTTCTTATTAACATCAAATAAGACTCCTCTGGGCTCTTCTGGAGAGAGGAAAAAGAACAAGAGTGTTGTGCCTGAAGTGAGCCACTTTCCTAGATTTTTAATACATGTCATTGAAAAACCCTCTTTGCTGAAGCCAGTTTGGGCTACATTTTCCATGACTTGTTACTAAGAGAAATCAATGGATCTGCTTTAGTAAGGAATCGGATCTTTATCCTACAGCATGGTGGACATTAAAAGATTTCCTATAGAGAAAGAATATATGGATTACATTTAAAAAAAAAAATTGGGGACACCTGGGTGGCTCAGCGGTTGAGCACCTGCCTCCGGCTCAGGTCATGATCCTGGGATCCGGAATAGAGTCCCACGTCCGGCTCCCCACGGAGAGCCTGCTTCTCCCTCTGGCTGTGTCTCTGCCCCTTCTCTCAGTCTGTATCCCTCATGGGTAAATGAATCTTTAAAAAAATTGTTCTGCCTGCAATATGGAGAATGAATGGGGAAGAGTCCAAAAAGGATGGGAGAGATCATTTTCTAGACCAATGGAGGAATCTAAATGATAGAAGATTGTAGCTTGGAACAGAGCAGTGGTACTAAAGGAGAATTGCTCAGATTTAAGATATTTAACAGAAGATTCATGAAGTAATTGTAAACAAGACATGTGGGTGACAAAAAGGGAAATATCATAGCTGATTTCAAAGAAACAAGATTTTTGTTTTTTTGCACCCAGATGCATGGCAGGATCAGTTAGTATGATTGGAGACACTGAAATGAACTATTTTCATTACAAGATAATTTTTTCTTAAATATTTTAAAAATTATGTGCCCTTGAAATATCCAAATGGAGATGCTGAGTACACTGTTGTATATCTGAAACTGAGAAAATAAATTTTGGTTGGAAATCTAAATCTGTGGGCCATTAAGTTAAATTTGGACATCAGTCCTTCAAGACACATAACCTGTTTTGTGAGCATTTTGCACTCTCTTTTCTTATGATATTAAAAAAAATCATAGTTGTCACCTGTTTCATATGTAGAGAGAACTTTTCTTTCCTCTAGAAATTTGTAAGCTTTTGGGGGATGGGAAATTTACTTCTAGAATCCAATAGAGCAACTTGTACTTGATAAGACTTTACTAAAATTTACTTAGTAAATGAGGATTGCAAATGCTATTATCTATCACTTTAACTTGAAATTTTTTTCTTATGATTCAAATGTGGCTTTTGAATCACCCACGTATGTGTCCATCTAGTTTGCTTTGCTTGGTCTTCCTAAAGGCCAAGGGTATATTTGCATAAATATTTTCTGCACAATTTTTGTTTTCTAGGTTTATATTGAAGCCAGATAGTAGTGGAAAAGTGAGAAATGGGGGAGAGTCTATGTGATGAATTTCAATACAGAGGGTTTTGGTTTTGTTTTGACTGCGTTATCCTTTAACCTATAGTACAGAAAGGAAAGTATTAAGGATGGAGTATATACGAACAAAACTTGAGCAGTTCCGTGGGGGGCTGTATTTTAGTTTTCACCAATACTTCAAAGGAACTAGAGGAATATTAAGATGTGTCATCCCTGACCCACTTTGAGATTTTCCACAAATAGTGTGTTCCGTTTATACAGCAGAAGCATGCTGTAGATGACTAACATAAAAGTGAATTTAACTCAAAGAGTAATAGAAACTTCTTAGCTCACCGTTTATTGCCACAGCTGCAGTACAAATCAGCACATTCCAGGCCTCCACCCCACGGAGACAGAGATGTCCAAAAGCAGCTAGCCCAGCAGAGAAGAGTAATGTTAAACTGGCCTCAGCTGTGGGTCCCTTTCTGCATATCTTCCCATGGCACAATGGCCTTTCACTGCCAAAACCTGTATAATCATTTGTCACACAAATGATACATTTCTGAATGCCAGAGAAGGGAAAGACAATGACACCTGGAACCACAATATACTCACCAAATGCCTGTTATAAAATGAGATCGTGTTGGAAAATGTGCAGGTGTTGATCCCCAACAGCTTTATTCAAGGAAATAAAACCTTTGGGCATAAAGCCACGGGTACTTGTTTTAGCCTTTTTCTTTTAAAAAAACAAAACAAAAAACAAAAACAAAAACTATCTAGTGGCATATTAGGCTGGGAAAGATTGTATTTCCAGGGTTTTATTGTCTTATAAATCCTCTTTTGTGGAACAAGACATTGTAATAGAATGGAATTTTGACAATGCAAATATTTTAGAAAAATGGCACTAACAAAATGACTAATTTAATTCACTTCCGTGCTGATAACATAAATTCTCATATGGTCAACTCGACTGCAGTGACCTCTATGCTTCTTTGAGAGATTTGAAAAAAAAAAAAATCAGACCAATTCTAAATAAATTAGCTTAATCTCTGTAAACAGCATTTCTTCATTCCTCACCAGTCTATGCGGTATGTGTAAATTCACTTTAAACTAGGCATCCACAGTAAGCCAGTTCTTGCACCAATTGACTGTCTTCAGTCCTCTGCCAAGTCCTCCGACATCCTTCAAGCCATGCCCATATGGAACATTCCACCTCTCAGATGGAATGTTCCAGTGACTCCCAACAGTCTCCAAGGCACAAGGGAAATTCCCCTGTTTTCTCCCAAATGCAATTTCAAGGAACATTGGTGTTCATCCACTAGGGCTATCATCAGTCCAGCTATGCGACAGAGTATCTGTCCTTTGGGGGCCTCCTGGAGCCTTTCGAGTGCTAAAGCTTCATGTTGGTCCATCTAATCGCAGAGCAAGGACAGGAGAGAGGAGAGAGTTGAGAAGGATGTGATTCTTTTTGGTATTTTACTCTTTTAGAGGTTCCCCAATGCATTTCAGAGTCAGGTTAAACTTTGTTTTGAGTTCTTATCTATAGTCCCTTTCCTCCCTGGGATCCAGATGTAGGTCCAATACAACTTGCATGAACTCTAATATCAGCCAACATTCTTCTCAAGATTCTTGTCTGAAGACTCTGATTTTCTTACAAAAAATCTTTAACTTTTTACAAAGTTAAAATCTTCATCCCTGGCTCCTTCATCCCCTAAGGTAAATTCCTTTGTGAGGTGCTCCTTAATCCCCTGAAAATATGCTTTTTTGGGCCATCCAACTAGTTTGGTAATTCTACCTAATTCCAACATTGATTCATAAATCAACAAATATTTATTATTGAATTTCTATCATTGACCAGACATTTCAAATAAGCTATTAACTTCTTACAAATATTTATCATTAATATTTATTTGCTGAAAAGTATTGTGTCACATGGCTATTAGAAATGAAATCCAAAAAGAAGAATTCATTTCATGACTGTTGGCAAAACAAACAAACAAAAAGACATAATGAAATAACAAAATAACGTATATTTCAAATGTTGTGCCTTAGCTCACATGCAGTTTTGTGCTTGTGAACTAGTATATGTTGTTGACGTTTTTGAGTGTTAGCTGAATGTCAAAACTTTTCAACTTCCCTACTCCAGCAGCTTGCCCTTCTTCAAAGAATGGGGGATCAAACAGTACACTTACTGTACTCTCCAAACAGATTCTCGTAATAGTTTTACCAAACCTCCAAGGCATTCCACACCATCTCCTTTATTGCAGATGGTGAGTGATAAATCTTGACTGGCAGAACTTGGTTTCAAAATTTCTTTAAACATCCTTCATAGTAACCTTAAATTTCACTACAGCCTGTGAAGGTACTTCACGCCTACTGAACCCTCTTTTGGGGGATCTGCTAAAAATCTGAGACAAAAGGGAGAATTACATGATACGTGCTATTGGAATCTGTTTTTTTGAGCCTCTACTTGATTAGTGTAACTCAGTTTAGGCAGTTGTTTGCAAGGGCTAAGCTCAGATAGGGTAGCATTGAGTCTTCTTTTCATAGCACATGCACTTAGAATCCACGGAGGAAAGAATAGAGATTGACTAAATTTCTCATGGACTTCTTTCTTACCCCTTCTCTCTGTTGTAACACTTTCATGGAATAATATTTATGATGACATTCTCTCTCATCAATCAGATTAAATTTTCACTTCTTAGGGCTCCCCTTCTCTTTTTTTGGTCAATGATGAAAAATAGAATAGACATCGGTACACAGGGTAAAGGAGAAGACAAGGAGAAGAGAAAAGCCAGAGAGATCCATGGCACTAAAATATAATGACCTAAAAGTAAACCCATGAACTAATCAAGCAGCTATTTAATGTTTGTTCCTCGGCATTTTTTTTCTATTTTATCTTCTTTCGAATTCTTGTCACGTCAAATTCTCTTTTCCAACTTATCAACTCACTATGAAAGGATCACTGTAGATAAAAGACTTCAAAACTATCTTATCGAGATACAGCATGGATTTTCTGTGTCAAGAGTCTTTAAATTTTTATTTAAAGTCTTTAAAACATTATCAACTCCACACCTTTCACATTAGTAACTAGCCAAAAAAGAAAACTGTAACACCAGAGAAAACAGCATTTCACAGATACCAGCAGGTATACAACAGATCAAAAATCAAGTTCCTTCTTAAAACAAAATGATTGCTCTATGGAGACCTCTATTAAACTTGGCATAAAGAAGAAATCTATGAAAATTATTCTCATAACTAAAATATTTTGAAAAGCAGATCACAATGAAAATCATATCCCAGTGCTCCCTCATTAGAGTGCACACTGAGCTGGATGCCTAGATATCTTTAAAAACATTGTTCATAGCCTGAAATCTTCTGTAAAGGAAAAGATACATCTCTAAAGTTTTAATTCACATATTTAGGTTGGATAAACTTCCAAAAGAGCAAATAGTATCCTTGGATTATTATGGAGTTAAAAATAAAGTTAAATGCAGATGCATTTGTTAGATTTTTCTACCCAGAGAGGTATCATTCTCAGAGCAATCTAGTTAATAGTACACTTGTGGATTTAAAAAAAAAAAAAGCAATGTACATCCACAGAGAAACCCTGGTAATAAATATCATAAAAATAGCAATTCACTTTTAGCGCTTTACAACTTAGAAAGCATTTTCACATTTTTATTTTTGTTTATTTTTATTTTTTTAAGAGATTTTACTTATTTATTCATGAGAGACACACAGAGGGAGAGGCAGAGACACGTAGAGGGAGAAGCAGGCTCCATGCAGGGAGCCCGATGTGGGACTCAATCGCAGGACTCCAGGATCACACCCTGAGCCAAAGGCAAATGCTTAACCACTGAGCCACCCAGGCATCCTCATTTTCACATTTTTAGTCTTACATTCTTAAAGTTCTCAGCGTTCATTTTTATCATCCTTACTTTATAGACAAAAGGAACGGAGCTCAAAGAAGGTGAGATTGGCCAGTATCCCATAACTATTTAATGTCAAAACTGAGACTTGCTACCCAGATTTCAACCTCTTTTTGCATCCATTCTAAGGCTCTTTTTGCTACACTATAGGTGCCTTCAGTAGAATTCTCATTACCTGATTAAGAAATACAAGCATAATATGCTTATATTAAACTAGCATAATGCATTTATTCAGCAATGAAACTACCAACTGACTACCACACAGGGAGATATATGCATCACCGTAAAAACCTTTGAAACTTTTGAAAGGGGCAAAACGATTAAGTAAAAAGCAGAGCATTTTCTGGCAGACACTTCCAGGGTTATCTAATTCCACAAGAGTCTGAGCCTTCTCTTGTATGGGGTCTTACAACTCTTCAAATTGTAAAAAAACTGATAGTAATAAAAATAATTCTTGTCCATAAAGATAAGATTTGGCCCATGGAAATTAAACTCCACACCCAAGAAAGTGACCAGCTTTTTATCTGTTAGTAAATTCATTGGCATATTCCCAATGGCCTATATGTATGTCTGTTTTTACGAGTCTCCTCTGAGCCAGTTTCAACTTTTACTGGTTCCCTCATTAACTATTGAGTTAAATAAAAACATTTGATATATGGTTATTTTTTATTTGTAAGAGTCATAGTTTAACTTTTTGAAAAATATTCTTATGTAAAGAAACGAAATATGTACTCCACAAGAAATCACCATCTGATAAGGACAGATATATAAGTAAACAGAGCAAGAATTGTCAAATAACACAGATTTGTGAACAAACTGATTTACAGAGAAAAATGAACTGTACGGTGGAATTGGGGAATAATGGCTTAGCTGAGTCTTGAAAAATGGAGGAAAAGAAAAACCACAAAAGATAAACACTGCAGTGACTCATGTTTAAGAACATCAATTCAACCACAAAGATAGGTCAATCTGTTTGGCATCAATATAACATCATTTTTAGCATCATTACTAATCAAAACAGATTATCTCCACTATAAAATACCCTACCTAGGTTGCAATATGATAGTTAAATGAAATAGAAAATTGCACTACCATTTGTTGAATTCTATCTTTTTGGACAAACTGGATATATAGTCCCTAAAAAATTCTTTCCTTAATTATAATTATTTTAGCTGAATAATTTCATATTTGTAAAGACTAGATATTCATTAAGAGCAAATTCTTCTTCTAATTCACCTCATTAGCTAACTTGACACTAATCTTTTCTTAGTTTTAAAAAAAATGTTTAAAAATGTTTTTTAAAACATTTAAAAAAATGTTCACCTTGTGCTAAAAATGCTTGACAAATAAAAAAAAATACTTTAAACATAAGAAAATAGAAATTGTTTTCCCTAAGTAGTTTGTTTTCTTGAGGCAATAGTCTCAATTACTCCAAAATTAGTTTTGAAATTTGTCTTAGTACAAACAAAAATTATCTGAGCTACCACTCAGTAGTTTGTACTAAAGTTATATAAATAGGGAAAATTTATAGAAGCTATAAATAGATGTACATCAATCCCATAACATATACAAATAATGAATAAGAAAATGATTCCAAAGAATGAAGGACAGCAGGAAATTTTATAGATACAGACACTGCTTTGTAGCAATACTGTGATTTACTGAGCTTTACTTTTACCAATAATATCCCTTACAGTCTGCATGTGAGTTTATAATATGTTCCAAACCTAATAAATATGACTATGTTGGAGCATTTTACATATTTCAGAAAATTAGTCAATTTTTATATCATCTAAGGTTCTGTAAATTATTATTTTCATGATGAATAAAAATCTATCCACAAATAATCTATTCTGAGACATTGGCAAATCACACAATACTATGACTGCATTAATAATTCATATCACCAAGTGAATAATTTGGACGAAAATATCCTAGCACAAGCCAAACAAAGGGATCATCCAGAGAAGTGCGATGCAAGGTAGCTATCAGAAGAATATGTGGTCTGAGGGAAGCCCATAGCCATAAAGGTAAGAAACAAGGGATTCTGAAGTGAGGGAGAAGAAGGATTTATTTCATGTTAGGTTGATTTAAGGATTGGTACAATTAGGGAGAATGCTAGATTCATGAAAATAGAGTAGTTAATTGACAACTTTTAAAAAAGATTTTATTCATTTGAGAGAGAGAAAGAATGTGTGAGAGAACACAATCAGGGGTGGGAGAAAGGCAGAGAGAGAAGCAGTCTTCTTATTGAGCAGGGAGGTGGGGATTAGGCTTGATTCTAGGACGCTGAGATCGTGATCTGAGCTGAAGGCAGACGCCTAACTGACTGAGCCACCCAGGCACCCCTAATTTGGCAATTTTAAAGAACATTTATATTACTCAGCCATTAGAAACGACAAATACCCACCATTTTCTTTGATGTGAATGTGAATGGAATTGGAGGGTATTATGCTGAGTGAAGTAAGTCATATGGGGAATATAAGAAATAGTGAAAGGGATTATAGGGGAAAGGAGAGAAAATGAGTGGAAAAAATTAGAGAGGGTGACAAAACATGAGAGATTCCTAACTCCGGGAAATGAACAAGGGGTAGTGGAAGGGGAGGCAGGCGGGGTGATAAGGTGACTGGGAGATGGGCACTGGGGGGGAGGGGCGCTTGACAGGATGAGCACTGGGTATTATACTATATGCTGGCAAATCAAACTCCAATAAAAAATATACATATAAAAAAAGAGGCAGGTTGACAGCTACCTTAAAAAATAAACAAACAAACAAACAAATAAATAAATAAATTATTTCATTCCATGAGTATTATTGTAGGTGAATGGTGTTCACCCAAAAGAAATGATGAAATTCTCACCCCTGGTATCTGTGTATGTGACTCAATATGGAAATAGGTTATTGTAAATGTAATTAGCTAATATGGTGTCATATTGGAGTAGGGTGGGCTCTTCATCCATTGTAACTAATGCCCTTATAAGAAGAGTGAATTTGGGAGCGCCTAGATGGCTCAGTTGGTTGAGGCTCCAATTCTTGATTTCAGCACAGGTTATGATGTCAGGATTGTGGGATCGAGCCCTGAGTAGGGCTCCATGCTCAGCACAGAGTCTGCTTGTCCCTCTCCCTTGGCCCCTCCTCTCCTCTCTCTCTCTTTCTCATAAATAGATAGATAAATAAATAAATAAATAAACAAACAAACAAATAATTCAAAAAAATAAGAGGAGGGAAATTTGGACATAGTTATAGAAGAAGATAGTCATGTGATGTTGGAGGCAGAGTTTGGAGGGATGTGTCTGCAAGCCAAAGAATGCCTGGAGCCACCAGAGCTGGAAGGGGCAAGGAAGGACTCTTCTAAAGCATTTGGAGAGAGCATAAGTCTGCAAACCCCTTGATTTCAGATTTCTGGTCTCAGAACTATGAGAGAAAAAATTTCTGTTGTGTTAAAGCCACCTAGTTTGTAGTTATTTATACGACACTAGGAAACTAATATAAATACCTCCCTAGGTACTAAAGTAACAAGATCTCTTTTAAGTAGTGGTTTTCATCTATTTACCTTGGTTATCACAATGAACTGGATTACCTGCGGCATAATATCACCAGCACAGAAAAATAAAACACTGAACTCTTGCAGTCTGGTTGTCACAAAACTGATATAAAAATATGGATAAAGTCAGTGGCAATGATTAACACGTGGCTGATGCATGATCGCTTATCTCCACAACCATAGGTGGTAGGCAATAGTATCCTCATTTTATAGAAAAGGAAAAGGAGGCATAAGTAGGTTAGGAATTATCACAAGGTAAAATGTCACAATTTAAATCCAGGCTTTCTGATTCTATGCAATACTCTTCTGCACACTGCATTGGGTCTTTTTTTTTTAATAAATCTACACAATAACAAACAATTTGATCGATTTTTCTTAATTGAATTGACTCTATGTGTGGGCATTGAAAGTTGATCATATAATAAACCAAAGGAAAGGAGCTTGCTCAAACATCACAAGCGTGTATCTGAATTCTTTTAGTCCTGTCAATCAGCATGAGATAATTACCAGAGAACATATTTCTCCTCCTACTCACAAATTCTCCATATGTCTGCTGCATGTCTTACAACTTCCCCCCAATCAAATGATTCTGACTTGCCCTTCAGGGGAGCAGCATCGCATATTGATTACATTAAGAGTGGGCTTTAATGTCTACTAGCCCCTGTGTTCTGGTTTCAGCTCTGGTCCTCGGAAGCCATGTGGATGCATCTCTTTCCTCCATCCTCAGAGGCCCAGGACTTTCACTGCAAAACGAGGGTCAAGCTAGCTGCTTAGCATAATGGCAGGCACACGCTAAGTTATTATTACAATTACGCCTTCAATAGTATACTGTACTTAGAACTAGGGAAATGTGTTGATTACATGAAATTGACCACAAATGTATTGTGAGTTATGTAATTTAAACCATCAGCTTTCTAGTTTCTATCATCAAAAGGACTTTTTTAAAAAGACACGGAAATCAAAGAAGGCATTTTCTTTCCTGTGTTATTTAGAGAATTTCCTGCAAATCAAAACACAAAATAGTTCTGAAAAGCTAATCTTCACAATAAGGAATCTGTAAAGGTTCAAATTCTATATAGGAAAAAAAATGACTTATATAAGCAGCTTTAGCACCAAGCTGTTTCCACACTTCCTCTGATAAAACATAATAGTCCCATATTTCCCATCCAAATCACTTTTGCATCACAATAGGAACCAAATGGTAAAAATAAAAGGTACTTACTGGGATTTTTTTTTTCCTCACAAATTCAATCTACCCAAATGATTGAATACTCCCAAAAAAGCGTTGAAAGGAAAATGATGATGGTATCAAAGGAGACAAAAGACATTTTCTTTTAAAAAATGTTATCTACTTTCAAATTAGTTACTTCTTAAATTTTGTTTCTGACATCATTAGGATTAAGGACAGTGAGGCAGCGGAGTGTAGTTTTGAGACGGTGGACTCTCTAATCAGAGTTTGGGGTTATTAGCCCATCTTCATGGCTCACAATTGTGGTGAGTTGGGCAAGCCATATACCCATTCATTCTTCAGTTTCTTCATATGCAAAATATAAATATAAATAATTCTAATCTCACAGACTAACTGAAAGAATTTTATGAATCCGTGTAAAATGTTTTACCATAGTGTCTGGCACTTAGATAAGCACCACTTGAAGTTTGCAACTGTTATTAATATTCAATATTACAGTATGTCTTATGAAGAAATAGTGCCAAATAGTTATTTAAAAATAAATAATACAAACAGCTACCATGTACTGAGCACATATTCTGAGCCAGGCCCCAAAAAGCATGCACCACGCCATATGATTGCTATCCTGATCTCACAGATGATAGAACTAAAGAGCATGCAGAGGAGCTACTGCTTGCACACTCCAGCAACTGGGAAGACCAGGTTTGCTTTTACTGCTCCCCGCTGTGTACCAAACACTGAGAGGGACACTTAGAATACAAAAACCTTCCATTGGGCCTCTTCTCCTGACACCAGATAGGATTTTTCACTTTGAACATGGTTCTAAAGTTGTTTTCTCTTAAAAAAAAAAAAAAAAGAGAGACTGAAATAGCGACTTTTTAAATCACTTGAGAAAGTGATTTAGCAGGGGAGTACTTTTAGGAGAAGGAGAGAAAAAGAGGGAAGCAAGAGAGGGCAGGGAGGAAGCTAAGCAAAAATAAGGTCTCAGCTAGAGATTAGCTGTGTCGTGGACTATCAATCGCGCCATACACGTGAGGCCCAGCAGCCAGCCCTTTGTACCCTGTGTTAGTAGTAGCCTCCCACAGCCCAGGGAGTTGGGGAGACTTCCACCTTTTGTTGTAAGGTATTCTGTTATGGAGACCCAACCTCTCCTTTAGTCAATGAGTTCTGCATCTGAACACGGGCTCAAATCTAGAAATCAAGCAAAGGACTCTGACTCTTACTGAATAGCTCAGCATTCTGTGTATTTATTTTAAGTACGTATTTAGAAGTATAAATATAAATTAAAATACAATATAAAATATAAATATACATATTTAGATGTCTATACAAATATATGTTTTGAACTGGGAACAAAAAAATATCTGTTGTAAACTGGGACCATCGTGTTCTACTAGCATTTCCATAGATCACGGTGAGCCAGGTGCCTGTCCCTGGCTGGTACTCTGACCTTGCTGCCCATTTTGTAATTACATTCACATTATTTCTGGCACAGAAGTGCTGCCACCTGGCTTTTGTTACGCTGGGGCCCTATCACCCCACTGACAGAAGGGAGCACACGTCTATGAAGGCGTGTCCTCCCATCAGCCCTGGATAGAAAAAAGACAACCACAGCGGAGTTTCTCAGTGATATTGGCATCCGCCTTAGAAGTACATCATCTCTCCCATCTTGGGAAACAGTCATTGTGCGGGTTTCCAGTTTTATGGTGGACTCCGTCTAATATGCACAATTTTTTGTGCTTTTTTTTATCCATTACTACAGTCTGTCACAGATTTCTAGCTTCTCTACTTTATTTAGTGTGGGCTGTTGAATTTTCCAAGATTATAAGAGCCAAACAGTGTATTAGGAAGACTTTCCAAGCCCCTTACCGGGGTGTTAAATCCTGTGTTGTGAGAGAATGGGTTCTCTGTTAAAAGACTGCATTTTTCAGCTTATAGCCTGAACCAGTACTCTTGGAATGTGCTGCTGGGCATGTTTTCCTCTTTCCTGCTGATACATGTTAGCCAGGTCTTGCAGCTCCTTTGGCATGGAATCCATCTCCTCCCTTAGTAGGCCAGGCGCTTTCATAGTCAGTTTGTGCTTGATGCTGGCCTGATTAACATGGTTCATACTAAACAAAATAAATAAGGGTCAGCTTTCTCACAGTGATTTTTGCATTTTAAACATAAATAGTATTTATACAAATGCTTATTTTTATCCAAACACTTCTCTAACTAGGAGAACTGTGTCACTTGAAACATTTTAACCTTCCTTCTCTCATTATGCATGACTTGTGGGAGAGGTGGGCAGATCCTGAGGAAGATAAGGATTGTTTTGTAAGGCATCTGCATCATTTGAGGCTTCTCCATAGTGGGGAGGTAGAGCAGGCTAGTATTAATGCTGGGCTCAGTTGGTTGAATGTCCCTCCCCTTCCCTTCCCTTCCCTTCCCTTCCCTTCCCTTCCCTTCCCTTCCCTTCCCTTCCCTTCCCTTCCCTTCCCTTCCCTTCCCTCTCTTCATTCTTTTCCCTCCCCTCCCCTCCCCTTCCTTTTTCTTCCCTCCCCTCCCCTCCCCTTCCTTTTTCTTCCCTCCCCTCCCCTCCCCTTCCTTTTTCTTCCCTCCCCTCCGCATCCCTTCCCTCCCTTTCCCTCTCCTCCCCTTCCTTCTCCTTCCCTTCCCTCCCCTCCACATCCCTTCCCATCCCTTCCTTTCCCTTCCCATCTCTTCCTTTCCCTTTCCTTCCTGTCCCTTTCTTTCCCTTCCCTTCCCTTTAGGCCCAAGTCATGATCCCAGGGTCCAGGAACTGAGCCCATGTCCAGTTCTACACTCAGCAGGGAGTGCAGAGGATTCTCTCTCCCTCTGCCTCTACCCCCACTCAGGATTTTTTTCTCTCTCTCTCTAAAATAAAATAAATCTTGGGGGGAAAAAACCCAAGAGGTGAATCTGAGGGTTCCAGGCCCTAAAGTGCATTACTCTAGATACCTCTATATGAAGTTTCAGGACCCCACTCCTTTCTCACTAAGGCTCTGTTTTTGGCATAGAATACTTGGCTAGACTAAAATTCCATCCTCTTTACAGATTTCCCAGGCTTACTATTAGGTCCTGTGTCTCATCTTTGGCTCTGTCTGTCCTCTGGCTATGAGCATTAAGTCTCTAAAAGAGCTGCCCAGCAGCTTTCCAACCCTCCTACAAGGCCAGTCATAGATGTGTGTTTCACATTTTCTCCTTCACTACATCAATGGCATTCAGCAACACCCATCAAATCCCACAATCCTTATAATTACTATATATATTATACCTCTGAAAAATTAGAAACATTACACCAGCTAGAGAATATCTTTTCATAAACAACCTCTTATAGTTAATTGGTAACAGTCTGAGGGGTCACTTGTAGAGTATTCCAGACCCTATTGATTTTTTTACCTACTTTCTTGGGGTTTTTATTGCCATCTTGCTAGTAAGTGACTCACCTTCACAACTCCATTCTTATAGTTGGTTTCCAAGAGTCATTTTTGGCATGATCCAGAATTTCAACAATCAGAGCCTTAGACGGTCATTCTTTTGAAGTTATATATTTAAAAAAATGTTCCATTAGGACAGCTACTGTTCCACCATGAGGCACTAGAGGTGAGGGAGCTGTCTTTGTATTCCAGGGTCTGTGAGTCATCGGGATCTTGCTGTGGTGTAAAGTCATCTGAGGGGCAGTTTCAGTTCAGGTGAGAGCAATGCTCCTGCAAAGGGGAGATTATGAGCCAGTAGTCAATAGCTGGGGGAAGATGCATTGGTCCAAAGAAGAGGACATTGGGACCACATCAATGGCATCTGCTATGCCCTGTTTCTAAGAAATAATATAAAGCAGCATTTCCACAACATAGTGCCCATGTACCAATCTGGAGAGGTTTTTGTTGTTGTTTTTTGTTTTGTTTGCTTTTTTTCTTTAGGCTTGCTTGTTACTTACTTTGCTCTACCTATCGCATTCCTCCCACCCCAAAATATATGTTTCTAATATACATATAATCTACAGCTTCAGGTATGGATGTTGAGACCCCCAAAATTCTCTATTTGGCTGTCAGAAGCATGGCTGAGGCCAACATTTCTCCTCTTAGCCTATACCACCAAAGATGAAGCTTCTCATGTGTTTTTCTCTGGCCATGTGTAAATAATTCTCAGTCTCTACTATCATTCTAAGGACATAAAAATGTTTAAGAATAGCTGAAGCTTTCCTTGCTATATTATCAATATTAATTAATTTAAACATTCATAAATGTCAACATTCATATTTTTAGGAAAACCAACAGCCCAATATAAATAGCATCTGAAGGAGCAAAGGTCTCTTGCATCATAAGTGGAAGCAACACAAGGGAGAGGATCTGCCCAGACATATCACTCAAGACTTGCAGGCTTTCCAAAGACAGTATTCTAAAGTGAGCAATATAAAGGGGAATCTCTTTAGAGATTTATGCTCCAACAGTGATTCCAGACCTCCAAACTTTGAACATGCAACATCAACAAAGATCTTGTTATGGAGGACACCACATCCAGATTTGCAGTCCACCACAATCAAGGTAATACATTTGAATACTGATCACTGCCCCCCCACCTTTGGAAACAGGGACATACAAAGGGATGTCCAGGAGTTAGAGAAAGAAGACAAATTTACCTGTTAATCCTAGCAGTTGAGGGCCTTAATATTATACTTTGAAAAACTACATTATTTTCCCTCCCAAATTGAAAACAACTTAGTTATGTATACGTGTTATGATCGAAAACAAACTATTCATTTGCTAGATTAGTAAATCTAAGAGAGAACATAAACAACTGTGTGAATTTGATCTGTAAAATTCTAGTAACAAAATGTATTATTAGCTCAAATGTGCACAGGTTAATGCAAAGAAATCCTACAATATTTCAGAAGATTATAGTCTGAAACTACCCCACGATTGCTTTCAATGACAAGTTAGAAATGTGATTCTCTTTTCTCCTGGTACGTGATTGGAGTATTAACACTAGTGCATAAAGAAAATTCTTCTCTAAGGAATCATACGGAAATCATCAGTAAAGTGTTCCACATTATCTAATTATATTTTTGTTTACTTAATATTTAATAGGCTCCAGGCAAAGAAAGTGAAAATGTTTCAATAGTCCTCATACCCAAATTTAGGGGATACTATATTTTCAATTAGAGGGTATATCAACACCCTTTATGGAAACATTACATCAGAAAGATGTGTTAGCTTTTTCATTTACATTTTTCTTGTTGGTCAAGAAGATACCTTTGTGCATTTCCTCATTCTCAAATTTCTTTCTCACTTTTTTAAAGGTTTTATTTATTTATTTGATATAGCAAGCAAGGGAGAGAGAGAGCACACAAGTGGCAGGAAGGGGCAGAGAGAAAGGGAAAAACAGGCTCCCTGCTCAGAGCCTGATACGGGGCTCAATTCAAGGATTGATCATGGATCATGACATGAGCCAAAGGCAGACCCTTAACAACCTGATTCACCTAAGTGCCCCAAATTTCTCTTTATATTACATCTTGCAAAATCCCTTTGTTTCTTCAGAATTTCACTTGAATTTCATCTTCTCTGTGAAACTTTATATGTTCCCATCAACTCAGTCTCAAGTAGTATCAAGTAGAAAATTGATCAGATTTTCTTCATTGTATTTATTCTATTTGCATTATCTTTAATCTAGTACCTACACCGTGTTGTAAATATCATTTACTAATTTGGAATCTATATGAGTTGGTGATCTCTTTGAGGGTCGGTATCCTTTCAAGAGAAAAAAAAAAAAAAACACAGTTGGGGGAAGGGACAGCAGCAGCAGAAGAGATTCCTCAAGCAGACTCCCAGCTGAGTGCAGAACCAGAATCCAAAGTCAACCTTCTAACCAACTGAGCCACCCAAGTGCCCCTATTTTTTTTTTGAATGAACAAATATATGGATAAGTTTTGTCAGAAATTAATAGAGAAATATCTAACATGCTCTGTACTGCTTTATTTCCAGAGTTTAGGTGTGGGCATACTTAGAAAGACAAACTCTTGATACATAATAAGCCTTATTATGCCCTTCTTTTTTGTTATCTCAATTTGGGAAGTCCTAAATTTCCTTTAGCATCTTATCAGATTGCTCCTTTGAACAAAATTTAAATACAGGCCAATTGAAAAAAAATCACCATGACTCCTGATTACTACTGGGGGAAATAAAGAAAATGAGGAAATATGTTGTCTTCCATAGGATTTAAACTTTCATTAAGCCCTTCATTAAGATTCAAATGGATGGGGGGATCCCTGGGTGGTTCAGCAGTTTAGCACCTGCCTTTGGCCCAGGGTGTGATCCTGGAGTCCCGGGATGAATCCCACACCATGGAGCCTGTTTCTCCCTCTGCCTGTGTCTCTGCCTCTCTCTCTCTCTTTCTCTCTCTCTCTCTCTCATGAATAAATAAATATTTAAAAAAAAATTTCAAAAGGATGGTTCTGCCAGAAGTAGACTCCACCCATGCCAACTTCATCTCCTCTCAGTCTTTAACCAAGAAATGTAAGGAAAATTACTTTGAGCCAATTAGAAAATCTCAAATGGTAAGCTTTGCCTCTCGTTTACAGATTCTTGATATAATTGTAAACATTTATGTTTCAAAATTTCACTGATTTCAATCTTCACAGGTCTTGCATTTTACTTTTTCATTAGACTAAAAGCATGTGGTAGCTGAACATCATTGCCCAAGGATGTTATATAGACTTGTCTTTATGAGGTGTCATCTGTACTGTAAGTGAGATTTTAAACTACTAGAAAGCCTTTTAGCAACTAAGGAAGAAACGCTAGATTTTCTGAAGGGTTGATGTCTACAGCAGTGCAGTCAATTGTTGCTGGTAGGTTTTTGTTGCTCTGCAACTGTCAACACACTTAATTCTTCAAATGATAAAAGTCTTGAAGTCTGTAATATAAAAATTAGATGTCCTGGAAATTTTTATTTCTATTTTAAAGGTACAACTTATCATCAAAATCATGTTCATTGCAAATGTTTTCTTGGCAATTTACTTGTCATAAATGTCTATTGTACTGACATACTCAGCAGGGAATAGTGTATGTTTATTCTCATGTACTTATGAATTTGTAAAGAGATGCAGTGAAAATAAAGGTAAAAAATATTATGACTTGCAAACCTCCAGATGATGAGATTTGTTTTGTTGTAATTCCACATTCCAAGGTCTGAACTGAATCCAAATTCCAGAAAGAGAAATACATTATAATTTTTTCACACTGTGAGCACATAACTGACTTGGCATTAACCAGCTCGTCCAAAGATTTATAGAAAAATGTTGCTTTTGCATGTGTGTGAAACAGTTGGGGAAGTGTAAGCGGGGAAAGATAAGTCAGTATGAGAGGTTTTTTTAAGGCACCTTAAAAGAGATGGAAAAAAGACCCTGAAAATAAAAAAGTTTGAATGTATACTGCCTTATATAGTTGTGATAGAGATAAACACAGAGAAATAGTACATATCCAGATCTCATTTCAAACTTTGAAATTTCTTAAAATTACCGTATTATCTCAGGATGCACAACTTTTGTCACTATATAAAAGTAGCCTATTATGTCGATCATGATACTGGAGATTATGGTCAGAGCAGTATCTATTTCAAAAGTATTCATTTATTTATGCATGCATCAATTCATCCAGCATATATTTACTGTGTGCCTATTTTGTGCAAGTAGCTGTGATAGAGAATTCTCCTCTCTTTTAAAATCTTTTCTTGGTGGTAATATTTTAGAATATTTTTCTTTTTTTTTTCACATTTTTAGTTGATCGCTACCAATGGCTCATGACAAATGATGATAAATAAAACATTGTCTATATTAGGCATCATCAATCAGCTTTTCATTTGCTTAATGTTTATTCAAATAGCTTTGTGTGATCTGTGCTTATCTTAAAGAGGCTTAAGACATTCCTTTTATTCATATCCTCAGTAATATACTCAGTTATCAAAATAATGACTGATATTTTAGATATCAGATTTTTTTAAACCTAAATAAAAATTGAGTAAACCATAAGACAAATGTAACACATCTCACACACATAATTGAAATTTAAGGTCTTTCATATTTAAACATATTTCATTTGTGGTACTGACATAAAGACAAATGGATCAATAAAACAGAATAGAAAAGTCAGAAATAGAACATTTATCAAATTTATTAAATGAGTCATTTATGTACATATGAATATATTTACAAAAATTAAAAGGAAACCATGGGAAAAAGAGAAGTCCTTGCGGAGTACAGGACCTGAGTAACTTAACATTTATATGGAGGAAAAAAAGACCCCTTCCTCACATTATATATAGAAGGAAACTTAAGATTAATGTAAAGCTAAACATAAACCCTAAAGTAAACCCAACCTTCCTTGCTTAATTTGTTACCCTCTGATACACTTCATCAGAAAATCAAATTCTTACATGTTAATTATAATAACCACTCCTATTCATTATGTACCTCCTGAGTGTCAGGGAACATGTGAGACATTTTCCATTGATCATCTTATTTTTCTTTATAATACTCCATAAAATAGCATCAGATTAAGAAAGTAGGGCCCCCAGCCCATTAGCTAAATAACTTGTCCACAATCACAAAAGTAAATGGTTGAGCATGGATTTAATCTAGGTCTGTCTGAAACAAATCTAGTTTTTGTTTATTAAGTGAAACCTGCTATATGTAATATACTTAAATACATCATGTAACACATTACATGATATGAAATCATAACATTTAGTTCTTTTTAAAATTAATTTTAGGGCAGCCCAGGTGGCTCAGCGGTTTAGCACCACCTTCAGCCTGGGGTGTGATCCTGGAGTCCCAGGATCGAGTCCCACATCGGGCTCCCTGCATGGAGCCTGCTTCTCCCTCTGCCTGTGTCTCTGCCTCTCTCTCTCCCTCTCTGTGTGTCTGTCATGGATAAATAAATAAAACCTTTAAAAAATAATAAAATTAATTTTAGTTCCTTTTCTTATGCTTTAAAACTTTTCTTTCTGTTATTCTGAAACACATTTTAATTTTTTTATTGAAGTGTAGTTATGAAATGGTTAAGATACAGCACAAGAAATATAGTCAATAGTATTCTAATAGAGTTATATGGTAACAAATGATAGCTATGCTTGTGGTGAGTACAGCATAATGCATAAAGTTGTTGAATCACTATGTTGTACACGTGCAACTAATGTAACATGTATCAAGACATTTTATTCTTAATTCAAATATATATCTAAAATAGAATAAAAAGGAATTAGCTAGAATGAATTCTACTTGTAAAGGTGGTGTTCCCTATTTATTCCAGATTAAGCCAGCAAGTTTTTTGATAATGCTGAATCTGAGACATGAGAGAAGCTTCTCAACAGAGGAGCTCCCTTTTCCCCCCTAATTACAGAGAAATATTAAGCATATTGGAAATGAAAATATTTCTTCATTTTATGAAAAGTTAAAATCAGATAATTCCATGATAAACATAGCTTAGTTTACTCAATTTATTTGAAAAACTTGAGTCAGTACTTACTAAACGTTCATAACATTCATAGTCATTTTAAAGCATATTGTGTTTTGGAAGAATGACAATGAACACTTCTGTGAAAAGATACCTATGTCAATAATGGAATAAAATAACCTTCTAGAAAGAAAAATGGTAGGCTTGAGCTCCCAGAGTCTCCAGAACTAATAGTTGATCTGTCAGTTATCAGATTTTCAGGGAGAATGGCAGAAAGTAAGGTGAAAGAGCAGTGACTGAGTTGGTGTGAGAGGGCATAGGCTTGCAGCTTAGGGATCAGGAACATGGAGTAGTAAACCTGAAGTCTGAAAGAAGTTTCAACATTCTTTTGCATTCCAACCTAAAAAAAAATCAAAATCACAATCCTGCCTGTCTGACAGTTTCTCAACCTTGACACTATTAACATTTGGGGCTAGAACATTTGCTGTGGAGGGCAGCCCCGTACTTGTGGGATGTTTAGCAGAAATGGCACCATCCCCCAAGTCATGATCACCAAAAATGTGTGCAGACGATGCAGATGTCTCCTTGTGGGCAAAATCACCCCTCCCCCATTTATAACCCCTTATCTAATACGTTGGTTTGCATTTCTAAAATTCAAAGTCTTTGCAACTAAATCTTATACACCAGTTATTACACAACACTTAAATTTATCTCTCTCAAGTACTTCTGATGAGACATTGGGTTTTCTTTGCCCGCTGATACAAATGTTGCTGGATGTGTGCTGCAGACCTTGCCATATTTATATTCAAGATTTTATATTTATTAAATAATGAAACTAATTTATTACTATTATACCCAGCATGGTCATCTTTAGAACTGCATTATCCATGCGCTCAGCTAACTTAAAATGAATTGTTCTCTTACTGATCAATATTTTTCATTGAAATGATGAGATACAAAATATATTTTCTTAAAATGAATATTAATACATTAGTCCTGTACCTGAAATTAAAAAAGAGACATTCAGCTATATATATAGTAAAATTAAGTACTGTCATCTAAGTAAATTTTGCTATGTGGTGCTGAAATTAAAGGCTGTAAGCCTGGAGACTTGATGATGCATTGGAGAGGGAATGATTCTTGCAGTTTATTCATTAGTACAGTTAGTCAATAAATATTTAACGAGCACCTACTCTGTGTAATGCATTATGTCTGAGGAAACAAAGAAGGATCCACTAGTCAAAATTTTCCACAGAGTTTATGTCCTAGTTGAGAGAGCAAATAATAAGCAAATAAAAATATAGAAAACTATAATGCTACATTGATAAGTTATTTGTAGGAAACAAAGTAGGGCCAGGTCTACAGAATGGAAGGAACGATCTTCTATGGAATGATCAAGGACATCCTCTGCTCAGAGACAATACCATGAATAGCATTCTGAATAACATAGCAAACAAGCTGCATGGAGAACTGGGAGAAGAGAAGAGAATTCCAAGCAAAGAAGAAATAAAGTGCAAAATCTAAAGTCAGAATCATCTTAGCTATAGAAAGATCATCAAGGAAATTAGTGTGACCAAATGAAGTGAGTAAACCAGAAACCAGTACACAGGAGTAAACCAGTAAGCAGAGGAGCCACGTTTGGAGGAGGAGGCAGGAGTGCAGTCCTGCAGAGCCATTTAGATGAGGTAAAATTTGGTTTTTGGTCTGAATAGGTAAGAAGACACAGCAGGATCTGAGAAGTATGGATCTTATTTACATTTACAAATGGTCAGTCTGGCTGCTGTGTAGAAGTGTGTACATAAGTTGAAAAGAATGGAACTGTGAGGGACGCCTGGGTGGCTCAGTGCCTTTGGCCCAGGGCATATCCCAGGGTCCTGGGATGGAGTCCCACATTGGACTTCCTGCAGGGAGTCTGCTTCTCCCTCTGCCTATGTCTCTGCCTCTCTCTTTCTCTCTGTGTCTCTCATGAATAAATAAATAAAATCTTAAAAAAAAAAAGAATGGAATGGTAAGAAATATAAGGAAGATACTGCAGTGCATAGTGTTGGGTGAAATGCTGGTGCTTGAAGCACTGGAGGTGATGAGAAATGAGCAGACTCGGGAGCTATTTTGAGGGAGGAACTAACAGGACTTGCTGAAGGACTGACTATGCCATGTGATCCAGACTATTCAAGAACGAGTTAAAGGATGTGGTCGTGAATGACAATGTGAAAATTAGTGTCATTTTCTAAGATGGGGGAACCAGCAGAAGGAACAGATGTGGGGTAAGAGTGCAAGAAGGAGATCAAAAGTCTTTTCACACATGTTAAGTTTGAGATGACTTCTAAATATTAAACGAGTACCATTTTATCTAAAGAGCAAATCAGATTTTTTTTTTTACTTTCAGTTACCTTTTAGTTACTACTAGTTCCCTATCTTTTTGTTGTTACATCAGCTTTCCTGCTTATCCCCAATGTATTTATTTCTTATCTTCAGGTTGTGCCATAGAAAATAGAGGAATTTTAATCGGTGTTTATCACAGTGATTTTTTTTCTCTAAATACAGCATTATCTATCTAAGCCTGAGTAGCTCAAAAAATAAAGCCAATGAAAAAGACAAGACAGGAGTACATTAAAATGTAGAGGTCTGCCTTTCTCAGGTAACTGGTAAACACTGACAAATACTGTCTTGAAACACAAAGGTTTAATGTTAAGGTACAATTTTTCAAACTTTAAAATTTTACTTAAGTCTAACACTTTAGATGTATGTACAACTTGTGGGATCTCTTCTTAAAAGTAGATAGTTTGACATGATAAGAATCCAATACTGCTTCCTGATTGTGTAAAGAAGCCATAAATCTCAGTTTGAGCGTACTCCATATGTTAATTCATTGGGAAAGAAAAAATCGGCAACAAATAGCTTCATAGTAAACGTGCAAGCTATAATTTTTACTGTAATTAACTGGTATTCCACATCAGTATCTTTTTTTTTTAATCCTTTAATTTAAAATCAAAACACAGTCAAAGAGCAGAACTGCATTATAGAGTGTTTTGAAGTCTTCCACCGCAGGTCCATGGGTCATCCTTTTTAAAGTGACACCTGAGTTGGAAAGATTATCTCAGCAAAGAAAAGCAGCATTTTTTGTTTGTTTGTTTGTTTATCATCCATTGATATCTTGGGAAGGATGATATGTTTCTGAGCAGATCCTAAAGACATGTTAACTAAAATAAATTGAAAAAAGGGAAAGATTAAAACCATGGGGTATTCCTGAGTCAGAAGCTACTCTAGTGGGAAGTCTGAAGGCAGTTTTATGATCCCTAAGATTAGGGAGAGGAGATTAGGAGAAGAACAGAGAGAGTGAAGGAATAGAAAGACATTGTCCTGCTGCACGATTTAGTCTGGAGCCAGTCCTTGCCTTCTACATTGCTCTGGTTTCTTAGTAAAGGAACATTAAATAGAGATGGAAAACACTTCCAACCAAGTCACTGCCTGTTGGAATTCACTCTATACATATTTAACAAAGAAAATACAAATATAAGTGAGACAAAGTTCTTAATAAGTCAGATAAGTGAATTTTATCACATGCTAAGCAAGAAAAGTAAATTCTATTATTTCATTATATTAAAAGAAACATTAGTGACCTCCTGGGGTTTAGTAATGTTTACTTAGTCTGTTTTACTCTAGTCATTTGATATTTTAGTCTGTTTTACTCTAGGTCATTTGATAATTTTAAGTGACCCATGGAGACTGAAAATGTATTATGCTGTTTTTTATCTCTGTGACAGCAGGATTGGAGAAAGATGATTAACAGCAGCCTTTACGTATGAAAATAACCATAAATGAATATATAACAACAATTTATATTCATATGTCAAGAGACAGTTGACAAAAATGTTTGATTATAACACTTAAAATTTTGAAAATTAATACTTAGATACTTGGTGAATGTTGAATTTGGCCTTCAATATTGGACTCTGAAAATAGTTAACAGCAAACTGTGGTCTTACATAACTTGGAAAAATAGGATATTTACAAAGTCCTATATTAAGGCATACCTATGAGTGGCAAATTTATTAAAAGTGCAATAATAAAGAAAACTTTTAAAAACAGATCCCCTCAAAAATCAGTACACATTTATTTTTCTATAACTGAATTTAAATTCTAACATTAGGGATCCCTGGGTGGCGCAGCGGTTTGGCGCCTGCCTTTGGCCCAGGGCGCGATCCTGGAGACCCGGGATCAAATCCCACGTTGGGCTCCCGTGCATGGAGCCTGCTTCTCCCTCTGCCTGTGTCTCTGCCTCTCTCTCTCTCTCTGTGACTATCATAAAAAAAAAAAAAAAAAAAAAAAAAAAAAACACCTTTCTAAAAAAATAAATAAATAAATAAATTCTAACATTAGTCCTGACTTCACCTAGAGGTCGAATTATAACACAATTCGGGTAAGGGAAAGTCAGCCAATCTAATTTTTTCAGCTATATACAAGACCTTTTTTTCCATTGAGTTTCAAGATTCTTTTTGGATTTGTTCTGAGCTCTGAAGAGTTAAATGGTATCCATAGAACTCTGGCAGTGATGGTAGTGGTGGAGGGTGGGGCTTCTAGTCCTTAATCCCTACCATCTATTATCTTTTAAATATATTACATTCCTGTTTTCTTCAGATGTCAGCAACTCCCTCCTTGGAGTCCACTAAGACACTCACGTTCAGCATCTTTTCTCTGGTTGATCATGTCTTTGCATGTGTGGCTTTTCCACCGTAACACTGTTTAGACAGGCCCACTTTTCTGGCACATCTGAGGTCCTGCAGCTTGGACAAGAGAAATTCACACAAATTCCTCCTTTCCAAGAGCATTTAGATTCAGCAATTGACAAATGAGTAGGAGTTTCTCAGGGGTCCAGTGAGAATGTCAAGGGTCCTGGGAAATTCCTCATGCCTCTTACTGACTCAGCTAAAACCCAGGTATAATGTACACGCCTAACAATAAGCTTTTGGGATTGTATTGCAAATGCCTGACATTAGGCTTTTGATTGCTTAGACATCCATTTCAAAGACACAGATCCCAAATAAACAAATTGCCAGCTGTATGGCCCAGTTACTAGCTAAACAAGTAGATGGGAAAACAGGCTACCCCTACTCATGAAGTTTTCCTTTTAGAAAGTTCTGGGTAACCTAGATAACTGACCAATTCAGTGACCCTGCATCCTAATTCCCACTCTTATGTTTTAAATTTACCATTAAAGAGTGAACCCGTGAGGGACACCTGGTTATCTCAGTAGGTTAAGCATCTGCTTTCAGCTCAGGTCATGATCCTGGGGTTCTGAGGTGGAGCCCCACATCATCAGGCCTCCTGCTCAGCGGGGAGGCTGCCTCTCCCTCTGCTGCCTCTCCCTCTCTCTCATCTGCTCCCCCCTCCAGTTGTGCTCATACTTCCTCTCTCTCCCTCAAATAAATAAAAATTAAAATCTTAAAAAAATGAAAGAGGGAAACCCATGAAACCCTAAACCTCCTACCCTCAATTCCAATAAAAGCAGAACCCAAGGTACATGATTTATCTCTTTCTACCTGTAACCTCACAGTGTGTCCTCTAGCGTGTCTGTACTCTCTAGGACTTGTCAGTAAATAACTTTGATTTTTCAAAGTTGCTTGATGGTTGTTGCTTAGGTGTGTCTTGTAATCATAATGAGAACCACAAGGGCTGGTCCAGTCACAACACTGACTCTAGTTAAGAGAAATTTTTGTAGGGATTCAGTTATAAGTAGTGGGGGGGGGGGCGGGTGAGTTCCTCAGGCATTCTAGCAGACAGCATCACTATCAGTAGGCTGAGACCTTCAGGAAACAGCAAACCTAACTGGTCATTAGCCTTAGAGACTGATTATTCCTGCTCCTACTGTTGTGCCCAAGATTGCTAATCCGAGAAACCACCAAGGAGCCAACACTGATGCAAGTGCACGAAGGTTTATTAGCAAGCTCGAGCTTGGGTCCAAGTATACCCGACACAGCAGGGCAGGGACTTGGACCCTGAAGTGGGTTACAGCTGGGTTTTTTATAGGCTGGTCTAGGAGATTTTCAGAAGGGGTGGAAGAATTTCTCCAAGTTCTGTTTACATTCTGATGTGGGGCTTTCAAGGGCATTGAGCTCTGTTCTCATTCTAATATGGGACTTTCTACCATGGGTGTGGGCTCTGTTGTCTTTCTGATATGGGATTATACCTGCTGAGGACATTCTGCAGTTTTTCCTCTAAAGTTCAGCTCTTATTCACAGGGGCCTAAAATGGCTGTATTTATGCAAATGCTAAACGTTTGGTGGGATGGCCTTAATTTTTCTTGGCCTCCACACTACATGCTTTTGTTCTCCCATCCTCAGAAATCTGAAACTACTTGTATTCTGTGATCCTCCCCAGTTTCCAGAATCTCCACAAAATTGCCTTGTCACCAGCAAGAGATAAGACAGTTCTTTCTCCAAACTTCTCCTGTATGAAACACCTTGCAAATGTAATGGTTGAACTTGGGTTTCATTCTTAGAATCAAATTATATTTTTCTGGATGAAAATTCTAGCAGCTTCAGCAGGCCCAGCAGGCTGGCTCTGGCTTAAAACAACATTTCATTATTTATCATGGTTTTCTGAGTCAGGAATTCAAACAGAAGTTGGTTGGCAATTCTTCTACTTAGTGTGCCAATGACTGACTAGAGTCACTCATTATTTTCACCTTATGACTGTGCTCATGTGGAAGATTCAAGGCTTCATTCAAACACCCAATACTTTGGCAAGGACACCTGGAAATCTGGGTTCAGCTAAGAGAAAGATACTTTCTCCATGTAGACTCAGGGCCAATCTCCACATAGTTGTCTATTTTTTCCCCCACAGGAAAGATGGAGCTCTTACATGAAGGCTATCTTTGTGTTCATTGTGGCTTCTTTTTTGACACAGTAGTTATTTTGCATGCCTAAATTCCAAACATTTGGGAACTTTGAAATATATTCTGTTAAATTTGCTATGTCGTTTGATTTTTGGTTTATCTTTTCTGTGCTCAGAAACATCACTTGTAGGGTTTTGATATTTTTTGAGGTTTTATTGCCAAGCATATGATCTATTTTCAGTTAAAAATTGATTAAATATAACCTATGGATAGTTAAAAGATGATGTATTCTCACATTGTTCAGTGCAATGTATATGTGTATATATATGTTAATTAATTATGTAGTTAATTGTACACTTATACCAAGCTGGGTTATAATTGGCAATTACGACATTTGCTTATTCGTGCATTATATATTTTGAAGCTTTGTTATTTAGGGTATAAAAATAAATATTGCTTTAGCTTCTTGAATTAGTATTTTTTATCATTATGAAACTTTCCTGTATCTCTCCATATACTCCTTGCCTTAGAGTCTCCTTTGACATTAATATTGCCATACCATATACCCATTAAGAAGATAGTAGCTTAACTTTTAACCTGTGTAACTTCTAGCTGAACAGTATCAGTCAAGAGAAGTCTTTCTATAAATGTTACATTTAAAATAGTTATGATTAATATTGTAAAATATGTTTATTAACCTGAGAGGGCCTAACACTAGGTCTAATAATATCTACTAAATATTATTTTGCTGAATGCTAAAGCACTCTCCCTCTTTTGCAAAAGTATATTATATATTCATATTTAACTGGTGCACATGCTAATGCAAATCAATTCTTTTAAGTGACTACCTATTTTGTGTGATTTAAGGAACGAAAGTTTGAGCGTTGTACTGGAATAGGCAAAATTTTTAAAAAATAAAGGATGAAATAAAAGTACATTCTACCCCTAAAATAGCTCTTTGAATGTGAGACCAAACTTTATATGTTACTCATTACTTGATTTTTACTTGTTTTGCTTCTTTGTTTTTTGTTTGTTTTTGTTTCTGCTTGAGTTACCCATGGTTAGAGAATAGTTAAGTTTGGAAAAAAGGGCTAAGAAGATATTATAGGTAAGGAGGATCCACTATTTCTTAGTACATGGTATTATTCTTAGAGGTAAAATCAGTAGTCTGAAACCTATCACAGTTACAAAGTTTGGTTCATGAAACATTATTTTAACCTGAATACATGTATTACATTAACATATCCTTATTATAAGTGTTTAAATACTGCTAGTCTTAAAACAATGTATAAATTCTGTAAAAAGAGCTAATTAATTTACAGTAGCTTTCAAAAATCACATATATCTTGATCAAAACACAAACACAAAGTGAAATTACTATCAGGTAGAGATTCATGATTTTTATTTTTGCTTTGAAATTACTTAAAATCAAAAAGGTAAGAATTATTGGAATAGTCTATTCTCATCCTCCTACCACAGTTTGATATTTTAAAATGGAACAATTTTATAGTCATAAATCATCAGACCATTTTCTTGTGTAGATATCCACATTGGCATAATTCTTTAACCTTCGGGGAAGTATGATTTGCCACTTCCTGTGTACTTTACATTAAAACAAACATAGTGAAACATAAAAGATGTTTGGTCATGATGCTAGAAAAAATACTAAAGAAAGAAGACAGGCTAAAAGTTTTATTTGAATATTAAAATCTTAGTATATACATGCAATTATGATTTGCAAAAAATAAGCAAATAGAAAAATTTAACACTGAATAAATTCACTGAAATTATGTAAAATTCGTAAAATCATCAGAAACAACAAGAACAATAATAATGTCTATCGAGTCCCTTTTACAAGCGAGGTACCATGTTAGTTTCATACATGCATTACCTCCTTAAATTATCCTAATGAATAGATAAAATCAATCACGTTTTCAGTCTCATTTTTAGATGAGAAAACTGAGGCACAAAGGTTTTACAAAGTCCATATAGCCAATCAATACATTTGATCTTTGGACTTGGGAAGTCTGTCTCCAGGACCTGTTTTCTTATTTGTTATATTTTATTAAATTTTATAATTGGAAGTAGTGGAAGATGAGAGGGAGGAGAGGAGGCATAGAGAGCATAAGGCTGGCATGCCAACTCACAGGCAAAATAAAAGGATATTATGACTTGGGAAGGAAAAATAAACTTTGTAAATTTATAATTCAAGAAAGAATTAAGTCCTAAGCAAAAGTTCAAACTTCAGAATTTAATTAGTATAATTTGTTACATCAAGATTAACAATAAGAGATGTAGAATTACACTATTTTACAAGCTGAATTTATAATGTTGTCTAGGTTTGGAAGCATAATAGACATTGTTTAGAAGATTACCTTCAATAGTTTATAGTCAACTGTACAATAAGAGGTAAAACATGTCCTGCAGGCTTTTATGTAATCAGAATTTTAGCACAATTTATGCTGAGAACTTGACTCAGACCTCATTCTTGATCCATGCATGGAAGTATCTTAGGGGATCACTGAGAAAACCCATACTTTAGAAGCTACTCTTAGGGGGGTATAAAAAAATGGTTTGCTTCTGTAATACTGAGCCCTAAGTGGCCACAAGGAAGAGTAAACCTGTGGCTGTGGATGAGATAGGCTTACACTTGTATGGACATTTCTACTCTGAGCAACATTCAAGAGCGGCTCAGGAACCCCAAACCCAGGTCTGCTCCTGTCTTTGCTGAATTTTTTCTTGGCAATTCTTGACTCCCTCCCCTTCCCCTAATAATACCCAAACAAGATGCACATGTTCCTTCTTAGTGAATTAATATGAAACATTCTAAAGTGGACGTACTGGTATTGCAGCATATTTAAGTAAAGGAACACATTATCCTCTCCTTCAAATACAACCCAAAGTCTGCAGCTCTTCATATATTCAATCAAATACATTAGCATTCTACAGATAAAGAAATATCTTCTTTCTACCCTGACCTCTATTTGCAATCAATTTAAAAGCTTTAAATGATTAAGGCTTGAAATAAATGATTAAATATGCCCATGACAAAATGTATGTAGAATGAATAGATGACAGGCACATATTTTTCCATTGAAAGTTGAAACAGAATTATCCTGTTAAAAGGCAGAGCCCCAGTAAAGAGGGTATTAATCTACAAAGGGCCTCTATTTGTAAAACTTCAGAAAGCAGCATAAAATAAAAAATAAATATCGACCACTGGAAAAAAATATATATATATCGACCACAGGAATTGTGTAACATGGCAGCTTGTGACCTTACTGAAAAGATTCTTCCATTAGAGGACAAAGGTCACATTTAAATTTTTTTTTTTTAGATTTTGCCATTTTTTTTGAGAATTTATTTTCATGATTCCCAATTACAAAAATGGACCTAAGCTTTTAAAAGATATTTATTTGTAACTCCTCCTCCTTCCTCCTTGCCATGTACTTTGCCTAACCAAATGCTATAAGATTTTTTTCTTTCTTTTCTTTTCTTTCTTTTTTTTTTTTTTTTTGAGAGGGGAAAAAGAGAAAGGGTTGGGGAGGGGAAGCAATGAAGGGTTCAATCTCACAATCGTGAGATCATGATCTGAGCCAAAATCAAGAGTCACTGCTTAACCAACTGAGTCACCCATGTGCCCCTATAAAATTTTCAAATGCAAACTTGTCTCAACTCCTCCATGAAGCTATCCTAATAATTCTGTACAATGTTAATCTTATCCGATCCTTATGAATTTGAGTTGAGTTTTTCCCATGGGATTTTCTGTTGCAAGTAATAAGTAAGCTATCATTCAATATTGCTGGTACCTAGATATTGTCATACATTTAGTGTCTGTTATGCTTGGACTAAGTCATCGGTAAATGCATGCTTGCTGAATTTCATCCTGAACCTTTTCCCTAAACTGTGTCCATCTATTGGAGTTAATCTTAAAAAATCAATTTTCTTACTTAGCACACCAGATTCCGACTGAGATTAGAGCCTTAACTTGAACTATAATTTACTATGCGGAGTATTGCTTTGCATAAGTGACATTATTTTTCAAAATAGTAAAAAACTATTGGTAAAGTTCCAAAAAGGTACATTTTTCTCTTGATTTTGATAGCAATTATCGACCTGAAGAAATTGGCAAATCTTACTAGCATGCCCCAAATAACTTTTTTTTCATATATAAAAGTGATTTAGATCCTTGGCTTAAATAATTAAAACCAGTTTTCCATCTACATGATATCTGGTCAGGAATGTAAGAGCCACAAGGGATTTTTTTTTTATTAAGTGATACTTCCTATGCAATAAAGAATAACAAATATTCCTATTCCTATCCAATAAATGGCAACAGAGCCCTTCCTTCACAGCCTTTGTAATAAAGAATAACACCTCATGCAGATTTCAAATATTTCTTTATAAGTCTCCACATATGTAAGACTGAAAATGAAGTCAAGAACCAGATCATGGAGAGTTTATAATATTTGTAAAAGGCTTGAGGTTTATCCTTAGGATGATGGAAAACCACTGAAAAATTTTAAGCCAAAGAGTAATGTGATGACATATTTTAGAAAACATAATTGGTCTACCACCTACCGAATGAATTGGAGGGTATTCCCATGGCAAATTGAAGACCTTAAATTGTCCACATAAGTAGTGACTTTGGTCAGAATGGTCTGAAATAAAATATTTAGAAATTAGATTCAAATTGATTTGGAGATTGGTTCTAAGCAGGTAGAACAGGAAAGGAAAGCAAAAAGGATAAAATAACCAGAGAAAAAGCGGGAGAAGGATCTCGTTGGAGTTTAGTCATATGTTTCATCTTCCTCTCTACATTTGAGTTATGCTATCTTTGAAGATGCTCCTACTTTTAAAGATTTTTTTTGTTATTTTCTAATTTTCCTTGAAGTTGGTTTATAATTCACTAAAAGAGGAGAGTCCATATATAAAAAACAAAAATTACCTACACAAGAATTTTTGTTAATAAACTTCCCACTTAAAAAATGTGTTCTAACAACAATCTGTGAGTAGATTTTTTTTCATAAATTTCATATTAACGGAGATCAGCAAGGCCCTAACTTTGTTTTCTCCCAGATTTTGATACTGAATTTTCTCAGAACCAGCCAATTTGTAATATTTAACATATTTAAATGTTTTTTTTAAATCCGGTATTCATTTGTTTCCTCCTCAGATTGACATTACTACATGCTTTACTTTTACACATATAATAACTTATGAAAATTCGGTTTATAAGATAGTAATTTAAATGCTTAGGGTAGAGTTCTTATGCCACATATTTCAAACTTTGGTGTATCATAGAATCACTTGCTTCTCAAGAAGACAAATTTCTGAGCCCAACATTCAAATTTCTGATTCAATAGTTCTGCAGAAGAGTTCAGGAATGTGATTTATTTATTTTGTTGTTTATTTCTTTATTAATAAGTAACTTAGTTATTGTAGGTGGTACTAAGATCATATTTTGAGAAACAATGATTACTATAAGGAATATTTGACTATGCTCCATTCTGTCTCAGCTATTTAGAATAAGATAGAATTAGTTGTTTCCAGGCCTATAGGTATACTAATTCTTTTAACTGTATTCTATATTTTCCTAGAAAAATAAATAAATAATATCGGAGAAAAAATATTCCCTATGTGCTAAAAATTAAATAAAGTAGCCCCGGCTATCCCAATAAATGGAGAGTTGGGTTGTAGGAGGTGGTTCGCTAAGGAGTGAAACCATCTACTTCAGTAATGCTGAGAGGTAAAAGGAGAGTACTTCTCAGGTACTCTATTGTCATAGTTAATTTTATGTGTCAACCTTACTGGGCTAAGGGATCCTCAGATGGCTGTTAAACTTTATTTCTGGGTGTCTCTCTAAGGCTGCTTCTGGAAGAGATTAGTACTTGAATCAATAGACCACTGAGTAAAGCTCACTCTCACCAATGCATCATCCAGTTAGTTGAGGGTCAGAATAGAATAAAAATGCAGAGGAGGGACAAATTTGCTTTCTCTATTTGAGCTGGGATGCCCATCTTCTGCTCTCAGACATCAACATTCTTTGTTCTAAAGCTTTTCTGATTCTTCAGTATGACGATGGCAAATTGTGGGACATCTTAGTTTCTATAATCATATAAGTGAATTCCTATAAGTAATTAGTTAATATCTTATTGGTTCTGTTTCCCTGGAGAACCCTGACCAATATATCTATGAATCTTACATGCAGCCTTCTAAACCAACCGTTGGTGGTTTCCATTTCTTACTGGGCCACTATAATACTCTTAATTTTTTTAATTTACAGTTCAAGCTGGAAAAGAAAAATCTGCATCTCACTTTTGGCCTTATGTAATCCAACATTTCACAACTAAATGCAAGCAAAAATAGCTGTATGTGGGACCATTTGGAATCAACAGACACATGCAGTTTTTTAATTTAAAAACAGCAATCCAGGGAAGTCTTTTACTGGAGAAATGTACTTAGAAGTACTTCTTTCTTGCTTGCTCTTGGAAGTATTTCCTTTTTAGGAAAATAATTTATTTAGTTATTTGAAAGAGAGCAGACAAAAGGGAGCACAAGCAGGGGAAACAGCAGACAGAGGGAGAGGGAGAAGCAGATCCCTGCTGAGCATCAGGGAGCCTGATGTGGGGCTCCATTCCAGGACCCTGGGATCATGACCTGAGTTGAAGGCAGATGCTTAACAGACTCAGCTACCCAGGTGCCCTGGAAGTATATCTTTATTGGATGTTTTTTTTTTCTTGTTTTTTAATAACCATTTAAATAATAAAAAGTCATTTTTTTCTGGAACTGAGATGATAGAAAAATAGGTACAGATACTGCCTGCTTCTTTCCTTAAAAAGGAACAATGCCATTATAATACCAAAAAGTTTCAATGTCAGACAAATAATTAGTAATTAGATACATAGAATGAGCTAATACTGACAGAAAATACACCTGTGATTTCTAACATAGGTATCTTATTAGTTGTATTAGGTTCTTAGGATTGCCATTTCAAATTAGCACAAATTTGGTGGCTTTACATAACAGAAACGTATTATATTATGGCTTAAGAGTTCAGAAGTCTGATATCAAGGTGTTGAAAGGATTGGTTCTTTCTAGATGCTCTGAGGGAGAATGTATTTCATGCTTCTCTCCTAACTTACGGTGGCTCTGGAAATCCTAGGCATTCTTTGGATTGTGGACACACACTCCAATCTTTACATCCATCTTCATATGGCTAGCCCTGTGTCTTTATGTTTCATTTTCTAAGGACACCTGTTTTTGGAATAGAGCCATCATAATCCAAAATGATCTTAAATTGGAATCTCTTCGTAATTACACCTGCAAATAGTTAGGTTGTAAGGTTCCAGGTAGACAAAGATCTGGGAAGGGCACAACTCATGTCACTAGAGTAGTGATATTTTATCTTATTCTTTTACATGTGTATACATTTCAAATTCAAATGACCAATTTATTCCATGATAACAAATGAAATTTCTCCCCGAAATATTCTACTTAAAAAGAGGTAGGAACAGGGATCCCTGGGTGGCACAGCGGTTTGGCGCCTGCCTTTGGCCCAGGGCGCGATCCTGGAGATCCGGGATCGAATCCCACATCGGGCTCCCGGTGCATGGAGCCTGCTTCTCCCTCTGCCTGTGTCTCTGCCTCTCTCTCTCTCTCTCTCTCTCTGTGACTATCGTAAAAAAAAAAAAAAAAAAAAAAAAAAAAAAAAAAAAAAAAAAAAAAAAAAAGAGGTAGGAACAAACAAGAGATTCCTCTTTATTTTTTTTAAAGATTTTATTTATTTATTCATGAGAGACACAGAGACAGAGACACAGGCAGAGGGAGAAGCAGGCTCCACTCAGGAAGCCCGGGTCTCCAGGATCTCGCCCTGGGCCAAAGGCAGCGCTAAACCGCCGAGCCACCCGGGCTACCCCTAGATTCCACTTTAAACAACATGGGTAAAGTTCCAATTTGGTCACATTCTACCTGTGTGGTCTTTAGGAAGTCATAACTTATCAAACATTCATTTTTCATCTGACAAAAAAGAAGATAATACCTACCCTATTTCTTGTAAAAAATTGTTGGAATTAAGAAGTATAAAAGTGATATGAACCCACAGACATGTTTAATATTTTATTTTTACTTAAAATATATCCATTGATGTTGACTTTCTGATCATTAACTTATTTACCATACTCAGAATGTAACTATCAATATTATTCTCTTTGGAATGGACCAAGAACAAAGATGGTTTGTGAAGCAATTTGATATATTTTCCCAATTTTAAAATACAAACAATTCTGGGGGGAGTCATTTGGCATGAAACTTCCCAGAGATTTCAACTTGATTCTTATAGATAACATTTTTTCAATATTATTTCATTACAAATTATGCAACCACAATAAAAATACTCCTGGCAAAAGCAGGTTTGAGAACACACCCTTGGACTCCTAAACTCCTGGTAAGCATTCAGTTCAACTACTAGATGCAGATAGGAATGGCCATATTTTTAAAGATTGATTTATTTATTTGAGAGACAGAGAGAGAGAGAGAACATGCCAACAGGGAGAGAGGCAAAGGGAGAGAGACAGTGAATCTCAAGCAGACTCCACACTGAGCATGTTTCCTGTCACACGGTTCAGTCTCACAATTCTGATCATAGCCTGAGCTGAAACCAAGAGTCCAAAGCTTAATCCACTGAACCACCCTGGCCCTTCAAGGTATGGCCTTATTAAAGAGTAGCTTAATCACTAGTGTTAAAATATTTGGGACATTAATTAGTATGATTACTAGGAGAATGGAGAGCATTTGTTTAAAAAGCTATTTAGTTACCTTAGGGGTCAGTTAAGGGAAAGTTTCTATTCTATAATTTCATATCTAGGAAATAATTATTCCTCTTTCCCACCTTCTAAATTCTGTAACAATTTATTATGCTACCAAATACTCTTTTTTTTTTTTTCATTTGTTTTGCTCTTTAAGAGCATCCCTTTATATTGTCTGCTGGAAGAATGGTGTCTTATCCATCTTTTTTTTTTTTCTTTCAGTTTCTCCTGACATAGTCTTTGCACACATTGAGTCTTGCTGAAGAAATGAACACTGCCTTAAAAGAAACAGTAATAGTTTCTTATTAAATAAAAACATACGTACGTTTTGGTCTTTACTGTACTTGGAACTTTGGAGAAGTTAGGAAATGTACCTGGTGAAAATAATTATGTGATATGTACCATAACTTGTATTTTTTCTTCACCAGGAAAATGTGAAGGAAATAAAACTTTAATCTATGTTTTATAAAATATAATGCTGAGATAGCTCTTAGAATTATAAATTTATTAAAAAATTATAAATTTATCATTTGTATTTAAACACCACATGCTGGTGTAACTTTAGTGTTTCTATTCACCACAAATTAGATAATTATATTCTACCAAAAATCTGTATTTCTTACCAAAGTTTTGCATTTTTGCTTTTAAATACATGTATATTTATGAAGAAAGGTCTTTATGGTTGATTAATTTCAACATAAACACAAAGCAATTATCATCCTAAAATAACATTCAAGTTCATTACCAAGAACAATGAATCATGGATTTAAATCATGATGGTTATTCCGAAGCCAAGGAGATAGGAAAATCATATAAAAATTTTATCTGCCTTCTAAGAGAACTGCTAAAGCAGGATTTAAATTACCCAGTGCTTTATGGTAGCTATCTTAGTGTCTGGCATATAATAGGAGTAGGTGTTCAATAGAATTTTCTAAATTGATTGATTGATTGATTGATTTCAACCTTGATTGCCTTGGATGAACACAAGTTGAATTTAAAACTCTCTTCTTGTTTGAATCAAAACCTATACCATTGGGCAGTCCAGAAAGACTAGTTGCTTGTTTAAAATTTCTCCAACCTGAAAATGTCACTAAAATTTGAGCTAGACTCTATACAAGGGGAGAAAGGAGTGCTTGTAGGCCTGGTACCTTCATTTCAGCTATACTTCAGTGAAAAACAAAAA
Source organism: Nyctereutes procyonoides (assembly GCF_905146905.1). Lineage (NCBI taxonomy): Eukaryota > Metazoa > Chordata > Mammalia > Carnivora > Canidae > Nyctereutes > Nyctereutes procyonoides. Next base: position 31,125,775 of record NW_026575126.1, on the reverse strand, counting down.
TGCAGCAATGTCAACTTGGTTAGGTTTTCACATGGCTTTTTCAGAGATAGGCAAGTGCATTACTAACAATAAAATACCAAGTACAACCCGAGTGTATATTTATAGATAGAGACAGAAAAATGATAGATGGGCAGATAGATGATAGATGACAGATAGTAGATAGATAGAGATATTAATATATGACTTTAGCATTTCCTAAAATTTAAGTAGAGCTCAAAAGGGAAATATAGAAATACTTTACAATGGTGGCAAAGAATTGAGATATAAATCACTAAATAATAATTTATCTCTAGTCATTCCATTTTTTATTCTTTATTTCTTTTGTAAAATGTTCTGCAATGGGGGTGTATGGGTGGCTCAGTTGGTTAAGCATCTAACTCTTGATTTCAGCTCAGGTCATGATCTCAGGGTTGTGAATCCAGCCCCATGTCATGCTCCATGCTGGGTGTGGAGTCTGCTTTCTTTTCCTCTCTCCCTCCTCCTCTGCCTTTGCCCCTCCCACCCCAATTCACATCCTCTCTCTCTCTCTCTTTCTAAAATAAACAAACAAAAAGTTCTGCAATGGTTACATCAGAAGCCACAGACTTCCTTGGTTGTGAATAGTCTGTTCTTTCCTACTTTATGACAATGAATATTCTCAAACCACATTTCTAAAACCAAGAGCACAATGTATGTGGTAACCATTGACAATTAAATAAAAATGTATTAATGCAAAATATGTGCCCTACCTTACCTTGTACATTCCTACATCTGCGTTCCTCTTCATGTTACATTCTAAATTATTGATAGTTTCTATCTCACAGCTCTTACCACTATGGCCAGAACCTAATCTGATACATATATTTTTTCACCTCTATTCACCTGACACTGAGCATACTGCCGGGTAGAGGGTAGGCAGTCAGGAAGTATATTAATTATAAGTGACAAATGAAAATCAGTACATATTAAATGAATTAGAGTTACAAATGAATGACTGAGTGGTGTTAAGAATTCAAAAATAAATTATCCATCTATACTAAAGTAAGTGATCCACTATGTTTTTAAAAGACAACCAGATATGCAAGCCATTAAAATTAAAAGTAAGTCTGTTCATAAATGCAGCTGGATTGTTTATAAGCATTCTAGAGCAAGAGAGGGGAGATCATGATGAATTCTTGCAGCTGTCAATAAGGTTTTGGGATCAGAAATATCATGGCAGAAAAACGGATAGTTGAATTTGGAAGGATATATCGAAATCCTATATATAGAAAGGGAGAAATACAGAGAGGAATCTCAGACAGAGAAAAATCACAAAAACCAAACAAATAAGCTCATTAAGATATGAAGTTCAAGTGTGCTTAGTACTTTGGGTTATAATTCTACCATTTACTATCTAAATTTTAATACATAAGTGCATCCTATTTTCTCTCCTGAGTAAATGCTATGCTTTTTACTATTCTTAAAATGCATTGTGGGTAATCCTCCTGTTGATTTAGCTTTGCCATAAGGACCCAGTTCACTGTTATGGGAAATCCCACTGAAGTTCATACAATGTATCTTAAAAAATTCTGAAAGAGCAGTGTTCCACACTTCCAGATGAACTTAATGAAGTATGGTATGAAAAGTTAACAACCATAAGAACACACTACAAGTCCACAGCTTTATCAAGGCTCAGAGGAGCTCATGTCTCTTGCATGATATTAAAAATTACTTTCTTTTTTTTGTATACCAAAGGCAGGAAAGCAGTTAAACTCTCCATGCCATGTGTCCATGATATTCTGTCCTGACTTCTACAGGCAGGTATCCTTATAAAAGGCTCATCTTTTTTTTCCCCCTGCCTCAAAAAGTGACTTTCTTTTTAAGGCTCACCTTTCATTTCCTCAAAAGGCAACAGTCTATTTGGGCCCCATGTCACCAGATATGCAGTGACGCATCTCAGATATCCACAAGAAACTCTTCTAGTTGTCCCCAGTGCTGCCATCATCTTCCATATGCACATAATTCTATGTCTGTGGCAGATTCTCATGGTTGAATGGCCAAATCTCCATTTCCTATTTTATTTTCCCTCAAAAACTTCCAGCCAGAGGTGGTCGTTAAGACCAAGTTCTAGACAATGGCAATGACACACATGAAATATGCTACAGGGTGTCTGGGAGAGTCTTTGTTCTATCTGGGACAAATACTGCCTTTTCCTCTGGCCCTCCAACCTCATCCTGCCATAGCTGCTAATGGAACGCCTGCAGCTGCAACAGTCATCCTGGGACTGTGAGGGAAAGGACCTGAGAACTGTAGAACCACGGCCCTGATATTGCTCATGGGCTAATTCAATGCCAGCAACTACCTACTTCTAGACTTTTCTCATTATATAAAACAAACCACTGTAGTACAGTACAGAATCTTCTTTATCATTTATATTTCCACCACTCTGTTTATGACCACATAGGTATTCTCGGAGATGATATAAGCTTTCTGTAATACGCTTCACATTTCTGTCTGAGCCCTCACCAGCAGCATCTTTAATGTCCAGGTTTCTACCAATAATCTCAAGTCAATCTAGACTTTTTCTATCATGTGTCTTGAAATGTTTCCAACCTCTATTCAGCATCCAATTACAAAGGCACGTCCACATTTTTAGGTGTTTGTTAAAGGTGCACCCCATTTCTCAGTATCAAATTCTGCACTGGTTTTCTAGGGCGGCCATTACAAATTACCACAAACTTGATGGCTTAAAACAGCATAAATTTCTTCTCTTACAGTTCTGGAGGTCAAAAGTCTGGAATCAAAGTATTGACAAGACCGTGCTGCATCCATAGCTCTGGAAGAGAAAAAGTTACTTGTCTTTTCTAACTTTCTGGTGGCTGCCCAGCGTTCTGTGACATTCTTTGACATGTGGCCATGTCCCTTCAATCCCTGCCTCAATATTCACACTGGGTTTTCCTCTGTGAGTATCTACTCTCCCTCTGCCTCTCTCCTACCAGGATGATTGTAAATCTAGATAATACAGGATTATTTCCTCATTGCAAGATCTTTAATTTAACCACATACACGAAGACACTTTTCCTAAATAAGCTAATAGTCACAAATTCCAGGGATTTGACTGAATACGTTTTATGAGACCATTTGTCAGCTTACCACCACATCAGTTAGGGATATTAACCATTATTTTCAATTTTTGTAGTGCTTTTTTTCTGATTTGGGTATCAGAATGGTAATGCTAGTTTTATAAAATGAGTTGGGAAATGTTTCCTCTTCCATTTTTTTGGAAGAGACTATATTGAGTTGGTTTGATTTCTTCTTTAAATGTTTGTTAAAATTCTCCAATAAAATTATCTGGGAGATTTCTTTTTTGGAAGTTTTAAAAATTATGAATACGATTTCAAATTATGTAAGATATAATTGTGGGTTTTTTGAGGAATTGGTTAATTTCTAAATCAAATTTATGCATGGAGAGGTTTTTTATGATTTCTTTTCTGTCTGCCAACTCTGTAAAGATATCCACTGTTTCATTCTGATACTAAAAATTTTATCTTCTCTTTTTCTTTCTTGTGGTCTTGCTAGAGTTCTGAAAATTTTGCTTATCTTTTTTAAAAAGCAGATCTTTGTTTTATTAATTTTTTTTTCTTTTGCTTTCCATTTGACTTCATTGATTTTTGTCCTTATCTTTACTATTTGCTTAACTGGGGTTAATTTTGTTCTTTTTCTAGATGACCAAAATGAGAGCTTAGATTGTGTATTTGATATTTTTCCTCTTTTCCAATGTATTTATTTTAGTACTATGATTTTCCCTCATATTACTGCTTTAGTTGTGTACCACAATTTTTTTAATGTTGTATTTTATTTCCTTTGGTTCAGTGTATAGTGTTATGTTCCTTGAGATGTCCTCAATGACCTGGATTTAGAAATGTGTTATTTTGGGTTTCCAAGCATCTGATAATTTTCCTGGTATCTTGCTATTGATTATTTCTAATCTTATTCCATTGTGGCAAGATAATACATTCTATAAGGTTTCAATTGTTTTAAGTTTGTTGAGATTTCTTTTATGGCCCAGGATATAGCTATCTTGGCATATGTTCCTCAGGCACTTGAAAAGAATGTATATTCTGCTGTGTTGCATAGAGTGTTCTATAAATGTCAATTAAATCCTGTTGGTTAAGGATATTGTTAAAATATTCTACATCAATACTTATTTAATGGCCATTAGCTCTCAGCAGGGATGTTAATTTTGACTCCCTACTTGACCTTCTCTGGTACCACTATGGTGAGGGTGTGGAATGTTAAAATTTGGTGGGGATGGAAATCTAGCTTCTTCACTTGGTGTTTGCTCATACAGTTGATGGTAGGGACTTTTTTCTTTCTTTTTTTTCTTTTTTGTGTTCTTTTTGGTTGCGATAGAGCAGTTATATATATTTTTTTAATTTCTGTCTTGCTAAGCATTTCCTTTCTTTGTCCTCTAGCTAGAGAGACCAGGCTTTTGCTAAAATGTTTTTTTGTTTGCTTGTTTGGTCTGTATCCATTGATGTTTCTGGGTTGCTGTTTTCTCCAACACCCTGTTACGACGTATGATGCAAAAAGAAATCCAGAGAACTCACCATCCTGTCATTCTTCATGTCTGAGATTCCCCTACCAATCTCTTTTATTTTTTCCAATTTTACATCCTCTTCTATTTGTTTTATATATAAATTCCACAGTTTTTATTAGATTTAGCAACATGTTTTATTTAGTTAGATTTGTTAACTTTAAATAATTTGCCTTGGCAAATTAAATGGTAGAAGTGATACATACCAGTTCAAGATGAAGCTTTTAGAACAATAGCATGATTTCACCACTGTACTTTTCTTTTTTCCATGAAGAGGTAATATCCAGATAGAAGCTACGTTTTCTGAAATGTCAGACAGAAGACAACATAGAGTATGGCTACGTCCCATTAATAGCTATCATGTAAACTTAATGAGAAAGAAATGTTTCTTATTATTACAACCCACTGAGGCTTTGTAATTGCCTGCTACCACAGCATAATCAGCAAAACTGACTAATATACTCATGTTAAATAAGGATAACTACATTATTTTTTCATATTCCCAAAACTTTCTCTATAACATTTCATTCTAGAATTTTGTTGTTGTTTTATATGAAACTTAAAAATATATTTTTTATGAAATAATAGTATTTTATGTATTGTGGTAAAAACAGGACACCATTTTGTTTTTAAAGATTTAATTTATTTATGCATGAGAAACACAGAGAGGAGAGAGAGAGGCGGAAGGAGAAGCAGGCTCCATGCAGGGAACCTGACATGGGACTCACTCCTGGATCTCCAGGATCACGCCCTGGGCTGAAGGTGGTGCTAAACCACTGAGCCACTTGGGCTGCCTGACTTTGCCATTTTTTTTTTTTTGACTTTGCCATTTTTTAATTGGATTATTTCACAACAAAGTATTTAAATACTTTATAGCTCATTGTGACCCCTTCCAAAAGGCCACCTAACCAAGAGACATAAAAAAAAAAAAAAAAAAAAAAAAGCAGGACCTGATTGAAGTGAAAAAATGACTTTTGTTATTTTGTCATTTTGTAGATAAATAAGACTGCTTTTAGGATTGGCAGCAATCTCGGATGCTACTACCCACTGCTGAAACCAAACTCTAAAGCAAAAAAGTCACAATAAGTTGTGGACCCTCACCAAAATATATAAAAACAAGACATTTATCAAATGTTGGAATTTTTCAAATGTGCAAGTTCAAAGGGACCATTTTTTTCTAATCACTATTTTGTGGGTTTTTCTTTTGCAGAGAAATATAAAATGTAAAGATATTGGCCATGGTTGACATAGAAAGGAGCTCATACACTAAGAATTATTCTTTGACATGGCTAACACACAAATAGCAGATAACAAACATGACTTAGTTGTTCCAAGATGTCAGTAGATTTACTAAATTTTATACTGAAGGGATGTGTTTGGTTATTTCAAACTGTTTCAAACTTCTATGAGAAGTTTTAAAGATTTTAAAATAGATAATGATTTCTTTATAGACATACCACTTCAAATCTTACTTCATGTCCCAAGTCAAATGGGGCCATTTTGACCTAGATCAGTATGATTGTTTCCAATTAGAGAGTTCCAGCCTTCACTGTCTCAAAGGAGAGTGTTAGAAAAATAAATAATGATAAAAAATTAACACTCAAACAAAACAGAGAGAAAGTATCTCTTCCTGGAGTTTGCCTTTCAAAACTTGGGCCCCAATAGGAAATTGAAAAGTATCCATGACACAGATGAAAGACTTGAGAAAATTGCAATCTGAAATTGAATAAGAATATATCTCCCCTTCCTAGAGTGATTTGCCATATTGTCTCTCCTTATATTCAAGTGAGCTACATTGCAAACCTTACCAAAGAAACAAAGGTGTGACCAGTAAGATAAAAAAAAGCATTAAGTACAATGCAAATTCTAACCACTACATATTTTAATCATTACTGCTCATAGCACCTCCATTTGTAATAACCAAAACCTGGAAAGAACACAAACTTTCATTAACAGGTAAGTGGACAAACTGCTACAAAGCCAAACAATATAATATTCATCAGCAATAATACAAATAAACTATTGATATACACATCAACATGGATAAATCTCACATGATTATGCTGAGTGATAGAAGCCCAAAACTACATACCTTGAGTATGTTTCTATTTATATAATATTTTTAAAATGAAAACTGATAGTGGCAGAAAGCAGAACAGTGATTTCCCTGGGACAGAGGATGAGGCAGGGAGGGTCAAGAAGTGATTACAAAAGACCACAAAAGAGCTTTTAGAATAATGGATGTTATCTTGAATGTGGTGATGGATGAAAATATATATATGTCAAAGTTTATATACTTCTTTGTGCCATTTACTATATGGAAATTGCCCCTTAATAAAACGGATGAAAAACAGACCAAATAGAAGAGATAAGGTCTAAGTTGTCAAAACAGCAAATTCTTTTGAAGGCTTGAACTTTTTATTGTGCCATTTAAATTATTTCCATCACTTTGAAATCTTGAGTTTGTGCTCATCTTTTAATTGCCTAAAAATGTTCCTTACAATCTCTATTCATATGAGCTTGCAGCACACTTAAAAATAATGTGCAAACCAAATTACAGCAAGAACTTTATCATTTTTGTCAATATCACAGCATAAAACATAAAATGCAAGCAGGTGGAAAAGGTGTTAATGGGATTTTAGACAATATATGTATAAAAATAACTTCAAAGCTTTGTTATTATCATGATAATAGAAGTACAAACATTTATACAGCTGTATCAGAATGCAGTCTGTTGTTCATTTACATCTTAACAGTATTGAATATGTTTATATCTTAGTTTAACCATCCCGAGAGAACTTTCTGGAATTGTTTCTTTTTCCCACTCATACTAATGAGTGTATGGGAATGTACATTTAAGAATTTTATGTTAAAACCTAAAAGTTTTGCATATAAAGCAAACTACAATAGCAATTTTCCGAATGAAACTATAAGGAACACAAATCACATGACTCTCTTGAAAAGCATGACCAGAAAGCTAAGGGCTATTGGAACACACTGCTGACAACCATTCTGGTGACCAGTCTGGGTGATTTTTCAATGCCAGGTAATGGTGACATTTCAGGAGCTATAAGCAGCACTTGGTGGTAGATGCCGTGATTCTCTCCCCAATGTCATTTCACCAACAATGTAAAAAATAAACATCTCCAAACTCTGCCTGTGAAAATAAATAGAGCTCTCTTAAGTTGTGAAGGATTTGAGTTAAAAAACATTTTCCTGGAACATCTTTATTAAAATGTATTAATAATCAGAAACATAACATGTTCACTCATTGTCAGGAATGCTTATTCCGTGTCAGGCATTGTTCAAAGTGTTATCTAGATATTAATTCTCTAAATCTTCATGAAAACACTATAAGGCAGATAATAGTGTTATTTCATTTTTAACAGATGCAAAAACTTTGGCTCGGGGAGGTTAATATAAGTTTTTTATGTATCGAATGTGTCCCCTGCCTCTGATTCATAAACTGAAGTCCTAACTCCTAACACCTTAGCATGTGAACTTATTTGGAAATAGAGCTGTTGTGAAACTAATCTGTCAAGATAATATGAGGTAATAGCAGGATGAGGCTCTAATCCAATATGATTGGGATCCTTACCAAAAGGGAATTTTGGAGAAAGATGCACATGCCAGGAGAACACCAGGTGAAGAGGAAGGCAGAGATTAGGGTCATGCGGCAGGAACCACGGAATGCCAAAGAATGCCAGCAAACTAGAAAGAGGAGAGAAGCATGGAACAGAGTAGCCTTCACAGCCCTCAGGAAGAAGTAGCCTTACTAACACCTTAATCTCAGACTTTTAGTTCCACGAACTATAAAACAGTACAGTTCTGTTGATTAAACCTCCTGGGTTTTGGTATTTGGTTATGACAGAGCCAGAGAACTCTCACGAGAATAGATACCTGACTTCAGAGTATGCACTATGCTATGTATTTCTAGGATGCATTAATTACATTTTCATTCTACGTCAGAAAGGGAAACATCTTAGTTCTAAGAAGAGGACAAATCAGAAGTCCTGGGACTGAGCCTCCAGTAGGGCTCTGCGCTCAGTAGGGAGTATACTTGCCCATCCTCTCCCTCTTCCTCCCACCCCACTCATATGCACACACTCTCAAATAAGTAAGTAAATAAATAAATAAAATCTTAAAAAAATATTTAGTGTAGCCCAAAAGAAATCTAAACCTAATGTAAACCCTTTTTGTTTGTTTGTTTGTTTTATAAAAGGCCTATTCTTTCTAGAAGTGTTTGGAATTGTTTTCCTTTAAGGATAAACCAGTGTCTCATCTTAACGTTTATTAGCACAACTCTGACATGTTTGGATAATGAATCTGCTCTGGTTCCATAACACTGGGTTCGAGAATGTGCTTGCGTCAGACAGCATTACAGTAGATAGATTTAGGATGATGATTATAATGTTTTTGATGGAATAGAATGTTGTTCAGTGTTTAATGCCTAGATTAATGAAATACACAATGTCCCAGTCAGGTGGTTGCCAACACAGGTCTAAAGGAAGATACACAACGGACTACTCCAACCTTACGCAGCTATCTAAGGCTGAACCTGACAGGAGACAGCTATGCTCCTAATAGTTGTTCTGCGACATTTACATACCAAGACTTTGTCATTTGCAACTATGCATTTGTAGATAAGAATTTGGGGGAGGGGGGAAGGAAGCTCTTTCCTCTCTCAGAGAATGTTGTTTCTCTTCAGGCTGTGTATCCTGATTGTAAGATGCCACCCTTCTCCTCATACAAATTAAGTAGAACCTTTTTCTCACTTTCCATCTGAGTTTATTTTTTAAATGCTTTTTCTTTCTTTCTTTCTTTCTTTCTTTCTTTCTTTCTTTCTTTCTTTCTTTCTTTCTTTCTTTCTTCTGGCACAGAGAGAAAGACCATGAGCAGGAGAGAGAGGCACAAGGAAAGGGAGAAGCAGGCTCCCTGTTGAGCTGGAAGCTGATGCAGGGCTCAATCCCAGGACCCAGAGATCAGGACCTGGGCAGAAGTCAGATGTTTAATCATCTGAGCCACCCAGGTGCCCTCATCCAGCTGAGTTTAATACTGTTTATCCGTATGGTGTGATACTCTCCTTATCCATTTATCAGTAGTTAGACATTTCCACTTATTGACTATTATGAATAATGCTGCTATGAACACTCATGTGCAACTTTTGTATAGTCATATGTATTAATTTCTCTTGGGTTTCTATCCAGGAGTGGAATTGCTGGGTCACATGGTAATTCTATGCTTACCATTTTGAACAACCCCAACATTTTCCAAAGCAGCTGTATCAGTTTACACTCCTACTGTCTACGTATGAGTATTTCAATTTCTCCATTCTAGCCAAAAAGCTATTTGAATTTTTCACCAAAACTGTTCAAGCAGATGTGAAGTGATCTCTCTTGTGGTTTTGATTAGCATGTACCTAATGGCTAATAATATTAGGCATCTCTTCAAGTGGTATTGCCATTTGTATTTCTTTGTTGGAGAACTTTTATAACTTCTGTCCACTCCTAAATTCTTTTTTTTTCATTTTTCTATTACCAATTTTAAGAGTTTCATATATTTGGGATAGAGATTCCTCATCAAATACATGATTTGCAAATATTTTTCCCACTTCTGGATTGGCTGTTAGCTTTCCTGATAACATGTGGAACAAAGTTGTGAGATTTTAAAGATATTTTATGAAGTCCAATTTATATATTTTTCTTTTATTGCTTGGGATTTTGGTGTCATATCTAACAAAGGTTGGCCTAAGTCAAGATCATGAAGATTTATTACTATATATTCTTTAAGAAGTTTATAGTTTAGGCTCTTGAATTTATGCCTAACACCTATTTAAATTAATTTTTATGTATGCCTTAAGGCAGTACTCTAACTTCATTTTTCATATGTGGATAACCAGTTGTTCTAGCATACTTTGTTCAAAAGACCATTCTTTCCATTTTAAATTGTTTAGGACTCTTCATGAAAATCAATAAACCATAAGTGTAAAAGATCATTTCCAGTCTTAATCCTGTTTCATTGATTTATATGTCTGTCCTTTTGCCAGATTTTTTTATTTTTTGATTACTGTAGTTTTGGAGTAGGCTTTAAAGTCATGAAGTGTGAGTACTTCTAATATGTTTTTTTCAAGGTTGTCTTGATGATTCTGGGTTTCTGGCATTTTCACATGAATTCTTAGGATCAGCTTCTGCAAAAATGGCTAGAATTTTAACAGGGATCGTGCTGAATCTGTTGATCAACTTGGGGAGTATTGCTGTCTGAACATTAGTAATTCTTCCGATTCATTAACATGACTTTCCATTTATTTAGATTTTTATTTTCTGACAACAACGTTTTCTTGTTTTCAGAATATCAGTTATGCACTTAAAAAAATTGTTTTCGCAGGGTGCCGGGGTGGCTCAGTCGGTTAAGCATCTGATTCTTGACTTTTGGCTTAGGTCATGATCTCAGGGTCTGTGAGATGGAGCCCCAGTAGGAAGTCTGCTTGAGATTCTCTCTCTCCTTCTCTGTCTGCCCCTCCCCCATCCATGGGCCTGCACACAGTCTCTCTAAAATTAAAGAAATATATATTCCCAAGGGATTTTATCCTTTATGATGCTGTTTAAGTGGAATTGTTTACTAAATTTTATTTTCAGATTATCATTCATAATATATAGAAAATATATAACTCAAATATGTGTATATTTTTATGTAAATGTATATGTTATATTAAATATATTTATAAATACATACATAATGTATATAAATATATAATTATCTAAGTATATATATGCATATACATGTGTATATATGTGTTGTATCCTGAAAACTTGTTGAACTCATTTGTTAGTGCTAATGGGTTTTTAGTTAATTTTTTAGGATTTTCTATATATAAGATTATGTCATCTGCAAAAAGTTTTATTTCTTCTTCTCCAGTTTCAGTGCTTTTATTGTAATTTTCTTAATTTTTAAAAATTCTCTGAGTAGAATCTCCAGTATTGAAGAAAAGAGGCAAGAATGAGTATTTGTTTCTTCTTCCTAATCTTAGAAGAAATAAGTCAATTGTTTACCACTAGTGGTGGTTTCTCATTGAAGCTTTTTAGCTGGTTGAGGATGTTTTCTCCTATTCCTATTTTGTTAAGTGTTTTTTAACATTAAACTGTGTTAGATTTTGTCAAATGATCTTCTTGTGACATGATCACTTTTTTTTAACCTTTATTCTACTGATAGAATGTGTTGCATTAACTGAATTTCAGAAGTTAAACTTTCTTTGTATTTTTTAAATAAATTCACTTGGTCATGACATAAAATCCTGCTTATTTTTTCCAACCTACTGAGCTATAATTGAGAAAATTATATTTAAAGCATACAATGTGATGATTTAATGTATATATGCATCCCACCATTAAGTTAATCCACACATCAATCACCTCATATATGTACTCCCCTGTTTTGCTTTTGCTTTTGTTTTTGTTTTTGTTTTGTTTTCCCAGAACATTCCAGTTCCATTCTCTTAGCGAATTCCAATTATATAATAGAGTATAATCAATTATATTCATTGTAATATATGAGATCTTCAGACCTATTTATCTTGTAACTGAAAATTTGTAGTACCCTTTTAATAGGCTCTTCCTCTTTCCTTTATACTCTGATAACCACCGTTCTACTCTCTGTTTCTAGAAATTCAATTTTGTTTTTTAAAGTCCATATATAAGTGATACCATGCGGTGCTCATCTTTCTCTGTCTGACTTATTTCACTTAACATAATGCCTTGCAGCTTCATCCATATTGTCACAAATGGCAGAAATCCCTTCTTTTTAAAAGCTGAATAATAAATAGTGCATTGTATGTATGTATCTATCATCTGTTTATCTCATATTTTCTTCATTCATCCATTGACAGACTCTAAGATTGTTTCCATATTTTTTTAATTATGAATAATGCTGCAATGAATAATTTCTTAGCAATAGTGATTTAGTCTCTTTTGGATATATACCCAGAAGTGAGATTGCTGGATCATATGGTGGTTTTATTTTTAATTTCTTGAGGAACTGCTCTGTTTTCCATAGTGGCTTTACCAGTTCACATTCCCACCAACAGTGTACAAAGGTTCCCTTTCCTACACATCCTTACCAATGACTGCTGTCTTTAGTCTTTTTGATAACAAGACTCCTTCTTAACAGTTATGAAGCTCATTGCAGTTTTGATTTGCATATCTTTGATGATTAACAATTTTGAGCACCTCTTCATGCAACTATTGAGATTTATGTCTTTTTGGGAAAATGTCTATTCAGGTCTTTAGCCCATTTAAATTGGATTATTTTTTTTTAAATTATTGAATTGTATGAGTTCCTTCTATATTTTGTCCATTAACCCTTTCTTAATATGTAGTTTGCAAATATTTTCTCTCATTCCATAGGTTACCTTTTCATTTCACTGATAGTTTCCTTTACTATGCAGAAGCTTTTTAGTTTGATATAATCTCATTTAGTTATTTTGCTTTTTTGCCTTTGTTTTTGTTGTCAAATCTAAAAAAAAAAAAAAATCGTTGCCAAAACCAATGTCAAGGAGCTTACTCCTAATGTTTTCTTCTAGTAGTTTTATGATTTCAGGTCTTGGATTCAAGTCTTTACTCTATTTGGGGTTGATTTTTGTGTATAGTGTAAGCTAGGGGTGCAGTTTCATTCCTTTGCATGTGAATATTCATTATTCTCAAGACCATTTATTGAAGAGACTATTCTTTCACCATTCTATATTCCTGGCTCCTTTGTCATAAATTAACTGATCAGGGATCCCTGGGTGGCGCAGCGATTTAGCGCCTGCCTTTGGCCCAGGGCGTGATCCTGGAGACCCGGGATCGAATCCCACGTCGGGCTCCTGGTGCATGGAGCCTGCTTCTCCCTCTGCCTATGTCTCTGCCTCTCTCTCTCTCTCTCTGTGTGTGACTATCATAAATAAATAAAAATTAAAAAATAAAAATAAAAAAATAAATTAACTGATCACATATGAGTGGTTTTATTTGATGGCTCTCAATTCTGTTCCATTGGCCAGTGTTTATGTCAGTGTGACTGGGATTACTATAGCTTTGTAATATAGTTTGAAATCAACAAGTGCAGTGCTTCAAACCTTGTTCTAATTTCTCAGGATTACTTGAGCTATTTGAGGTCTATATGGTTCCATATAAATTGATCACAGTATGCTCTCTTTTTTAACTTCCTTAATACAATGCTCAGTGCGGGGATACCTGGGTGGCTCAATCAGTTAAGTATCCAATTCTTGATTTCGGCTCAAGTCATGATTTCAGGGTTGTGAGATGGAGCTCTGCACTGGGCTCCCCACTTAGTAGGGCATCTGCTTCTTCTTCTCTCCCTCTCTCCCTCTTCCCCTCCTCCTACTCATGCATGGTTTCTCTAAAATAAAGGAATAAATCTTTTTTTAAAAAAAAAAATACAATGCCCAGTGGAGAGAAGTTATGAATCTACTTGCAGCCTTCCAAAATCAAGCTCAATCCAAAACCCTGAATATACTTATTTGAATCAACTATCTGTTGGACATTTGCATGAAAATTGAAGAACATTGGAGCTGTCATCTCTGTTTTCATTGATATCTCATTGGACCTGAATTTGAATTAATATCTTGCTTTAGTTTCTCAAGCTTGTGTATAGTGCCATAATGTTAACAAGATAATATGTCTAGAACAATAGTAACCTGTCCACTTTTATTCTAAAGAACCCGCAATCCCAAGAGATAAATGATAGTGGGTTCAACTAGGTAACATAATCCTCTTAATATCAATATAAATGTATATCACAAAGTCATTTTAGGCATCCCCCCACCCCCAGTATAGGGCCATCTCTCCCACTCCCAGAATATTCCTGAGCTAGAAGTCCTTAAACCTTAACTCAATGGGGACTTTTTCCAAAAAAAATATATGGTCTGTGTCCATATTAACATATTTAAATAATTTATAAAGAGTCATTTAGTAATCTTCAAATCTTATTTCATGGACTGGTTTTCCCACAAAGTTTTAGTGGTTTTACTGCTGTTGTAATTTTTAACTTTGTTTCTGAGAGCAAATATACTTTGGAAATGAAGTTTAACAAAGTTATTTTTCTTAACTACACATATTATTAAAACCTTTACTGTGACACGGAACAGAAAGAGATGCATTTCTTTCTTTTTTTTTTTTTTTCCCTTGACTAAAGAAATCAAACTGTCTTGGATACAAAGCTGACAATGTTTAATTGTGAATAAAGGACAACAGTACTTATACTAGCAAATTGTCCAATCTAAAAGTATAGCTCTGCTCTAAATCCTCTAATTACTTGTAGTGTTTCCTCTCACAGAAAGAAAAAAAGTTATTATTGAATACAAGTTAAGACCTGCCCTCTCATAACAGAACAAAAAAAAGACACCATGGTCAGCTAAAGTTGCTTAAAATGCTCTCACCAACTTCTACATTATTGCCTATGGAGAGAACAATTAAATCTTGAAATATCATAATTGTAGCAATACACAATTTTTGTCTAGACTTTTATTTCCAGTTAATTTAATACAAAAAATATTAAATGTCATATCTGCTCAGTAAGATAATAACTCTTAAGCACATCCATGTGTATTTTTTAAAGTATATCTTTTTTTTAAGATCTAAATAATTATTTTTAGCGGCTCTGAATGTTGAGGAATTAGCTGTTATATTTCAGTAGTCTAGGGTAAATGAGAGAAGGACTTTTTATGAAGTGAAATTTTCTAGATGGAAAAGCATGTATGTGAAAATAGCTACAAATATAAAATAAATTAAATTCCTATTTGGAATTGCCTAATATATAAATAAATAAACAGCTCTTAAAAATTAAACTATCATAAAGAAATCCCTCAACACATGTATTATGGAACATGGTGAGTTAGAGCTAATATTTATTCATAATCAGGTTTTCTGCATTGGACTGCACATAGGGAGAATGAGTTTCTTTTAAGACTATCAGCGCATAGATACAAATTACTCACTGAAGTCATTGTGGAAATGCATGATTAATGAGAACTAGTTTCAAATGTTTCCATATAATGACTACATTAAGTGAATAGAATGTGGATGGTAGGAGTATTCTAGATACGTAAAATAAAAAATGAAATAAGATGATTATGAACAAAATAACAGATATCCATCACTCCAAACTGATACAGTTTTGATGAAAAACAACAACAAAAAATGAAGATGAGAATAACTAAACATGCCCCACTGCATTGCTTCATGGGTTCTATAAGTCTTAGGGTTATTTTATTCATATCTATTAGATAATAGAAACTCTAATTCACTATATACATATTTAGCCAAAGGGTGCAAGATGTGACCACAAGTAAGAAATTCACTACTAATGCTCTCTGCATGACTGAAGTCTATTGAGCAGTAACTCCAGACATTTTCAAAGCTGTGAGCTAACAAAACAGAAGCCATACGTATCTTTTGTCACATATGATCGGCGATAATAAAAATATGAAGGCAACCTCATATGGATTTCCAAGATAGGCTTTCCTCTCATGTCAGCCTGTATTCATCTCTCTGGCTGTCAGTAGGCCCTGATGGAGCTTTTAGATTCTTATCAATAGTCAACTATATTTCTCACCAACTCAAAAGTACATATTGATTTCAATTGATTATAATCTTGTTAATATTATAATCTTGCTCACAAACTAATATAACAAAACAAATTGGAAATTGTTCTATTTTAGATTTGTGGTTTTTTTTGGATTCTACATTGTTATAGAGATAGGGAAAATGGTGTACTCCAGCATATTATTTTAATGTGATATTCCCTAAAACTAAACTTTGCCAGAGCATCCAGTACAATTTAGTACTACTGCAAAGTAAATGAGGAATCTCCAATAAAAATATAAAGTTTTGTTATAAAATAGGGTAAAAATTTGGAAATAAAGGTAAAACGTTTATTAAGTAATGAAGGAGACTTAACTTTGGTGAGGTGAACAGAATAAAAAACACTCGATTTATTCAGAAAATTTGGCTTCAAATCCCAAATTAGCTAGTTGCTAGATGTGCTTTAGGCAAATCACTAACCTTTTTGGGGTTAAGTTTACGCAAAAAAGAGGATCATGTGCTTGCCTGACTGACTTCTCAGTGCCCTTAGGATAATCAATGGAGGAAATAAATACAAAGTCACTTAGTAAATTCTAAAGAATTAAACTACAAGTTTTTATGAGCTTTGATTAATGCTTTTGATGAGTCAGCAAATTGTTTTCTTGTGCAAAAAGGTCTGAGATATATTTTTAAAACTGACATGACAAGTGAGATGGATCTACATATTTACCCCAGAAATGTCTCAATAAATCAAATGATAAATGTGGAATGATGGAGTCTATTGCAGTGTGACAATAATTTCCTTTAGACTATTGATTTTTTTAAGTAATTTACTACTCTTTAGGTAATAGAGTTGAGATTTGGGAATAATTTTCCTAGTTGCATAAGCACATCAAGTTCATGAGGGTGATGTAGTCAGTATAAGTAAATTTTTTTTAATGTTCTTTCATTTCAAAAGAATTTTTAAAACTTGTTGCACTTTTCTAAAAAAAAATTAAACAAAGTTGGGGAGGAAGTGAAAATAAGATCTAAGTTATATGTAATTTTATTAAGAGTATTTAACTCATTTAACAGAAATTAGCAAATCTTTAAGCTAATTCACCTTAAATATTCCTTTCCATTAGAGTGAGAGGCTTCTAATAAATAAAATGAATTTTCAGTGCATATAAACATTTTAAAGTGTTAAAGATAAATTGGTATATTTGAATATTATTCAAAGTGACATTGCAAATGCTATTTTAGCTAAACCATGAAACCTCCTATTTGAAATACTTTATGGAAATTTTGTCATGTCAGGAAAAAAAAAACATTAGAAAGAAATCATGGTGATCTCATTGAAAGTAAATTCTGGAATACCAAATAATGAAAAAATGAATGCAATATCAGACCTTATTTCTTTGTTATACTATTAATCTCCAGTGGTGACATTTTATGCTGCTACTCATGACAACTATCATTTAATGAAATATATTTAATCACTTAATTTTTATTTTTAAAGTATTTATTGCTATGTAAATGATATTCACCTGTGGATAATTAATAAAAAAATATTTAAAATTCTGGTTTGTTTTATATGACAGGTCAAAGGAATGTTTAAGGGATTAAACAGAAATAATAAGTATTTTGTTAAAATACATTTAATTCTGAAGAATTTATAAACTTTAAGGAATGCATGTCATGCTTTGAGTAGATATTACCTAAATCACATCAGCTATATCTTTACCAGGGATATATATCAAAGGTAGAAAGACAAGAAAATGAAGAAAAGAAATTGACTTAGCCATTCACTGCAAAATTCTTAAACATAAGCTGAACACTGAAATGCTTTTTCTAAATTTTGTTTATTATTACCTAAAAATAATAAGGCTTGCTTTCAAATGACCTAATTAGTAAACAAAAGTATTTTGTAAAACAACAAACTCTTTTTTTTTGCACATTATACTGTATATTTAACCTTATAAAAAATAAGTAAAAAACATGGCTTTTGCACTGCTAATTTTATGTTCCAGTATGGACCAAATTAACTTCAATGAATGTGAAAATTTTGTATCATTAACCTAAAAAATTAAAGAAATACACAAATATGGAAAATATTTAGAAGTTAATGATTTTAATATATTTATATTCTGTAACAGCTAAAAACCCAATTCCAAATGCAGACTTAGAGAGTGAATACAAACCGGAGAAAGGCACAAAGCATGTGCCCATGAAAAGATGTTCTTGGGTTTGCATTGCTGGATGCAAAGTGGGTCACCACCAACAGTAGGATCCCACTTCCGTGCTGCTTTATAGTTATAAGAAAATCATAAGGAACAGGAAGTACCAAATTGGCCATCTAATAATAAGAGCTTTGTGGCCAGAGTTATGGCTCAGAGGCAAAGGAGCCCTTTGGCAGGACATCAGCCCTGGGTAAATTCATACACCAGCACCAGGGTCAGCCAGGGGCTGACTCTCTAGGCCAACATAACCATGCTAAGCCACCTTCTTGAGAGGCAACTTGAAGTGAGGTGGGACCATCTAGCTGGCAATGATTTTAGCCAATAGGGTTTAAATTATTATTATTTTTTTTATTAAGAATGGTGATAAATTATGTCACTTCTGAGAAATGGACACGACATGGGATTACAAATTATGTTTTGTAGGCTACAGTTCTCTCATCAGGATTTGTAGTAATACACTGAACACTTATAGACCCAAATGGAACAATAATATGCCCAGTTGGGATTGACACACCTAAAAATTAAGGCCACGGAGTACTTCTCTTTTAAGCAGAAATTTTCTGTGGCCCCAAGGACCATTTTGTTTTTTTTTTTTTTTTTTTTGGCAGCTTTCTTTCTTTCTTTCTTTCTTATCTTTTTTCTTTCTTTCTTTCTTTCTTCTTTCTTTCTTTTCTTTTCTTTCTTCTTTCTTTCTTTCTTTCTTTCTTTCTTTCTTTCTTCTTTCTTCTTTCTTTTCTTTTTTTCATTCTGTTAAAATCAACATTTGAAGTACATTTATAGGGACACCTAAGTGTCTCAGTCAGTTGAACAATTGACTCCTGATTTGGGCTCAGGTCAAGATCTCAGGGTTGAGGAATCAAGCCCTGAATTGGGCTCCCCATGCAACAGGGAGTGTGCTCAAGATCCCCTTTCTCTCTCTGCCTCTCCCCCTGCTCTTGCATTCTCTCTCTCTTTCAAGTAAACAAATAATTCTTAAAAAATAAGGTGCATTTATATTTTATTTGATATTAGGTCAATATATATGAATTATTTTAAAGAATTATAATTTAATCCGGCAAGAAAAAACAAAGTTTATTCTACCTTGATTCTTCTCTAGCCTCTAGAACAGCCTCTAGTTTTGCTCTTAGGTGCTTTTCTAGCATGTGTTACCCTTGCACAGTCAGAGACTTCCGATCACCAGTGTTTTTTTCAAGCTTGCTCTTTCAAGTTGGGTTGTCAATGACCAATTTGATTCTAATGATAAAGTATATGTCCTTTACTGTCATTGCTTTCTCTTCATTCAAAGAATAAAAATAAATGTGTGCTGTCTGTGTTGTCTATCTCAAACCTCAGGATGTAATTCCAATACAAGTCAGTACAGTAGAACATATCAGAGCACAAAAGTGCAAAAAAAAAAAGTAGTATTGACCTTATTATAAGGAACTTAATATTTCCACACTTCTTGATTTGTTTAAATGTCAAATATTGCAAACTGCCTAACTATAATCTGTTCAACACACAGAATCCTAAATAGATAGAAACAATAAAGCAGGTATTTATTCAACTTGATCAAGTATTGGAAGCATGATATTGCAGCACATTTAAAACAAAAGACAAGCCCAGTGGTGGAGTGGTCATCCCAATGGATGTAGAGACATCAGGTGTCAGAAGGACTTCATGTTGTGTCTGCTCCCTGTAATAGTCCTTATTCTGTATTGCTGGCTAACTTTTTTCACCACTCTTGTAGGATTAAACATATCTTCTTCAGAAAGCCTTGCTAGTTCCCTTTTTCCTCTCCTGTTTCTTTATTAATAACATTCATTATAATTTGTAATACTACATCTGTTTTGGTAGGCATTTTTACATCTATCTTCAATGATTTCTATCAGGTCAGCTTAGTCTATACATGCTCATTAGTCCATGCAGCTCCTAGCAGGAGCTGTGCACATTATAGACAGATGATAAATATTTGAGAACAAATAAATGTAGCCTTTAAATGTTATACTGAGCATTGGAAAGGGTTCACCTGGCATCTCAAGAGCTGGGGCTAACTCCAGCTATGTCAAGATATAGATACTGACTTTGGTAGGTCACGTTGAAAATATTATAGAAGAATCCCAATATTAGATGAGACGTCTGTCTCCTTGCAACACACAAAGGTTGATTCAGGGTGTGAGAATATAACCAGTGTATCCTTCTGAAAGGCTTTTTTTTATTTGACTTAGCAGACAAAACAGAATATGTCCTTCAAATGCACTAAAAAACCAAGCCCAAGAGAATGATGCCATTCTCATTTAGCCTTGCATTTTGCCCTCTTTTTATCCTTGGAAACAGGAATATTTGAGGATGTAAAAGGATAAGAGTGCATGAGTCTTTGCTGAATTCAAAGGGGCATCTTTAGATTTTTAAGAATAGAAGGCTTCAGCATAACTTCTTAGAGTATTTATTATGTGTTAGTATTCAAAACTGGTAAACTTCTACCAACTGTACTACTTTGACTTTAATGTAATGTAAAAACTGTTTTGCATGACAAATTACACTGTTGTAACCAATATTATAATTAGGATAGAAAGCAGATATATTAGATTCACATTTAGAAAAAAACTACAGAAGATTAATTACAGACTATTAAAATTCTAAGTTCATCATCATTTAAAGTTTCTTTCACTTGATGCCAGAATGGAAAGATTCTAATACATTGGTGAGATGAATCTAGCATCCACTAAACTACCATGCTGAATCCATTCAAACTTAAGGACCCAAATGTGTTATAAAGCATAATTACTTGAGAGTTAAATCTTAAGCAAGACAGAAATCCAAATTAAAATTGCCAAGAATCATACGTAGACAGAGAATACAATTAAGGAGAATCTATATAAATAAGGCCTTATCTTTAAGTAGTCCAAAACCCCCGAATTATACGTTTCATGTTGCCTACTACAGTTTAACTTGGATTCTTCCAAATTAATTTTAAGGCACTGAAAGGTAAACCCATTTTCATGTGTTTAAACTTAACTCATTTTATATTAGCTTTTATATTAGCTGGCAGATGTCACAATAGAGTGCCACCTAAATCTTCTAATTATGCATGCAAATGAAGGGAATACAGCAAGAATGTTTTTAATAATATGAGACTTGATGTCACTTTTTGATTTTTATTAGACTAATTAATATAATTGCATATAATACCATTTGTGACATAAATTCCAAATACAAGCTGTCAATCATTTAAACATAATGTGATAATATGTTTTGGTTGATTTTATCCACAACCACAATCTTAGGTTTCAGAGCTAGATTTTTCCTTTTTTTAAAAGATTTATTTTAGACAGAAAGAGAGAGAGAGTGCATAGGGGGTGGGGTGTGAGAGGAGAGAACAGAGGGAGAGGAGAGAATCTCAAGCAGACTTCCCACTGAGTACGGAGCCTGACATGCCTGCATACAGAGTTCAATCCTGCAACCAGGAGATCATGACCTGAGCCAAAATCAAGAGTCCAACTGAGCCACTTGGGCTCCCCTGCCTTTTTTTTCTTAAAACAAAACAAAACAAAAAACAAAACAAAACAAAAAAAACAATACATCAGTGCTCTTTCAAAGGTGATCATGAAAATCTTCCATATGAAATATAATGTGATTAAAACAAGTAGGGTCAGAATGGATAGTGATAAATACTTCAACACAAAGAAAGCTGTTCTGAAATAAAATCTTCAACTAAATGTCTCAGGCTTAGGTTTTGAAAATTCTGATTTGCTTTCTTTATGCACACAGAGCAGGGCTAAATTTAACCTGTCCTTAGCTGAAATTTAGTCTGTCCTTAGCTGAATGTAGTGAATTAAAAACACACAAAAAAATCCAAAAAACTATGATATAAACACTTCATGACTTTTCTTTAATACTCATAGTCTAATTTATCTTGGAGTAATTACAGCTCAATGATTAGCTAATTAGGAAGAGTCATTATCATTTTCATAGGTTATTTGTACAGTATTATGTCTGATGATTTAATATATATTCCTTTATGAGCACTCTCTTGCAACTAAGACACAAACAGAGCCATAGGAGGATGAAAGCAAATACTATTTCATGACCATGAAAATAGTTTTATCTTTTGACCAGAGTTATGAGTACCAGTAAAGTCATATATGTTAGAGTCAAAAGAATTAAAAGCAACTTTAGTTTTCAAAATTTCCTATATATATTTCTCACTAAATATGCTTTTTTGTTTTTCTGAATATCAGAAAATTTTGGCTTGTATTTTGATGCTAAATAAATCAAGGAAGTAGTTATGTGAGAAAGAAAGAATTCTGAGTGTTAGAAAAAAATTAGTTTGAGATCTGGCTTTACTATGTAACACATAGGCAACTTTGGATAAAATACCTAACAATTGCACTCAATAAACTTACCATAAAATGGGTCAAATAGTTTTTAATTTGTCTCAGCCTGGGTGATTTTAACGTTCAAAGAGAAAATGTGGATCTAGAATATAGTTTGCAAATGCATTCTATGCACATTATATCATTTGGCCTACAAATGATTCAAGCTAGTATTGTTATATATATAAAAATCAATATAACATTTATCTATTAGTATGCTTGGTGATATCTTAGATCCCTGAAGAGTCTACATCCAGTAGACTCTAAAGTGAAAGTTTCAATGAAAGATTTAGTAAGAATTAGGTGATAGATAATGAAAACCACACTTGCTTTAATTTTGATCTATTTCAAATATGTTTTTTTCCAGTAGACATGGATTTTTAAAAATAAACACAGACATAAAAAATCAAACACTGTGACATTTTTGTAACACCCAAATATTTGTGTAACTCAAATAAGAGTAGGTCACCACAGTCAGTCTCTGTGTTCACCTGGAGACCAATTTCAGCTTATCATCAAAATAAAATGATACAGATATTCACATGTGCAGACAGCATTTTGAAATACTGATTAAAAGTATAGATATAACTTAGGGTTTTATGAAAGATGGAAAAATTATATAAAATGCCAAATATTCAAATATTCTGAAATATTTTTAGAGATATGCTATCATTCAAGATCTCTGGGCAGCTGGTTAAGCATCTGCCTTGGGCTCAGGTCATGATCCCTGGTCCTGGGATCCAACCCTGCATCAGGCTCCCTGCTCAGTGAGGAGTCTACTTCTCCCTCTGCTTGCTGCTTCCCTTGCTTGAGCTCTTCCTCTCTGACAAATAAATAAATAATTTTAAAAAAAGATATATAATCATCCTCCCTATGACCCTCTCCTCCTGCCTATACCACCAGTGAAAATATATTATTGAAAATTTTCCTTACTCATGATTTTCTCCTGTGTGATGATCCCATCTTCCTCTCTTCCAGTTTAGCTTTCTAACAGCTCTCCCACTTTGTGTCTTCTCAGAATAAAATCATCAAACAAAAGTTCTTCTTTGGAATGACCCACAATTTAAAGTCTGAGAGAATTATAAATAAAACTTACTAAAGCTTTTGGATAGAGATGACAGAGCATATACAATTTTCTCCTTACCTAGCCTAATTTACAGAAACAACATAAGTAAAAGTAGCCAAAACAATATCAATGCCAGACAAAACAGAATTGCAGGTAGAAAGCAGAAACAAGAAGGGAAGAACAAATTCCACAAAGAAGCAATCTCTATGGCAGGATAGCCATCAATCTTTAAGTAGCTAACAACATAACTTCGAAATACACCAACCTTCAAAAATGAAAGAACAAATTAATAAAGCTATAAACATAGTGGAAGATTTTAACATAATTTTCTCATATCACCAATAGGTAAGTGGATAAATAATAAGTACATTTAAGATTTAAATTAAGTAATTAACAAGCTTGCCCTAATTTAAATATATAGATTTTTGTACCAAATAGGAGGAAAAAAAAGCACAATAATTTCAAATGTGCATGGAAAAAAAAAACTAGCTCAAGATATTACAAACAAGCATATATAAAACCATCTTCACTAACCGGAATATTTAGAAATGAATTATCTATTGATACTTAAAGATGTAAAAACAGATTTGATTTTTTTTTTCTTCTATATGTTTTCTCTGATGACTGCCAAGCTTTGGGCCTAAGAGAGGTAAAGAAGAAACCTAAGAAATACTTTAATATTAGTGGCTAATTTTATAAATATAGAAATAAGAATGTACTATGAGAATTTGGACTGGTAAAGGAAGGTAAATCAACAGAACAAAATGAACTCTGTGCAACTATGTTTTCATTTGTGAGTATTAATTTCTGTTTTTATAGTCTTCTCTGAAAAAGAAGAATGCCCTTGGAGCACTGTAATTTGTGTGAGTTAATTGGATTTTTTCAATATAGTATTCAGAAGACAGCATCATGAAAATAAATTTTTATTCAGAATAGGCGTCTTCCAAGTGGAAAATTAAAAGTTTGTAATTGAGATATAAAACTGTCATGAATAAATACACCAAAATACTCACAGGAAAAAAATGTTAATCTTTTTTGTGAATTTCCGTTTTAAAGATGAATGCACATGACTTTCAATTGGACCAGTAAAGTATCTACATGTTTTGTCCAAATGTCTATTTTTTTTTAATTTACAAACCATCATTTTCAGGTGATCCAAAATACACTGAATAGGTCTTGAGATAATTCCATGAAAGTTTAAAATAATTGATTTCTGTGTTAAATATGTTTAGGTAAGAATTTAGTTGTATGTCACATGCCAACTAAAATTAAAGGGAGAGATGGCCAGTAAACTCAGATTCTTTAAGCCTGCAAGACTTAAGAAAAAAAAAATTTTTTTTCTCTGGCTTGACTTGATGTCATGCTTCTCTAGTTTATGAGCTGAAAGGGTAAGAAGAGAAAGGGAAATGTTCAATAAAATTACTTCTGTAAAATATTACTAATTATAAATGTTTTCATATTTTAAAATATAAATAGCAGGTGCCTTGGTGGCACAGTTGGTTAAGTATCCAATTCTTCATTTCCACATATATCATGATATCAGGGTCATGAGATGGGGCTACTGGTAGGGCTCTGTGCTTAACATAGAGCCCAATGGACTTGGGCTCACTCTTTCTCTTTCTCTCTGTCTTCCCCAAATAGATAAGTACTTGTGTGCCTAGGCAGCTCAGTTGGTTAAGTGTCTGCCTTTGGCTCAGGTCATGATCCTATGGTGCTGGGATTGAGCATCCCATCGGGCTCCCTGCTGAGCAGGGAGTAAGCTTCTCACTTTCTTCCCTGCTTGTGCTCTCTTTTGCTATATCTGTCTCTCTTACAAATTAATAAATAAATAAATAGATAATAAATAAATAAATAAATACATACATACATACATACATACTAAAAGAGAGAGAAAGAGTAGAAAAGACAGGGGGAGAGAGAGAGAGTCTGAAGCAGACTCCACATTGAGTACAGCAGAGCCCAACAGTGGGCTAGATCTCATGATCCTGTGATCACAACCTGAGCAGAAATCAAGTCAGTTGCTTCACCAACTGCACCACCCAGGTGCCCCTAAATAAATAAATCTTAAAAAAAATTAAAAAGGTACGGATTTCTTTCTAAGGAGAACCTTTTTAGAAGATGAAAGAGAAGGTAATGAGAGGGAAAATGATAGACTCTATAAAAATATGCTTTTTGCTCCTATACCTCCTCCTATTCTTGCTAGGACCTGCACTCCTACTTTACAAATGCTCAGAATGCACATGGTGTATGTCCTACTTACCAGGGACAAGGAGTTAATTATTTCTTTAAACCAGATAATATCTAAGGAAAGACCAGGTAAGAATAACCAGACAAAGCTATCATATGCATATTCCAGACCAGCAGCTCTAGACACCTTGATGTCAAGACCCCTTCACTCCAAGGAACACCTAGGCCCTCCTCTTTATTCTAACTAGTTCCTGGATGCCTGAGAGGAAACATACACCAAACCACAATTCTCAGTAAAAACCCTCAGACACTGAACAAAGACAAGATTCATGCTCCTTTCCTTTCTGTATCTCCCATATGTTTCATCTGTATCTGCTCTTTCTATATCTCTAGTAAACTCTGCTTTCACTTTCTGTTTGCTTGCATTTGATTTCCAACCTGTTAGAAGTCAAGGACCCTCTTGGCTTGTCCTGTGAGACCCTCTCTGGGTCCTTGGACCTGGCCTGTCAGCATCAGTAAGCCCATGTGAAAGCTACTTTTATCAAGAACTATAGCTGTGGACATGGAAAAGGCACAGTAACAGACTACAGCACAGTGTGGATGCCTAAACTAGAGCAGTATAACCCTCTGAGCATTGTTCCAAATGAACCAGTCTGTAAAAGATAGAACAACCTTCTTGTGTATTGAAGATAAGTGGTTTTCTCAGCATTGACAATATAATCGTCCATGTATGGAACCATCCAAAGCCTGAAGGAACTCATGTCTCTCATGATTGAATATAGATTAGACATACAAAATATTAACTTCTAATATTACCATCTCTCAAACAAATAGTTTGAGACTGTTAGTTTCCTAGTGATCTCATGGATCAAACATCTATAATTAATAGGCAATTAAAGGATAAATTATTATTCTTCCCTGGTCAAAGGTGGACTAACAGACCAGATTTAACCTTTTATTTAAAACAATGAAGAGACAAAAAAAATATATGGAATAATTATATTGGGGATGCTGGACATTGTACAACAAACCACAACAAACAGAGGGAAAACACATGGTAAGACTTCACATTGTCTCAACCTACCGTCTTAGAGAGGTTTTTAGGGTACAGTGCAAGAGAAGAACGAAAGAAAGAAAGAATGAAAGAAAGAAAGAAAGAAAGAAAGAAAGAAAGAAAGAAAGAAGAAAGAAAGAAAAGAAAGAAAGAAAGAAAGTCTAGCAATTTCCAAGAATGCAGTGGGAATCTGGGGAGGCCAAAGAAACTAGAATATAGGGAAAACAGTGAACAAGAAAAAAATGAAAGGAGAAGAACTGCAGAGAACTGGACAGAATTTCCACTGAGGGTTTCGCTGAATCTAGTCAGTACACATACATGAGGCAGCTACAGGAAGTCACCGGAAGGATTAGAGGGGAAGACCTGGAAATTCACACAGGGATGGTAATAGTTCCCCTTCCCACAAGGCACGGTGGACATCTCATAATTTATAGCACATTGGGTAGAATGTGCAGGATGTTTTTGCCTCAGTAATGGAAAAAGTAGCCTCAGACAAAAGGCTGCCATCATGTAACCAAGCAAGTTAAAGAATAAAGACCCATAAGGATCAGGTGTTTCCAGTTATCTTTACCATGTCCCAGACCAAGGGTCATGAATACTTATGGTACAAAAAAATAAAATTCACAATGACTTACCTCCCATAATAAATTGCCAGGCTTGCAAAGAAACTGGAAAACATAAGTCATGATGACTAGAAAAATCAATAAATCTAAACTGATCCAGAATTTTATCATATTTGATATAATTAATAAATGGGGACATCGAAATAGCTATTATAATTTATTTCCATAAGTTCAAAAAGCTAAAGGAAAACTGACCATGTTAAGCAGAGACAGGAAAGACATTAAAAATCCTCCTATTTAAATGCTAGAGATAAGAAGTATACATAAATAAATGAAATAAAAAATAAACTACATGGGATTAATGGTGGAATAGACATTGCAGAAGAAAAGATAAATTTACTTGAAATCATAGCACAAGAAACTATCAAAAATTAAATGCACTGAAAATTCTCCTGTGGGGGGGGGGACACATACAACATTAGTGATCTCTAGAAAGGCTTTAAGAGGTCTGGTATACCTGTACTAGAGCAATGTAATATATGTATAGGAGAGGGAGAAGCAACAAAACAAAGTTTAAAGAAATAATAATCCCAAAATGTCCACAGATGATTAAAAAATCTACAGGGCCAAATAGTTAAATAAACCCAAAGCAGAATAAGAGAAAAAAAAAAAAAACAACTCTGCACCAAAGCATATCAATACAGTTGCCTCAAACTAGTGATAAAGAGAAAAATCTTAAAAACAACTGAGGGCAAGGGAAGAAAGATGCATTACATACAGAGGAATAAAGATAAACATGTCAGCAGATTTGTGTATGTGTGTGTACGTGTCAGAACAATGTAATCCAGAAGACAAAGAGCAAGATCTTTAAAGTACTCAAAGAAAACAACAACAACAAATATCAATTCTATACCCAGTGAAATATCTTTATAACATGAAGGCAAAAGAAATAAATTTTCAGAATGGAAACACTGACAGACTTCATCATTGACAGACCTGTACTAAAATGTACATATAGATTAAAATAATCATTTGGGGCAGAAGTAAAATGATATCAGAAAGAAATCTAGATCTACATAAAGCATGAGGAATACTAGAAACATCAATAAACAAAAAAATTGTTCATATTAATTGAATGTATTTAAAAGATAATTGACTGTTTAAAGAAACTAATAAAAAATGAATTATGGAACTTATTACCTTTGCGGAAGTAAGATGAAAAATGTGTGACAAAAATAGTACAACAGCTAGGGTTGGGGGTGGGGGAATGGAATTATATTGCTATATACTTGACTATATAAAAAAATCATGTAATATCATTTAAAGGCAGATTGTGATAGATGGAAGTTGCATACTATAAACAGTAAAGCAACTACTAGATGACAAAACATTTTAACTAATATGTCAACCAAGGAGATAAAATAGAATCATTAAAAACATAATTTCTTAAAGAGGAAGAAAATGAGGAAATCAGAAAAAAGAACAGAGGGGACAAATAAAAAACAAAAAAAAACAAGATTGTAGGTATAGATGTAACTCTATCATAATCACATTACATGTACATTATCTAAACACAGTTAAATGAAAAGATTATGGGATTGGATTTATAAAAAGCAAGACTCGACTATATGCTACCTGCAGAAATCTCACTATCAATGTAATGATCTAGATCAGTTAAAAGTACAGAAAATGATGTGCCATGCTAACACAAATTACAAAAAAAAAAAAGCCTTTAGTGGCTATATTAACATCAGGAAAAAAATGAGATTCCAGAAGAAAGGCTATTATCATAAATTAGGGAAGTCATTTTCACAATCATGAAAAATGATCATAATAATCCTAAATGTTTACGTGCCTAATAACAGAGCTCCAACCCATGAAGCAAAAACTGATAGAACTGAAGATCCAAAATTATAGTCAGATATTTCAATACCCTTCTCTCAATAATTAATAGGACAAGTAGAAATTCATTGAATATAAAGGAATTGATCTGCACTATCAACCAGCTTGATTTAATAGACGTTTGTAGAACATGTCACCTAACAATGGCAGGACACATATTCTTTTCAAGTGCAATAAACCATTTGCTAAGATAGAGCATATTCTGGGCCATAAAACAAGCCTCCATAAATGGAAAATGATTCAAGCCTCATAAAATATGTTTTCTGACGATGGAATTATATTACAAACAATAACAAAAATATCTGGAAAATCCCTAAATATTTGAAAACGAAAATAAAAAATTCTATACAACCCAAGAGTCTAAAAATTACTGAAAAGAGAAATTTAAAAATATAAGCTGAGTGAAAATGAAAATACAACATATCAAAATTTGAAATATGCAGCTAAATTATTACAGAGAGAGAAATTTATAGCATTAAATATGCATATTAAAAAAGAACAATCAGTAACCTTAATGTAACCTTAGAATCCAGAAAAAGAGGAGCAAATAAAACCCAAAGCTATTAGAATGATATAAATAATAAAAATAAGAGCAAAAATCAATGCAATAGAACATTGAAAACAGTTGAGAAAATCAGTGAAACTAAAATCTGGTTCTTTTAGAAGATCAAGACAATTAATAAAACTCTAGTCATACTAATTCAGAAGTAACATGTGGTGACATGAATAACCAGTATCAAGAATAATTTGTTATCACTACAGAGAGATGCTATAGATATAAAATGGACAATAAAGGAATGGTATGAACAACTTTATGATAATAAATTAGACAATTTAGATAAAAAGGACAAATTGTTTAAAGATACAAGCTACCAAAACTAAGATAAAATAAGTCGGTGTTTTCTAACTAATCATAAGTAATTCCATAGTTCAGCAGACAAGTCCCCTCTGAGACTATGATGGACCAGGATAAAAGCAATTTAAGTCCTTAATCATCTCAGAACATAGTAAGAAACATTGTTCAAATCATAAAATGACCAGACTTCTCCCTATTGCACTAACCTGCATCACTATTGCTTTTTTTTAAATTTTTTTAAATTTATTTATGATAGTCACAGAGAGAGAGAGAGAGAAGCAGAGACACAGGCAGAGGAGAAGCAGGCTCCATGCACCAGGAGTCCGACGTGGGACTCGATCCCGGGTCTCCAGGATCGCGCCCTGGGCCAAAGGCAGGCGCTAAACCGCTGCGCCACCCAGGGATCCCCCTCACTATTGCTTTTTAACCTGAACTATAGATATAGATTATCCTGGATTATAAATTAAAAAATTTAAGATATCTAATCAGAGACTTGTCTCTACTTATTAGTAATTAAAATAATTACCTTAGTGCCTACAAAAATTAAGTATTAAGAGAGAACTTTATGCAAACATAAAGTCTCTATATTCTTCCTTCTTATTTATGAAAATTTTAAGATATTACATGTATTACTAAGAGAAGGCTAAAATATTTAAAAGTTCAAACACAACAGATGTTTGTTTCTTGCTTACATATAATTTATACAGGACCATTCAGGATGCCAGTAGCTCTGCCAGCATCAAATGGTATCTTTGAAGGTCTTGCTAGGTGTTGCTTCCATTATATTAGCTGAACAAGAAAAAGCATGGAAGATCACATATGGGAAATATTTTTGCTCTAAGCCACAGAGTCCTGCACATGCTTCCTTCCACTCACATTCTCCATGACAAGACTGCTATCTCATGCCCATCCTTCAATGTAAGCAAGCCTGGGAAATGAAGCATAGTTATTAAGCAGAAATAAAGGGACATGAATTTTGCTTATCAAATCAGCAACACTAGGCATACCACTGATTTTTAAAATTTTTTCACTTTACAGATATAAAAATACAGATTCAAAGGGGTACATGCACCTCGTTTATAATAGCATTAGCTCAATAGCCAAAATGAAAACAGCCCAAATGTCCATCAACTGATGAATGGATAAAGAAGATGTGATGTATATAAACAATGTAATATTACTCAACCATCAAAAAGAATGAAATATTGCCATTCACAATGATGTGAATAGAGCAAGAGAGTATTACGCTAAGCAAAAAAGTTAGAGAAAAAAATCATGATTTCACTTATATACGGTATTTAAGAAACAAAACAGATGAACATATGGGAGGGGGGAGAAAAGAGAGCGAAATAAACCATTAGAAACTCTCAAAGGGAAGAAACTGATGGTTGATGGAGGGAAGTAGGTGGGAGATGGGCTAGATGCATGATGGGGATTAAGGAGGGCGCTTGTTATGATGAGCACTGGATGTTGCATGTAAGTGATAAGTCACTAAATAATACTCCTGAAACCAATACTTCACTATGGTGACTAGAATTTAAATAGAAAAATAGAATAAATAAATAAACAAACAAACACACATGTTCACTCTATTCAGAAAAGTACATAAAACACATGTAGGGTTTATATATTATTTTATTTTTTAATTTAAAGATTTTATTTATTTATTCATGAGAGACACACAGAGAGAAGCAGAGACACAGGCAGAGGGAGGAGAAGCAGGCTCAGTGTGGGACTTGATCCTGGGGCTCTGAGATCACACCCTGAGCCAAAGGGAGACGCTCAACCGCTGAGCCACCCATGCACCCTGAATACTATTTTATTTTATTTATTTTTTGAATATTATTTTAAAGACAATATTCATATAATCACTACCAAGTTAAAAAAAAGAGTTTCAGATATACCTTCTGTTTACTCCTAGATTACAACATTTTCCCTGCCCACATCGGTAACCACTCTTTTGGCTCCTGTGATAATTTGATTTATTTAAAATATATATATATATGTTAATGCCTATGAATGTGTCCCAAACAATATAGCTTTGCCCAGTTTTAAACTTTATATAAATATCACCATTTCCAATCTTTAAACATCACAACATAAATGTTATTTTTGTTTATCTTTCTCTATATTATTTTTCTGAGATTCATACATATTTTGGTGAATAGTTACTGTTTGTTCATTTTTATTGCTTTACTCTATGTCATATTAAGAATATAGTCCAATTTATTTCATTCTATGGGTCAGCTAGTGATTGTTTCTGGTTTGGAACAAGTATAAACAAAGTGGCTATGAAATTCTCATGCCTGCCTTCTGGTGAAAAAGTTTCCCTGCCCAAGAAAGGATCTACTGAACCAGAAAGGATCCAGAACCATGTGATATATTTACATTCAACTTTGCTAAATAATGTCAAACTGGTTTTCCAAAATTGTTGTAACAAAATATGCTCCCACGAGGATATGACAAATCTCATTTTGCCATATCCTTGACTACAGTATCATTAGATTTTCTTTCTAACTTTTGTAGATCTAGTTTAACTGTAGCTTATGTGGCTTCACTGTGGGCTTTCCTCATTATCAATGTGTGTTCTCCTGATGACCAATGAAGATGAGTATCCTTTGATATATGTATAGGTCACTTGGAATTCTTTTTTATTCAAAAATTAAAAAAAAATTTTGGAGAAGTATTCAATCATTTTTCTGATGGATTTCCTTTTTCTCATTAATATGTAGGAATCCATTGTATATTGTGGGATTTTTGGCAGTGATAATGTGTTATAAATATTTTTCCATTCAGTGATTTCTTCTTTACCTTTTAATTTCCTTCATAACCTCTTTTGATGAACAGAAGTTTTTATTTTTGATGCAGTCCGTCATTATTGCTTTGTGTTTAGTGCTTTTCTGAGCTCTGCCCCATTCTATTTGAAACTACCTTAATTATTTCAGATTTGTAATAATTTGGGCAAGCTAGTAGTAAAACAAGCCCAACCAAGCTCTTATTTTTTGGAGTTTACTGGATTTGTATTAATTCTTAACTGCTAAAGTTCTTATTCTCAAGCAACACTTTTTGCATTCTTAAAGGAACATATCAAAATTTTTCCTTGCACTGTTTTCTGGCACAATTATCCAATCAATTGCCTATGATACCTCTTATGTTCCCCCTTGTAGCACCAACCTTTGTTCTGATATATAACTATGGATAGTGTCTATTCGAGATAATCCATGCCCAAACAGCCAAAACTTTTACATTATTCAGTTTGGCCCATGAGAAAACATAGCATTCTTTCTGCCAAATTCTAGAAGCTTAGTCCTTCCCTCCTATTTCTAGCAAGGACAGTTCCAACCAGCTCAGGCCGTCAGATTTTTCTAAAGTCTAACTTACACTCTGAATTCCAGAGAAAAATATTTTATGTATTTTGAGCCATTCTCTTCAAACTCCTCTTGCCCCATTTGCTTTGAGATGAAGACCAAGCTTGGGAATGGGAAAAATGGATAAACGGCACTAAATTCATAGCATTCCAACCAAACTCTCTAAAGAAATTCTCACCACCAATCTTTCTTCCTTATCATTCTTTATCCCTTTGTAGAACTGGAGGTATGTGTAGGGCTACAGGTCTCAAAAGCGGTTTAGGGACACCCAGATTTCAAGAGATAATTGCACCTACCTTTGGCCTATAACAACATTTAACTCCCACTTCTCTTTGGAATCTCTATCCAAAACCTCAAGGCATAAAAGGTCATATTTAGCAATATGTTTTTTTTTCTGTATCATTTGAAATTTTGAATTAAAACCTGGAACATAGTTTTTTAAAGATTTTATTTATTTATTTATTCATAAGACACACAGAGAAAAGCAGAGACATAGGCAGAGGGAGAAGCAGACTCCCCATGGGGAGTCCAATGTGGGACTCGATCCCACGACCTGGGGATCATGACCTGAACCAAAGGCAGACACTCAACTACTGAGCCACCTAGGCATCCCCAAACCCTTAACATATTACTTGAGATATAGTCAATTGAAATTAATTAAGCCTATAATGGGTCATAAGACATAATGTTCAAAATAAACATGTGTAATATAAATGTGAAAATACCATATCTACTAATGTGAACAATTCATTTAATTTTAATTGCAGAAAAAAAATGACACACTTTCACTAAATTTATAGGCAGCAACCGAGTAATAAATAATTTGAAATACATCTCAGTCAAAGTAGCTTTTGTACAAATGACCTAAAATGTCAGGTTTTTTTTTAATGATTAATTTATTTGTTTGAGAGAGAGAGAGAGCTGATGTGTGCAAGTGGAGGGAAGTGCAGAGAGAGTAGAAGAGAATCCTCAAGCAGACTCCCCCAGAGCGCAGTGGATCCTGTCTGGGGGCTTGATTCCAGGACTCTCAGATCATTACCTGAGCTGAAATCAAGAGTCAGATGCTCAACCACCTGAGCCATACAGCCCCCCTAAACTGCTAGGCTTTAAATGTAGCATAGATATATTATCCAGTCAAACTAAAATAACTTGAAATCTCTATTTTTCTTAGTGTTATTATTTTTTTTACATGAACTATACACATTATCTTGTTTTCTCTCATTTTCCAAAAATAATATGTCCTTTCCACAACCCCATAATTCTGGACATTCCTCTGCCCAAAAAAGTCTCTTTTATCCCTTATTTGCCACATATTTACCTTCAATCAAGCATAAGTGTTATGGCTTCTATTAACCCTCTCCTGCCTCACAAATAAGGGGTCATTTACTTTATTTATTTATTTCTTACTTTATTGCTGATGTCATAGTCCTAAATTCATTATCTATTGTAGCACATAACAGATTATACTATTAATTATAATAATTTGATTGTTCCCCTTATTAGACATGGATTATATCCTCTCCAGAGCAAAAGCTCCTGGAATATAATTAATTCCTTAATAAATATTTAATTAATAAATGAAAGTATCCTATATCTCTATTTGAAGGCCAGAGCTGGGGCAACTGACATCAGGTTTTCTCTTGAAACCTGTTCCAGGACAAGCAGCCTAGGACACTTAAAGCAGCTCCAGTATTTAAAAGTGGAGAATACTGAGAATTAAATTAAAATACTGTTTTAATTTGTGTCTTTCAGGCTATAAGGAGAAAAAGTATATTGAGGTTATTTCCAGTGATACAGTTTCTTAGTGAAGATGAAAATTAAGAAACAAAAAATGTATATTGAGTCAAACAATTCTCAAAAAGAATCAAAGCAAAAGCTATTGCTATTTTGATTCAATAGCAATTGTAGGGACTCAGCAATTTCACTAACGTGGTTGTGACTCTGGTGACCAAATCCATTTGTCAAGGGGACACCTAGCTCTTACTACTCTAGTGACTCCATCACCCAGCTCCTCTAACCTCTGATTTCTTCGAAATTTGTTTCTCCATGTACTTCCTCTGCTTTAATTCTTGGTTTTCCCCTAATCTGTACCTGCATTGCTTGTGCTTTTTTGTGAATATAAACTCTAAATTTCTTAAGATAATATTTTACAGATTTTTTTCTAATAGGTTGCATGCTTCTACCAGGTTGCTTATAGCTACTGGACTTCTTGCACCATGCCTGCAGATTGTTCCCGTTACCACATTATTATTGCTAATTCACTGAGGTTTTTTTTAAGATTTTATTTATTTATTTGAGAGAGAGAGAGAGAGAATGAGCAGACAGGAGGGGCAGATGGAGAGCGGGGAGCAGGCTCCTCACTGAACAGGGAACCTAACAATGCTGGGCTCAATCCCAGGAATGTGGGATCACAACCTGAGCCAAGGCAGACACTTAACCAATGAAAGCCACCCAGGCACCCCTAATTCAATCCGTTTGCATCAATATAGCCAGATAAAGAGACCCTAAGTAGATAGAATAAAGAAATAAAATGCCTATGTCTGTATATTTTGGAATCATTGAACATAGCATCTGAGTGTCATGTTATATCCAGTAGCATACTTAAGCACTAGAAAACATCAAGAATAAAGCCCAAACAAGTTCCATGATCAAGTTCAAAGGGAGTGAATCCAGTTGGATACGATCAGATGATCTGAAATAAATTGGAAAACATGGATCTGAGTAGGAACAAAATGAAGGGTCATTGAAATTTAATGGGGAGTAGAAAGAGCTCAGTGTATATTTTTATTGACCTCCAGGAACAAACAACTTGAGTGAGCTAGGCACAGGATTTGAGAGAAACTGTATTTAAAATAATGAGTTTTCAGTGTTACATCTGAGATGTTATTATTGCTAGATCTTCTCAATTAATGGCTCTAGGAAGTGCGTGTATTGTGTGTGTGTGTGTGTGTGTGTGTGTAAGGGTATATGTACATAAGGTAGGTTCAAATACATTTGTCCAATCCAAATGTAATTTTACAGGACTTACAGTTTTTGTTTGTTACAATATACTTTTTCTCCTTATAGCCTGAAAGACACAAAAACAAAAAGGTATTATGTTTCTCTTATAATATACTAAAGACCTTACTTGCTTAGAAAAAGAAAATTAAATACAAAAATAAAATAAATTAGTTACTATGTTTCATCATTAATTTGTAGAGTGAAATTTAAGGTTTCTCTGTGGTTCTTTTTGTTCTTAGAATAAATACATCTATCCTCAGATATACAAAGTTCTACATTCAGAAGTCACATTAAATAATTAATTTCTCTGTAACAATTGTTATCTATTTTTACATCACAAACCACCCATTAAGAAAGCTTAAGAAAAACAAAACAAAAATAATTTACCTTGCCCACACATCTACTTGTTTCTTTTCCATGAAGCACCAACTAAGGTGGCTCAAAGACAGCCGGGCGCTGATTTCCTATGAAGGCCTGATCACATTCATTTCTGGTGTTTACATTAGCCAATGGCTGACACACCTACACACGGTCTCTGCATTTGTTGCTTGCTTTTCTCTGTGGCCTGGGTCGCAGAGATCCCAAAGAAGGCTGTGAATTTTTATGATTTAGCCTCTTTCCTCCATATTTTAATCATTAGAAGGAAATCACTAGTCCATATTCTAAAGGAAGTCTAATGAGACTCTATCTTTTGAAAGGAGGAAGGCCCAATAATTTGTAAAATATATTTTAAGACAGTTATATTACCAATTTGACAGGGTTAAATTCAATTTTTCCCATTTGTTTTCAATTTTAGATATGCTCTCTTTTTTTCTTTTAATTATTTTTTAGATATGTAAAATAAATTGTATGAAAGTCTAAACTTCAGAAAGATGCTTATCCAGAAAAGTCTTTCTCCCACGACTATACCTCACATTACATTTCCCACATTTATTCTGTAGGTAACTTTATGGTTTCATTTTTGGTTTTCATTAGTTTTTATTTTTGCATAAATAAGAAAATACTTATATATAAAATTCGTATTAATCTTCCTTTCTTATGCAAAAATATGTATACTACATATGCATTATTGAAGAATGACTGATATCAAGACTAGATCAGGGAGGATCCCTGGGTGGCGCAGCGGTTTGGCGCCTGCCTTTGGCCCAGGGCGCGATCCTGGAGACCCAGGATCTAATCCCACATCGGGCTCCCGGTGCATGGAGCCTGCTTCTCCCTCTGCCTGTGTCTCTGCCTCTCTCTCTCTCTCACTGTGTGCCTATCATAAATAAAAAATAAAAAAAAAAAAAAAAAAGACTAGATCAGGGAAAGTACGAGGTAAACCTAGGACACTCTGTTGTGCCAAAGCAAGGAAGCACTCAGGAACTAATGGGCAAGGGCCAAATATGCCTCCTCCACAGGGAGGGATTTTTAACAGCTACATTTCAGACAATTTGAGCATCAAAACAAAAATAACTATTTTTTTATAAAATTTTACGTAAACAAGAATATTTACATTCATAGTGATATTTACAAAACAGAGAAAGTAAAAGTGGTTTGCCACCATTGTAAGTGATTATCATAATTCCTTTTCCAAAAATTGGCATAGGAAAGTAATTAAGAATTTAGTTGCTTTAGAGACAGAAATATGTTATGTAAAGGGTAGGCAAAGGGATATTCAGACAGGGTCCAAATGATTAAAAACTGCCCCAATTACAGTGAGACAACCTGACAGATATGCCTACTGGTGAGGTCATAGCATCGACTATATGTACTTTTGCAAAAAGTATTTAACCTGTATCTAATTAAAGCTTTAGAATGCAATTTCTTTTAGAGAAAATACAATAGAAAAAGGTAAGTGCTATCATGAGGAAACAATAAGTCATATCTAGAACACAGGACATTCTAGCCTTATTAGTCTTATTTTTTCAAAGCAGCCAGTGTCCTAACTAAAGGAAAGTTTGGAGAAATACATCTGAATACAATGAATAAAACCTGACTGAATACTCAGTTTTGTTCAAAACAAAACTATCATATGATGTCATTGAGACAACTGAAGATTGAAGATGCATGATAGTAGTAAATTGTTAATTTCTATGATATGATCATGAAAGTGTGGTTATATAAAATCATGTTCTTATTTTAGAAATATGTGTGCTAAAATATTGAGGGTTGCAAAGCTGTGATGTCTGCAACTACTATCTAAAAGATCAGCAAAGATAGATGTGCAAGAGAAAGAGGGTGTGTTAGTAGCTGTCAAATATATCAGAGGCATTTTATTCTATTCACTTGTTTTTCCTATATGTCTGCATAATAAGGAGACAAAAAAAGGACAAAGTTAGAGATAAAAGGCTAAACTGGATGCTGTTCATGGCCAGATTTCATAAATTGTTTTTTCCTGTTATTTAAGACGTGATCTAAGTTCATAAAAACATGAGGAGAAATAAAAAATTTGAAGATATTGTTCTAATTTTATAATGTCTTATATGAGTTTGGATCATTCTATTATTCATTATAAATATTGAACATTTGCTGTCTATTCAGGATATTGCCAACAGTAATGTGTTAATGTCTCCATAATTTTCTGAACTTCTTAGATTAGAAGTGTTATGCAATTGAAAAGTATTATTGTAATGATGATCATCATTATTAACCTTGTATGGCACTTTATATTTGAAAGTGCTTAGTAACCATTTTTATTAGTCATTATTAACATCTTTTCCAGAGTGCACTTCAGATTGATTAAGCACATTCCTGACCTGACTATTCAATTTATGTTCAAGATGTGCCTCTGTGTTCAGTTACAATTTATTGTTTTAAACTTTCCATTTGTTTTTTAAACCCAGAGATTTTCAAAAGTTATCTTTGAGATCAAAGTACTTTTAAGTAATTCCACTTTGTTCTCTAACAGATTTTTGAAGATAGAGTTATTTTTACTTGGAAGCAATGGTCATTTAGAGGTTATACAATTCTATTGGTAAAGAAAACTGCCAAATTGTGTTCACATTTTATTCATATCTCTGAAATCCATTGCCTTTTTTTTTGCTATTCCTGAGGTATTAGATTTAGTTTATTCATTTATTGTTAAGTTTTTTTATTATTGTTTTTACAAAAAGTCAAAGAAGAAAAGAGCATGTCTTTGGTGTAAGAAAGTTGAATGTAGTTCCAGTATCCACCATAACTTGACCCCTGAAGGATCTGTGCTGTTTTCTATAAAAGAGGAAAACCACTACTTCATAATTTGTGGTGATGATCTAATGAAGAATCTATTATAAATTATTGTTATAGCATCAGATACACGGTAAGCACTTAATATAATATCTGACAAATGGTAAGCACAATTTACCATGTTTCTAGTTTTCTTCATCTAAACTTATGATAGGATGATCTTTCTAAACTGCAAATTTGAGAAAATTGCTTGTTTTAGTTGAAATTAAAATTAAGTCCTATTTGCTTTTTAGGACAGCACAGAACGTCTCTATGCTTTCATGTGAACATCATATTCTACCCTTTTTGATTGTACTCATTTATTTCAAAGGATTCTGAGCTATATGGAACTAAATACTGGCAACGCTTCTGAGCAGTCATCCCAGGAACTGTCCATTTTCCTAAGCTCTAGATATCTTATAAAAGCTTTGCACATGCTAAATATATAGGACGTGTATAATGTCCTTGACAAAACCCTATTTATGCAGCAAAATTTAACTCAAATGTCACCAAAAGTTTTCCTTGATATTTTCTCTCTCCATTGTGCTCTTATGGCAACCTGACCCTATTCATCCCTTGAATTTCTATAAATGTCTCTCTTCTCCTTTCTCTCCTCCTTCCCTTGAGTATGAGCCCCTCAATGATAAGGTTATGTTTTGTCGAGCTTCATTCGAAAATATCTGTTGCAGTAGCTGTCAATATCTGATTTCCCCAGTATTTATGTGAAGGGCATAATTTAAATAGAATCACTAGTCTCCTTTTTTTTTTATTTTTTTCAAAATATCTGCTTCATCAGCATGAGATGATGCTATTTTCTTTTCCATGTTACCTGAAATTTCTAACAATTCCACAGTGGGGATGTTTTCTTACTAGGACCATGCCTAAAACTGTGCTACATGGTGGCGAAGTATCTATTTCATTTCTTACTTTTTTTTTTCCAATTATAAATTAGTTTATAAGATTAACCAGTTGTGACCTTAGAAGATGTAGAGAAATTCTCTCTAAATTTAGAAGTTTAGAATATGTCTAAATTTAATATCTAAATAAGATAAAGAGCAAACAATTTTTTAATTGGGGTAGAGAAGAAATGAGAGTGAAAAATCAGTGCATGCATATATTTTATGTACTGCATATACTTTATATGGCAAACTAAAGGACTTCTTCGGGATGTAGATCAATGGTTATAGGATGCTCTTGTTTTGATATTGCTTTAGCAACATATAGTAGTATTTTCTTTATGTACAGGATAGTGATTACAAGCATGAGTTTTGGAGTAAACAAACCTATATTATAATTCTATATTTAATGCTTACTAGATCTATAACTTGAGACAATGTAATTAACCTATGAGTGTCAGTTTTCTAATCTACTATATGTTTATAAAAAGAGGCCAATTTCATCTAATTGTTGTGTAATTTAAATAAGACAGTATGTGTAAAATATTTATCACAGAAGCAAGAACATAAGAGTTCAATCATAGTAGCTATAAGTAATAATGTAATTATTATTACCTCCTCATTCAAAAATCATAAAGCAAGTGTTATCCTTCACAGGGAAGGATATCGAATCTCAAGAAATGTTAATGACTTGCCATAACATAAAGCTGATATTAATTGATGGACGTAAGATTCAAACTTAAGCTCTCTGATTCTCTTTACAGAATACTTTATAATACCCCTCACTACTTCTAGCTTGTGAAAGTCTCAGACAAGGGATGAAAGATCATTAGCAGGTGCCCAAAGCCAAGTATCTGAGAAAGGGAGGAAAGAAAGAATAATTAAAACAAAATGCATCTTTTTTCTAGATACGCCTTTTGTGATGTTTTCTAAAAATTGATACTATCTAAAAAATCACCGGTCACTATGCTAAGTGTGGATGTGGGAGGAAAAAACAACATACAATTAATTTATTCTCTAATAACTTATGTCTTAGTTAAGAAATAACAAAGTTCAAATATCAACAGAATACATTCCTAACTGCAAAATAAGCATAACCAAAGCATAATCCATAGATTGAATAAAATTATTTTGAGTTAACATATAAAAAAGATTTTATGGAAAAAATATTTTGAATTGAGTTTCCAAATTGTTATAGAAGATAAAGGAAAAAAATTCTAAGGAATGTGACTATTCCACTTCACTTTCACCTTGGGGTATTACCCTTTACCTTCCAACCATCTATCTTCATTCATAGTCTGTCAATTTTCACAGTTGCCTCTTAAAACTCTAGCAACACATGTCCTATTCGTTTT
The DNA here is from genome assembly GCF_905146905.1 of Nyctereutes procyonoides. NCBI lineage: Eukaryota > Metazoa > Chordata > Mammalia > Carnivora > Canidae > Nyctereutes > Nyctereutes procyonoides. The sequence continues at coordinate 31,083,643 of NW_026575126.1, read as the reverse complement.
ATTTTCTGAGCTGTGAAGACAGGTAATAACTTCCTTTTAGAAATGACCAGATCATTCTTTTCAACAAGAACCAATTACAACAGTCACTTTCAATATACCAGCTAAATACATTTATTGCTACTACAGGGTAAAAAGAACATTTTATAGGTGTATAGGTTTCCATTTCGGTGAGAAAATTCAAGCATTATAACGAATAGGTCATTAACATGTAGTGTTTGCCTATGATGAAAAAGAGGGAAAATTATTGTAAATTTCAGCTTTGGTAATCAAGAGATTGAATCAGAGATTCAATTACTTGCTCCCACTCAAAGCATGAATCGGGGTAGGACTATTCAGACCTCAAGATATCGCAGGTCTACAAAATAGTTTGAACCCTTAGGAGAAAAATATCAATAAATTGAGGTAATATGTTACTCTATTAAATTATGCTAATTTACAATAATTATGTTAGCAACCATCCTATTTTAAAGCAGAATTGTAACAATTCTGTGCAATTTATTAATTTCCTTTTCCATTCTCCACCTAGAATTTTGTTGAAGAAAGGAAAAATTGTACCGTTAGACTCAAAAATGTTATAGTCTTAATTCCATATTTAATATGATGTTGGCAGATACTCTCTTTGAGGAATCTTAAATTCAAGTCAATCTGCTTAATTAGTGATTTTCATGGGCCAATCACTATGCTAAACCTGAGGACAAAACATTTAATAAGATTTGCCTCATTCAACAAGAATTTTACAATTTACAGACCAATGTGTTAACTGTTAGAGTATACACAAATGCCCTACTTTGATCTTCATTATTGCTCACGTGGAAAGCTGCTATAATGTAATGATTGCTCCTTTCTGCCTCTAGTCTCCTCCCACCAACTATTTAATCTCTTCTCTACCTTACTGCCAGAATGATCCATATTATGCAGATCTCATTTTATTACTCTAGACGTAAAGACCTTTGGTGGCTCTCCATTATGTATGGAATACAGCACTAGCTCCTGAGCAGGACACAGGAGACTTTGCAAACTTGGGGATGTTTCTCTCTAGCCTCGTCTCTATCATCTTACCTCTACCATCTGACTGATCTTCTGGTGTTGGATTTAGAAGCCTCATACTGTTCTACATCTTTCCTGTTCCTTCTAAGATGCCCCTTCCATACTTAGCCTAACTCACTTTATTTTTATCCTCCTTCATGATTTAGTTAAGGTTAATTTCTTCTAAGAAACTTTAACAGAGATGCCTGGGTGGCTTAGTTGGTTAAGCCTCAGACTATTTCTTTTCAAGCCATGATCTCAGGATTGTGAGATCAAAACCCAGGTTGGGCTCCTCACCCAGCGTGGGAGTCTGCTTGAGATTCTCTCTCTCCCTCTCCTGCAGGCCGTCTCCCACCCCTCTCTCTCTAAAAATAAAGAAATAAATCTCAAAAAAAAAAAAAAAGAAACATCGACAAACTGAAGGGTCTTCCTTTGTCTTTTTTTTTTAAGATTTTATTTATTTATGAAAGACACAGAGAGAAAGAGAGAGAAGCAGAGACACAGAGGGAGAAGCAGGCTCCATGCAGGGAGCCTAACGTGGGACTCAATCCAGGGTCTCCAGGATCACACCCTAGGCTGAAGGCAGCACTAAGCCGCTGAGCCACCTGGGCTGCCCTTCCTTTGCCTTTTTATAACACACTCTGACAACCTGCATCTCACCATCTTTCATATTATCTCTGGTTACATTTGGCATGCTTTGCATGCAATTCCTGCTCACAGACAACAAGCTAAGCTAGAGTGAGACAAAATGGAGTCACAGTGGCTAACAGCAACTACCATATTAGTTTTTTTGTCAAGGTCTGCTGCAGGACTTGGAGGTGAGCTGTGTGGTCAACAGATAAGTAAAACCTGTTTGGAAGGCCCATGGCAAATATGGGGAGATCAAATCAGGCCAAGGTGACAGGGCAAAGACTGCTGGGTGGAACCATACCCCCTGCTAAGCAGACCCCTTAAAAGAAAGAGCTGTTGGGTGGCGGCTCTAAGGCTGACCCACCACCCACTCTGTACCTGTACAAGTGCTGGTCCACGCAGATGCTATCAGATGCTGTCTGAGCCCAGGTGACCTGGCTGCACCCAAGGCCAAACCCTGTGGCACCCACCATGGCCCAGTGCCTCACTGCATACTTGGGACACCACCTGCCCGGACCTTCTTGGGAGCGGCTCATTAATTCCCTCTTCTTGTGTGACTAACTTGTGTGATAATGTGGTACAACAAACCGAGTGATTTGTGATTTTAATATTGGCTCCACATGGTTATGTGAAACGTTTTTCAATCCCATGATCATTACCTGGCATTGGCATACGTCCTGCTTCAGTCTTGCCAGCCAAAGTGGAAAACCCTTTCGAGTATATCTTCCTGTCTGGCACATGTTAGGTACCTTTTCAATTCAAATTAGATTCTATCTCACTTTAAATTACACTTTTATGAAATGTGAAGGCAGATGAAATGGAATCTGCTTTCTTTATGTTTCTTTGGCTGCTTACTCCTGGCAAGAAAGGAGTTACAACAGGGCGGTGTCCAGTCCTTATCTTTGCAAGTGTAGAAATAGAGTTTGGCAGAGGCAGAAGCCAGACTTTACTTTCCTGTGTCCAGGTACCAGCTCCAAGGGACCAGGATATCAGGGACAATCCGAGGAATCCCAGATTCCTCATCTCTGGATAGTAGCCACAGCTAAGTGTGTGTGAATCCAGAGCTACTTGCTACCTGGCAAATCAGTTCTGTACCTTTCTAGGACTCATTTCAGGAGATCCAGCCTAGAGTCCATTCCTTCATCCTTTCCAATGATTTTATAAGTGCCCAAATTCCCTATATTAAATCTTTCTTTCTTCTTCTTTCTTTCTTTCTTTCTTTCTTTCTTTCTTTCTTTCTTCTTCTTTCTTTCTTTCTTTTCTTTCTTTCTTTCTTTCTTTCTTTCTTTCTTTCTTTCTTTCTTTCTTTCTTTCTTGCATGGACTACTTTGGATTGTTACCGTTTCCTGTACTGTGTCCTCCCAGAGTTTTTATACTAGAATTGAGTCCAGACAACAACATATTCTCAAGAAAGGGCACCTTGGATTGGTTATCTGACTACATTAAATTTAAAAGTGGTGAAAATGAGGGTACACCTGCAGAATGGGTGCAACCCCAGGCACAGAGCCTGGCAGGTAGTCACCTTGCATGGAGCTGACATGAGTGACACATTATGGAACTGAAATGAGTGACACATTCTGCCCAGGTTACCATAGTATCTCCATGAATGAACTCATATTTGACTTTGATATTGGAGCATTTCAGTTAATATTTCAGACAAAAGAGACAGCATTTCAGAGGCATAAAGGCTCAAAAAGACAAAGTGTGCTTGGGAAATAGCAATTAGTTCAGTATAATGGTATCCGTAGGCCTTTGAAAGATACGGTGAGAGATAAGGTTGAAAATAAAATTCTGAAGGACATAGTGTATAATAATCAATCTGCTACCATCCTTAACTATTTTCATTATTTTCCCCAGGAATTTCTCCCAGTGTTTTCTAACCAATTTTTATAAATCCCTGCTCTGTTATTGCCAGTCTTGTACCAGGAATAAAACTATAATAATAATAATATTAGACCAGTACTATCCATTTCAGAACACTACTTTTTTTTCTCTTGTCATATTCCAATAAATATAAACCAAAAGAAAATTGAAAATGATAGTGTTCTCTTAAAATAAATCTGATTTAACTATCATTTATAATTTATTTTTTCTCAGGTAAAATACCTATATCTATTTTTACTCTTGTCCTTTTGAATTATTAAGTCATCAGAAATGACTTTGATCTTTTCTCACATGTCCCTTCAATGTGATTATTTTAAAATTCAGATAGGGAATTAACTTTCACACATTTTCTTTCACCTGTTAATCATAACACCCAACATTTCTACAGACAAAAGATTGATCTAAATTTAAATAAAATCATTTTTCACAAAGTAAGGTGATTATTTTACTAAAGATCTAGGATTAATATTCTTAATAGTATTTTTCTACAAACAAAAATTCCACAAAGCAAGTGAAGTGTTCTAAGTTCCTAGTTCTGCCATAAGTAAAATACTAGGTGGTAGAAATGAAACAAGTCTTCATCATTGCTACATCAAATCAATGCTAACCACAAAAGGAATCTATCTTTTGTCATTTTTTAAAATAATAATATAATAATAATATTCTTTAAATAAAAGGTTGATGAAATTTTCATGTGCACTCCCGGTGGAACTGATTTAATGCCATTTTCCTCATTCATTCGTTTATTCAATAAATAGCTGTTCAGTGCCTTATATGCACTTGGAAACACCAGCAAACAAAACAGACAAAGACTCTCACCATGTGAGTTCACGTTCTAATGTGAGGAGACTTCAGAAAATACATAAAACACATTATAAAGTAGATTGCTACTGATCATCTTAACCACTGGCTGGGATCAAGTGACAGTTTAACGAAAAGTACCTTAGTACTTAGAAGCTAAACTATGACATCTCCCTAATTGGGACATATAATTGCCCCTGCTGCTAAAGTATAAATGTAGCATATAAATGATATTTGTAGGAATGAGAAAGCAACAGAGAGAAACAGAATGTCTCAGAACTAGCAGGAATCTAATCAACTTTATATCTCATCAAGAGCAGCCATCTTTATCAGACACTATATGTCAGGTACTGCGTTAGCCACTTTATGTAAACGCATCTCATTATTTAATAACACATTTTAACAATATAAATAAGCCCAATTACATACCCCATTCAGAACTTAAGAAGTAGTTTGGAAGGGTCTAGAACTCAGGCTATCTACTTCTAAAGGTGCTGGATTTAACTGTGGGTAGAATGCAGTAATATATCTATTTAAAAAAAAATTACTGTGCTTGTCAGAAAGAAACACTGAGAGCTTTGGAGGCATAAAAAAAAGCAAAACAACTATTGCAGTGTACATTTAAATTCTATTTAGGAGAAAGAAAGCCTTAGACAAGGAAATTGAAGTTCCATTCACGTGGCCATTCTAATGTGTGTATGGTGCCCCAGGCTACTTGGATGTGATGAGAAATATTTGATTCATCTAATTAACTCTCGTTGCTCTAATTTGTTTATCAATCGACTTTATGTTTGTTATTTGGGATTCCAAATTTAACACCAAGAAAGAAAGTACTGGCTATGTCAATGTGAATTTTATGATCCATATGACATATATAGTTCCTATGAATATGATAAATTTGATTCTAGTTTTATTCATCTGTCTCATGAGCTTAGCTAAAAACTAATAGCATTTCATGAGCTTTTTGATGTACAAAGCTCTCTGCTAAATATCTTTTAAGCCCTAAATATTTTGTCATATGTATTTATTTAATGAATTTATCCTCACAATTGCTGGATAAATCGATTCCCATACTTAAACTTCGCAAAAACCCTGCTAGTTAAGAACTATTATTTACTCATTTTGCAGATAATAAGACTGAGGCTTAACAGAACACATTTGTGGTACAAATATGAAATAGAAGTACTCGATCACTTTTTCTTCTCCAAATCCTGAAAAATCACATCGAACAGAAATGTTTTTATTTTCTTTTACTTCACTTAATGATTAGATCATTCCTGAAGGATGAAATAGAGCATTGTGTGAGCCACATGAATTGAAGGTGCTTCTAATTGCAAAGAGCTGTTTCAGGGGTCTGGCAAGTCCACTCTTGTTCTCAAAGAAGAAGACGTTCACAAATGTTTTGAGTTGAAGCCTATCTTCATGACACCTATTTCTGGCAAATACCCTATCCATGATTTCAATTGGCTTGATAAAGAAGCATACCTCAATAGGCTGAATAGACTGAATTATTAATTTAGGTACAAAACAGTCATATAAGCACTTTTTAAGACTTTTTTTTTAAGTTGAGGACTTTCATGAATTTTAATTTAGGTAAACAAGTATCAGAAATCATTAAAGGGGGATCCCTGGGTGGCGCAGCGGTTTGGCGCCTGCCTTAGGCCCAGGGCGCGATCCTGGAATCCCAGGATCGAATCCCACGTCAGGCTCCATGCACCGGGAGCCTGCTTCTCCCTCTGCCTGTGTCTCTGCCTCTCTCTGTCGCTCTGTATGACTATCGTAAATAAATTTAAAAAAAAAAGAAATCATTAAAGGGCCAATTAGTGATATAAAGGCTCACCAAAAATTGTCTTGATTTTCTTTACTTCCTGGATTTTTTTTCCAGAGCCAAATGACATCAACAACTGAGTAACAAATCTATTTGTTTCCATCTCCTAAACATAATAAGAACACATTAAAGTTCTTATTATAATACACCATCATCACCTTAGCATTTGACACAGGTCAAATGCTGTAGAGAGCATTCAGTAAGAAGTCTCTAGATTCTGGGTCAATCATCAGAATTACCCAGTAGAATCACAAAGGACTTTCTGACACACTCAATAACTTGTCAGTACTAGCTCAATTTTCACAAAATAGAAGTGAAATGTAAAGAATGTAAGAAAAGAAACCAACCAGAGGCAGGAGCACATATGTCTAAAGCTCCACACTATCAAACAAAATTGAAGTATATTATTAATCTCCCATATCATCTCTATCATGAGTAAGAATTGTTACAGATATTAATTCTACATTTACTTTATTACATGTATATTTAAATAAATTCTTATTTTTTAAGATTTTATTTATTTATTTAAGTGAGAGAGCATGAGCTGGGAGGAGGAGCCCAAGGAGAAGGGAAGCAGGCTCTTTGCTGAGCAAAGACCCTGGGATCATGACCTGAGCTGAAGGCAGATGCTTAACTGACTGAGCCACCCAGGCACCCAAAATAAATTCTTATTTTAAACTTACTTTGAATCGGGTGTTTTTATATGTGTAAAGCTCACTAAATAATCTATTGATGATGACAAAGAAAAATCATCCTATATCATATCCTAAACCATTCGTTGAATGTTTCCTTTATTTATTGCCCTAATTAAAACTTGGGATGTTCACTTCATAATATGGCTATTCCTGTAGTATTGTGATGGAGGCTATTTTTTTCAATCTCATATATCTCAACATCTGGTGTCCTTCAGTGCCATTCCCAAACCTTATGCTTCCTCTTCAAACTTCATATTTGAATTTATGTCAATAAATTTTACCACCTACTAACTCTAACTGGAGGTAAACACACATACACACACACACTCACACGCACACAATTCTTCTGATCGGGATCCCCTTAAATTCATGGTCACAAAGTTCAAGTCATTGATTAATATTTGATTTTCTCTATTCTCTATTCTACTTTTTAAAACTAATACTTCACATCTTTTCTCTTATGTCTACCCAACCTTTATCCTAGGATGATGACCTTACTTCCCAGTTGTATCAGAACAAGTTCTCAGTTATAAAACTTCACAGAAAATAAATAATCCATTAACGCAAGAGCTCTCCAATCATTTTCTTGCTACTGAATGTTATTGGCATATCCACATCTGTACCATGGCTTTCCAGCTCACTCATAGTAAAAACTAAAGTCTGGAGTGCCTGGGTGGCTCAGTCAGTGATGCTTCTACCACTTCATTTCAGCTCAGGTCGAGATCTCAGGATCTTGGGATGGAGCTCCCTGTCTGGCTCTGCACTCAGCAGGGAGTCTGGTAGAGATTTTCTCTCTCCCTCTGTCACTCCTTTGCCCACCCGCCAAATTCTCTCTCTCTCTCTCTCTCTCTCTCTCTCTCTCTCTCTCTCTCTCCCCCCCCCTCTCTATCTCAAATGAGTAAATAAACCTTAAAAAAAAAAAAAATCCAGGGATGCCTGGGTGGCTCAGCGTTTTAGTGCCTGCCTTTGGCTCAGGGTGTGACCCTGGAGACCCGGGATCGAGTCCCACATCGGGCTTCCTGCATGGAGCCTGCTTCTCCCTCCGCCTGTGTCTCTGCGCCCCCCTCTGTGTGTGTGTGTGTGTGTGTCTCATGAATAAATAAATAAAATCTTAAAAAAAAATGCCGAAGTCATAACAATGGCTTATAAGAATATGCATGACCTAGCTTCACTCTCTGAATTATTAAGTTTCTCCACCTGGAATGTTCTCTCAGATTTCTATTTGGTTTACATCCTCAAATTAACTATACTAGTGAGAAGCTCCCTGATAAAAATAAAATAGCAACTATCCTAAGGCATGTCATGTCTATGTACCTTACCTGCCTAATTTTTCCACACATCACTTCTCACTACTGATAATTACTTTTTTGTTTACTTTTGTCTGTTCCCCCCCACACCATTTTTTGTTTGTTTGTCTAATACTGTATTCCCAGGTCCTGGGAAAATAAATGAGATCTTGTACTGACTGTTAGTGAATCTACTAGGAGTAACCAACGTCAAGCTCCTGAAGCTGCCTAACTTTAGGGGTATATTTATTATCAAGTTCAAGAACACCACTGAGAAGGTCCTTGAAAAACAGCCAGTTAGCTATTCTGTCCGTTTCAGTGCTTGCTACAAGCATTTTGCTTTTCTAGACTTTCACAAATCTCCCTTTAAATGTTATCACTTCTTTGGGTAAAAGGCCAAGTTTTAAAGACTTTACTTAAGGATAAGTGCTTTTAAACAATAACTGACTGTTTTGCTAGAATTTAGATTCATGTTATACATTTATTTCCCTGTCAGGTATTAGTTCCAAAAGAGTCCAGAATAAAACCAGATCAGTAGCTATTGTAGCAAAAGAACAGAGATATTCTTAAAAGGTTTATTCTTTTATCAGATAGTTCATTGAGTTTCACTGTGCTTGACAGATTTAAGAAGAAAAAAAAACCTCACCGGGAGATCAACAAAACACTTCAGATGAAAAAATTTGCCACTTAAATATATTCAGTAAACAAAATGATTTTAACTACCTCAATATACTCTATTTACTAGTTATACTCCAACTCTTAAAGTTTCTGAAAATTTATGTTGTCAATGACACACCATTTTGTTTTTAAAGATTTTATTTATTTATTCATGAGAAACAGAGAGAGAGAGAGAGAGGCAGAGACACAGGTAGAGGGAGAAGCAGGCTCCATGCAGGGAGCCCGACGTGGGACTCGATCCCGGGACTCCAGGGTCACACCCCGGGCCTAAGGTGACACTAAACCGCTGAGCCACCCGGGCATCCCTGACACACCATTTTAATAGAAATTTTCATCTTACAAAGCAGTTTACCATAATTTTGCTAGAACTTACATTCAGGATGAACACTAAAACTAGTGTTTGCTCCAAATAAATTTCGATTTATACTTTTTATATTAATTTCCTGGAACTCCTGTTACAAATTATCACAAGCTTGGTGACTTAAAACAACAGAAAATTATTCTGTTATATTCTATAGGCCAGAAGTCTGGAATCAATACCACTGGGCCAAAACCAGGGCATCAGCTCCCTCTGGAGTCAGTAGGGGAAGGTCCCTTCCTTGCCTCTGCAGGTTTCTGGTAGCTGCCAGCCTTCCTTGATGCATTCTTCTGATGAATAAGGTTCTTGTGTCAATATGGAAATCATCGCTCTGTTCCAAGGGCATATTGAGTCTATAGATTTTCCAATACCACTCTAAATTGTATTTCAGACTTTATAATATTTGGAAAGATGTAGGGATGTTTATAACTTTAAATTTTGCTACCATTACTACCCATTTGATAAAGTAAAATGGGCAGCCAGAGTGGCTCAGGGGTTTAGCTCCTGCCTTGGGCCCAGGGGTTGATCCTGGAGACCCGGGATTGAGTCCCACGTCGGACTGCCTGCATGGAGCCTGCTTCTCCCTCTACCTGTGTCTCTGCCTCTCTCTCTCTCTCTCTCTCTCTCTCTCTCTCTCATGAATAAATAAATAAAAAATCTTTAAAAAAAAAAAAGTAAAATGTTGGTGACTCAGTGCCATTTTTTTGTAAAATAAATATGCATTGTCTTAAGATAAGGTTTTTCACTGATGCTTAGAAGCAACTATCAGATTTGTTTTTATGATAGCCATAAAAGTACAATGCTTAGATCTCCTACTATAGGTAAAACAATTCACTGCTCACCTCAGTGACTGCCTCTATGAATCCAACACTGTGTTTGTGTTGATCCACACTCTCCAGGGACCACTCGCAGGCAATGACTGAGCAGGATAAGGGTTTTAATGCTGATCCATTCTTGTAAAACAGGGAACTGCCCAACTACATTGGCTCCTCATTGGTCCGGCTGTACTTTGCTGGGAACTTGATATGAGATAAATTATGCTTTCCCAGTATTCATATCTTGAAGTCCTAACCTCCAAGACCTCAAAATGTGACCATATTTGGACCTATGGCCTTGAAAGAAACAATTAAATTAAAATTTAGTCGTGAGGAGTCCTAATTCAATATCATTGGAGTCCTTTAAGAAGAGGAAATTAGGACACAAACATAAAGCGATGATCATGTGAAAACACATGAAAAAGATTGTCATGAGGGCACATAGGTGGCTCAGTCAGTTTAGCCTCAGATTCTTGATTTTGGCTCAGGTCATAATCTCAGGGCCATGAGATTGAGCCCCACATTGGGCTTCATGCTGGGCATGCACCTGCTTAAAACTCTCTTTCTGCACCCCTACTTCCCTCTCTGAGCCACCAAAAAGGACTGCCATCTACAAGCCAAGGAAAGAAGCCCTAGAAGAAAGCAACTCTGCTGACTCCTTGATCTTAGATCTTAGATTTCTAGCTTTCAGAACTGTTAAGAAAGAAATTTCTATTGTTTAAGCAACTTGGCCTATGGTACTGTGTATGGCAGCCCTAGAAAACTAATACAGAACCACACTGCAGTTCAAGACTCTTCTTAATCCTCCTTCTGTGTCCTCTTCCCCTGGTATCAGATCTGAATCATGGTCTGAATTCTTACCCCACAGCTTCTGCTTCCTCCCATTTTATCCTCCACAGACGTCCCCCTCAAGTGTGTCTTTTGCTGGTATAATTCTGTTTTGGCTTCTACTCCTCATTGAAATCAAACTAACACACTTTTCTATATAAAATAGGGTTAAAACATTATTTCTATTTCATGTAACAGAGACATTAACTTTAAATTATCATTGTTCAAAAGTTCTTTTCAGGGAGATACCTGGGTGGCTCAGTGGTTTAGCCTTCAGCCTTCAGCTCAGGGTGTGACCCTGGAGACCGGGTATCGAGTCCCATGTTGGGCTCCCTGCATGGAGCCTGCTTCTCCCTCTGCCTGTGTCTCTGCTTCTCTCTCTCTCTGTCTCTCTCGTGAATAAATAAATAAAATATATTTTTTAAAAAAAGTTATTTTCATAACTCCAGTTAAATTTTTGTATCTATTTCTTCTAAAAGTTTGACAAAAATTAATCCTCATAAATCTGACTAAAAACACTCTTCAGTGCATACGTGTATTTTGGAAACTTTTTTTTTTCCTCCCAAAAAAATAAAAAACCCAAGAAACTATTTTTATTATAAACTTGCATTTAGTGGCTGGCATTTTATGATAGCTCTCATACTAGTCATCTCCTTTAAAATAATTCAATCAGATGACATTGAATAGCAATGAAAACATACCTGTTCAAGGCACAAAATTAAAATCCTAAACACTCCACAAAAAAAAAAACTACTAGAATTGATAAATGAATTCAGTAAAGTCACAGGACATAAAATCAATGTACAGAAATCTGTAGCATTCCTATACACTAACAATGAAGAAGCAGAAAGTGAAATTAAGAAAACAATCCCATTTACAATTGCACCAAAAACAATAATGCATCTAAGAGTAAACTTAACCAAAGAAGTATAAGACCTGTACCCTGAAAACTATAAAACACTGATAAAAGAAATTCAAGATGATGCAAGAGATGGAAAGGCATTTCATGTTCATGAGTTGGAAGAATAAATACTGTTAAAATGTTTATACTACTGAAAGCAATCTACACATTTAATGTAACTCTATCGAAATATCAATGGCATTTTTTATAGAATTAGAACAATCTTAAAATTTGTGTGGAATCACAAAAGACCTCAAATAGTCAAAGCAATCTTGAAAAAGAAAAAAACTGGAGGTATCACATTCCAAATTTCAAGTTAAATTACAAAGCAGTAGTAATTAAAGCAGTGTGGTATCGGCATAAAAATAGACACCTATCAATGGAGTAGAACAGAAAATGCAGAAATAAACCCACAATTATATGGTATATTTATCTTCAACAAGGGAGAAATGAGTGTGCAATGGGAAAAAAATCTCTCTTCAGCAATGGTATTGGGAAAGCTGCATAGCCACATGCAAAAGAATGAAAATGGATCACTTTCTTATACCACACACACACACACACACACACACACACAAAAATTCAAAGTAGCTTAAAGACCTAACTGTGAGGCCTAAAACCATAAAAATCCTTGAAGAGAACATAGGCAGTAATCATTCTGACATCCACCATAGATATGTCTATGTCTAGATATGTCTTCTGAGACAAAGCAAATAAAAGAAAAATAAACTATTGGGACTACATCAAAATAAAAAACTTCAGAACAGCAAACAGTCAACAAAACTAAAGGTAAACTACTAAATTGGAGAAGATATTTGTAAACGAGACATCTGATAAAAGGTAGGTATTCAAAATATATAAAGAACTGATACTACTTAATACCCAAAAAGCAAGTAATCCAGTTAAAAAATGGGCAGAAGACTTGAACAGGCATTTCTCCAAAGACACAGATGTCCAACAGACACATGAAAAGATGTTCAACATCATTCATCATCAGGGAAATACAAATCTACATTATAATGAAATATCACCTCACACCTATCAGAATGACTAAAACCAACAAAAGGAGACAACAACTATTTGTGAGGATGTGGAGAAAAAGAAACCCTCGTGCACTGTTGGTGAGAATGTAACCTGGTGCAGTCACTGTGAAAACAGTATGGAGGTTCCTCAAAAAACTAAAAGTGGAACTACCCTATGATCCAGTAATCACACTCCTGGGTATTTATTCCAAAAATACAAAAACACTAATTCAAAAGGATACATGAACCCCTATGTTTATTTAAGCATTTCTTAAAATAGCCAAACTATGGAAGCAACTCAAATGTCTATCAACAGATTAATGGTTAAAGATGTGGGGCGTGTGTGTGTGTGTGCATGTGTGTATGGGTGTGTGTATAACAGAATATGATTCAGTCATAAAAAAGAATGATATCTTGCTATTTGCAACAATATAAAGTATTTTATGATTTCACACATATGTGGAGTTTAAGAAACCAAACAAATGAACAAATGAAAAAAGAGAGAGAAAGAGAGACAAACCAAGAAACAGACTCAACTAGAGAGAACAAACTCATGGTTAGAAGAGGGAGATGGTTGGGAAAATGGAGGAACTAGGGGATGGAATTAAAGGGTACTCTTACCATGATGAAATAAATAAAATAAAGGTACAAAGTAAAATAATAATATAATACAATACAAAAAGTATTTCCTCAAAAAAAAAAAAAAACAAATTGAGCACATTCATTTTGAGGCTACTGTTTGAGCACACTGTTTTGAGCTAAGAAAAAAAAAAAAAGAACTAAGTATACACATTGACACAGATAGACACACACACACGCACACATCTGTGCCCCCAAAATTGCCTGATGGCTAACAAGGTCACTATCGAAATATAAGATTAATATGTAGCCTATCAATTAATAAAATCAAAATATTTATCAACTGGTTAACACTTTACTGTAATTATATAGAAAATTACTAACGATTTTAAATGTTACAATTTCAAGTAGCAGATTTTGATTTAGCTAGGTTTTTTTCTTTTATTAACCCCTAAAACAATTTCTAAAAGGTATGTACAATTTTATTACTCTCCATTACCAGATGTTCAGGAAGATAGCATTTTTAAAAATTCATTTTAATTGATTTTTTTAAATTGAAATATGTTGTAAAATGAGTGGGAAGTGAGTTAGAAACTGAAACTACAGTATTGACACAAAAAATATTTATTGTAGAACAATTTGATGTAAAGTTTTCAGTGACGAGTGCTACATAGGAAATAAAGCAGGAATTTAAATTAGTGAACTGAGAAAACACGGAAAACATTTTTATCATTACAAATTTTTAAACATCACTGAAAATTTTTGCCAATGTTGTGTTACAAATAAAAAAAAAAGCAATGAAAAAGATGGAGCTTATAAATACTCTGTTTCCAAAATATTTATGCTAGAACAAATTAGAAATCTTGGCATATGCCCTAACTTTCCAACTCTGAATATTCCATACGATTACAGAATTTTATTTTTTGAATGAGATTATGACTTTATTAGTACATTCAGATTTTTCTTTTAGGTATCAAAAAGGGTGCCTGGGTGGCTCTGTTGGTTAAGTGTCTGCCTTCAGCACAGGTCATAATCCCAGGGTCCTTGGTTTGAGTCCCACATTGAGCTCCCTGCTCAGTGGAGAATCTGCTTCTCCTTCTGCCTCTGCCCCTCCTCAGCTTATGCTCTCTCTCTCTCTCAAATAAATAAATAATTCTTTTTAAAAAAGAAAAAAAGGTATCAAAATAAGTAAAGTAGACATACCTTCCCTCACATTCACATTCAATATTTATCAAACAAGAAGTTTCTTTCTGCCATCAAATCTCCACACTTGCTGCAACCACATTCACTAGCTTGTCTCCCATGGAGACCCAAAGGACAGGTGTATCACTTATTTAAATACTCTGATCTATTTTGAATCCTTCACCCCCTAAAAATTTTTATTTATTTTTTTCAACTACTTTCTTTCTGTTCTTGTCTATTGACTCTTTTCCAGCATTTTAAAATGTTCAAGTGTCTTTTAAAGGAAAAAAAAAATTCTCCCAAATCCTCTACAAAACCAGCCATTTCCTTTCTTCACAATGTTCCAAACTACTGTCTCTAACAAGGATCATGAAACTTTTCTATAAAGAGCCAGTATGTAAATATTTTAGGCTTTGTGAACTATATGGTCTCTGTTTCAACTACTCTTTGCCGTTGTAGAGTGAAGCATCATAGAAAATACATAACCAAATGAATGTGGTTGTCTTCCAATGAAACTTTATTAATGGACACTGATATTTGAATTTAGTGTATTTTTCACATTTTCAAGATATTATTTTCTTTCTTTTTTTCAACCTTTAAGTAAATATTTTTTCTATGCGCCAAATTCCAAAACTCTACAAGCCACCTCTCTCACAACTCTTCCCAGTATCAATCAGCAAGTCTGTAATGTATCAAGACTTTCGGAACCCATCAACATTCTAAGCCACCCATGCATCCTAGCCCAAATCATCATTGTCTTTTTCTTGCAAGTGCTTTCTCTTGCCCCATAATCCAATCTCCACTAAGCAGAGTGTTTTCTTAAAACATAAATTTGATTGCATCATTTCTCAACTTAAAACTTCCCAATAGATCCTTATCACATTAAAATAAATTAACATTCTTTACATTGGCTTACAAAGGGCCAGGAGATCTGTTCCCGCTTACCTCTGAATTATTTCAGCTCAGCTACCATCATCTCATTGTCCTCTGAGACCATTCTAGCTTTCTTTCTGTTTTCTTGCTTCTCCCTTAAGGTAGTTCAGCTAGTTTTTTCTTCTCTATTGAATTCCTTCTTCTGATCTTCATAGGACGAGCTCTAGCTAACAGCTGACTTGTCATTTCTTCCTTGGGATCTGCACTGGCCAGAATCCACGAATCTAATGTTGCTAACCCATACATGGAAAACATTTTGAAATATTACTTATAACTACTAGATATGCTTCTTGTTTATACATTGAATTCTTTCCCAGTATGTAGGCCAGTATCTAGTCTGATCATATAGTTTACCATCCTTATTCCATTACTGGAATAATTTGAGAATATAAGAGGAAGCTATTAATAGTTATGCTAGAAAAAGCATGAAACAGAGCTGTCCCAACCAAAAACAACAATCACTCTACAAAGACTGGTAGTCTGGCAACAAATGTTTAGAATAAATAAACTCTGACTATTTTGCTTAAGAAACTGTATATTCTGATACAAATTAACTTAGGTTTTTCATATTGTAGTACGTGGTGAAGTTTCCTTTAAAGGAGAATACCATAGTGTGTGTGTTCTTATGTTCATAACCATAATCTTTGTTACAACACTAATCATTACATTATAAAGAAAACTAGAAAATAATATTAAAGAAATTCTTCTTAACTATCAACTCTTTGACTTATAAAGAGAAAGTAGTTTTTGAAATTGAGATTTTTGACATTCAGAAATTAATTTAATCATAAATAGTTTAATTATAAATAAATACTATTTTAATAACAGCACTTATATGACATAACTTAAGAATGACATACAAAAGTTTTAAATGTTTGAATTTATCCTTATTATACTAAACTTCCAATTATCAATAGATATATTTCAACTAATTTCCTTGAGATACATTTTAAGTGGTCTTTGTTTAAAATTCAGTAAACTACAAATTTTACTCTCTTACTTTCAGTCATTTGTCTTGGTCTTCCGTATTCAAGTTAGACTTTGTTTTAAAATGATATAAAAACCTTCAAAATTAACCTCACAAAATTATTAATAAAACTGAGCAAAAACTGAAAAAACAAACCAGAGAGTTTATTTTTCATGATCCGTTCCTTGAATAAGCCTGCTGCTGCTTGATTGTAAATTAGCTCAATTTTTCTAGGCCTCTCAGTCACCTGTATATTCATACATTTTACACTTTACATTTGTTTTACTGTCATAGTTATAAAAAATTTAAAACTTAAATGGTAAGAACCAAACTCTATAATTTATGAAATAGAGTTCTTTTTCCTCTTTCTACTAAAAAAGTAATATAAGAAATACAAAATCTTACAATTATTTTTCATTGTTAACTTATAACATGAAGTCATTTTTATGTAATATGAACAATAGAGAATACATCTTGGAAAATAATTCCCCGCAAAATCTTTTTTTTTTTTTTTTAATGCTAACTTAGCCTGAGTTCTTCATAAACTTGAGCCTGAAGCATGTGGCTTTTTTGTCTTGTCTTTACCAGGGAGTCCCACTCCTAGGAAAAATGCAGTGAAGGCCAAGGGGAGTGAGATAGTAAATGAGGGAGGGATGCATTATGTAATTGGAGCACTCTATAACTGACTCTTCCCTCCTGTGGGATCATCACCTTAAACTATCATATAAATTGAATCGCAGGCATCTTCAATAATAGCAAGAAGGAGAATAGAATGTATCCAGTAGTTTCCAAATATGTTCCATAGTTTCCAGATCTTTCTGGTCAGAAGTTTGCCTTATGGGCATTTAGTTTTATGTCTGCTGGACTTAGCAGCACTGATAGGCAAACCCTTGAAGGAGGGAGTTAGGCTCACAGCTACTAGACAATGTGCTGTCCAACTACAGATGTTGGAATTTGGTTCAAACTCACACTACGGTGGTCATCATAGACAGCATTGGAATATGAAACAGGTAAAACCAAGAGGTAACATGATTTTTTTTCCCCTTAACGTTTTTAATGTATTCAACATTTTATTTTGAAAAATAAGTTTTGAAAACAGCAAGTAACCAAAGATACTTGATTTATCTTTCCTATTGTATAGTTCCTCATAGCTCTTTTCTCTCTGTTAGATGGGAATGCTTCCTGATTCATGAATTATTGAAGAAAGCCAATGAGATCTTTAAAATTTATTCAACTGAATATTGTTTTTTAACATTATGAAACTATAAATTAAATAAGAGTGTACTATTGATGTAGGAACTGAACAAAGAATAGAGACAGATTTAAGTATATATAATATTAATTTATATGATTAAGGAATTTTTTCAGGTGCAGACTAAAGATAATTAAATTGATCATGTTTTACATGTTTAACTAGTTAATCTTCCTAAGAAACAATTAGTTTAAGCCTTTAACTTGCATCAAAATCAATTTCACATGAACTATAGACTGATAAGTAGGGAAGAAAGTACAAAAGTAATAGAGGAAAAATAGAAATATTTGTGATATTGTGATTTATAATAAGAAATATATATTTGGTCTCCATCCCCATTTCTGGCACAGAGCTTCTAAAACTCTTGGAATTCCTTGGTGATAAAAACAACAAAGTATCTTTTGTTATGTTAATGAAGTTATTTCTGAAAAGCACCCAAAGATAGGGGCTGACTGCCAGGCAAACCAACCATGTGATTAGAGGGTTGGAATTTTTATTCCTACTTCCCTGACTTCCAGGAAGGAGGGGAGAGAGTCTGGAAGTCAAATAAATTGCCAAAGGCCATGATTAAATCAATTGTACCCACGTAATGAAGTCTCCACAAAAATCCCAAAGGACAGGATTTAGAGAGCTTCTGGGTTGGTGAACACATGGAGATGTGGGGAGAGTGATGCTCAGAGAGAGCATGAAAGCTTCATGCCCTTTCCACATACCTCGTCCTATGCATCTGGCTGCTCCTGAGTTATATTCTTTTTTTTTTTTAACTACTTTTTTTTGAAGATTTATTTATTCATGAGAGACACACAGAGAGAGGCAGAAACACAGGGAGAGGGAGAGGCAGGCTCCTCAGAGGGAGCCCGATGCGGGACTCGATTCCTGGGATCAGGCCCTGAGCCAAAGGCAGATGCTCAACCTCTGAGCCACCCAGGCGTCCCTCCTAAGTTATATTCTTATATAACAAATTAGTTATCTAGATAGTAAACTGGTTTCAAGTCCTGTGAGCCACTCTAGCAAACTAAAATTGATCCCAAGGAGAGATAGATTGTGGAAATTTCTGATCTCTAGCCGGAATTACTCAGAAGCCCAGATGACAACTTGGATTTGTGATTGGTATCTGAAACGAGGGCAATATTGTAGGAATGAATCCTTAATTTGTTAAATCTGATGCTATATCCATAGAGATAATGAGAAATGAGTTGAATTGTAGGACACCTAGATGGTGTCAGAGAGTTGCTTATTGGCAGCATGGGGAAACACCGCCCCCCAACATACACACATTGGTATTATGATTAGGAGCAAATAATATTCATATAATTCATATAATGTCTTTACATTATCACACAGAGATGAGATTATTTGTGAATTAAAAATTCAGAGAAAGATTTGGATTAGTTTATATTTACTTCCTTACTATTCTTCTGACTAGTATAAAATATAAGAAATCTTTCCAAGTGTTTGGTAAAATTTGCCCCCAAACTAGACACATCATCAAAAATAATAGCATTGAGGGGCATTTAGGTGGCTCAGTTGGTTAAGTAAACTGCTCTGGGTTTAGGGCTTAGGTCATAATGTCAGGGTCATGGGAGAAATATTCCCTCAACTTTTATCTGACAAAGGACTCATACCCAGAATATATAAAGAACTCTTACATTCAATAATAATTTTAAAACTGGTGAAAAATGAGATACATTTCATAAAATCACTTCACATACACAGAGAAAAAAAATAAACAATTGTCCTGTAAGAATACAATTACTCATAAGAGGACATTGAATTTCAAACTTGGTGGTTTTATTTATCCTCCTTTTCAAATGCACACACATACACACTCCTATGCATTAGTATTTATTGATCACGTACATGTAGCTTATCTATTATACACTATTATATTAGAATCACTGAAATTAAAAAAAAATAGACTGACAATAACAAGTGTTGATGAAGATATGGAATAAAGTGTTTTTTTTTTAATTTTTATTTATTTATGATAGTCACACAGAGAGAGAGAGAGAGGGGGGCAGAGACACAGGCAGAGGGAGAAGCAGGCTCCATGCACCGGGAGCCCGACGTGGGATTCGATCCCGGGTCTCCAGGATCATGCTCTCGGCCAAAGGCAGGCGCTTAAACCGCTGCGCCACCCAGGGATCCCGAGGATATGGAATAAATAGAACTACTGTTTAATATCTCACTTCAATACATCCCACTGCTGGTGGGAATGAATAATGATATAACTATTTGGGGAAACTATTTGGCAATTTCTTGAAAAGCTAGACATACACCATTCTTACATCCAACCATTCTGCTCCAGGTATTTATCCAAGAGAAATGAAAATATATGTCCACTTAAAAAGAAATATTTAGGGGATCCCTGGGTGGCTCAGCAGTTTAGCGCCTGTCTTCAGCCCAGGGCGTGATCCTGGAGTCCAGGGATCGAGTCCCGCGTTGGGCTCCCGGCATGGAGCCTGCTTCTCCCTCCTCCTGTGTCTCTGCCTCTCTCTCTCTCTCTCTCTATGTCTATCATAAATAAATAAATAAAATCTTAAAATAAAGAAATATCTATAACATAGAATGGAATATTTGTAAACGCAAAAGAACAGATTACTTATATGCATGGATTCATACAACATGGAAAAATCGTATGGCTGATTTAAAGAATCCATGTAGGCATGTAACATAGTTATAACATGATTTCATTTTAAAAAGTTATAGGAAGTACAATACAGTCTACAGGTACAGAAAGCAAATCAGTAGTTGCCTGGATCCAGGAACAGAGAAAGGGATAGATACAATGGGGCTTGAGAAATGTTTTGAAGGTGATGGCAAAGTTCTCTATCTTTTTTTTTTAATTTTTTATTTATGATAGTCACAGAGAGAGAGAGAGAGAGAGAGAGAGAGAGAGAGAGGCAGAGACACAGGCAGAGGGAGAAGCAGGCTCCATGCACCGGGAGCCCGACGTGGGATTCGATCCCGGGTCTCCAGGATCGCGCCCTGGGCCAAAGGCAGGCGCTAAACCGCTGCGCCACCTAGGGATCTTTTTTTTTTTTTTTTTTTTTTTTTTAATTTTTGAAAGTTCTCTATCTTGACTGAGGAAACGCTTTCTCAGGTGTATACTTCTCTCAAAAGTCATTAAATATTTGACTTTAGTGGATGCAAATTATATCATAGTAAAATTGATTAAATAAAAAATGCATACTGTAAAACTGAAAAGGTTGAAAAGCCATCTCATTAAGAATATAGATGAAGGTGTTTAGAAATCCCCAAATAGCTTAATGTCTATAAATTGAACCGAACAAAACATTATGTGCTTTCAGTTGGTAAAATAACCTAAAATGCCCTTGTTTGCCTACTTCTAACAAAGGTTTTATGATCACACACTAATACAGTAAGTCAAAGACCACAAAATTGCCTTACTTTAATCGTTTTTTTTTTCCAATCACAAACTGGAACAATATAATACAAGAATAAATTTTGTGATGTATTTTTTATTAACTGAGAGGAATTGGCTGAGATATAAAGGGCAGAAACTATTGTGCAAGTGACCACAGATGTTTCAGAAATGAGTTTTTTAAAGCATAGAATCTACCTCCAAAAAGAGACAAAAACAAAACATGTAAATAAATAAAAAAATCAAATTCTGTAATACACCAATAAAACACTTTATACTGTAATTTTATAGTCAAGATACTTTCATAGTATCTATAAATTATATAGAATATAATCTCTGAAACAATAGACCACTACATTAGAAGACTTAAAAAGTCTTCACAACATGTAAAACCATATCCCAGAGAGAAATTTGCTCATTATTTCATTTTTGCAAAAAGTATTTTTTTCTGCTTTTATCCTTATGTTCTTTCCTTTACCATGTATCATTTATTGCTGATATTTGAAAAGTCTGCCCTATGAACAGGCTCAACATTAGCAAGAAGTCACTATTGTCTCCCTGCTCTGGAGGTTGGTGATCTATTTTTGGGTTCTAAACCCCTGCTACTTTCTAAGCCATTCAATTGTCAAAGAAATAAGTCTTTGTTCCACTCTGAGATAGAGTACCAATGTCTGGTCATGAATCACTTAAAAGATAACAAAAAAATCTTCACAGGAAACAGAAAATGATAGGTTTTCTCCAATATAAAAAATATATAATTTAGTAAGAACTTCATTTTTGAAATTTCTATCTTAGTACTGTTAAAATAAAATATACATAGTGAACAATTATATACTTTTTGTTAAAATATAATTAATAGGCAGATTTGACCTATGTACAGACTATGTTATGTATACTTAAATATGATATATAATATATAGTATTTTTATTTTAAATATTTATAACACTTATGCTTTAAATAACTACATAAGAACTAAAGAAAAATCTGCTATTTTTTAAGTAGCTCATTTTTAACATTTATATGTGGATAATGTCCTGTTTAGCAAAAAAATTGTATAGGTAATGGAGATCATTGTAGAGCAAATATTATTTCATTCCACAGAAAAAGAGACTAACACAGCCAGAAAAACAACTTGCCTAGTTTGGAAGATGGAAGAAAATGTAAGCCACTTGATTCTAGAAGCCTCTCTTTTGTAGTAGACACACCTCCACCATAGGTTTGCTAAGCCAGGATAGGCATAAAGCACAGTGGTTGAGATCCTTATATTTGAAATCAGACAAACCCATCGTTTACTAGCTGTGAGACCCTGAAAAAGTATTTTTAGTTCCTTGAACCTCAATTTCTTCTTCAGCAGGTTAGAAATAATGGTGAATATCCCATGGAATTTCTGCAAAGATTTAGCATTATCACTTATGGAAACATTTAGTATAGTGACTGCCACATAGTAAATGCTCAATAAATGATGTCTTTTAGTTCAAAAATTATTCTCTCTAAAAAACTGAAAATTGGTTCTAATATAGATTTCTTTAAAAAAAAATCTGAAACTCGGGACACGAGGGTGGCTCAGTTAGTTAAGTGGCTGCCTTTGGCTCAGGTAGTGATCCCGGGACCCTGGGGATTGAGTCCTCCATGGCGCTCTCCGTAGAAAGCCTGCTTCTCCCTCTGCCTGTTGTCTCTGCTTCTTTCTGTGTATCTCTCATGAATAAATAAAATAAAATCTTTAAAAACAAATGCAAAACTCAGTGTCAGAAGGAAGACCCTGGAGCAAATACTTTTACTAATAAATTAAGAACAATTAGTAGCATTATATAACCTACTCAATATAAAACAATGTTTTGAAAGCAAATATATACTTATGCTCAAACTAAAGAGCCCCTCTATTTTATATTTGAATAATTTTTAAAAATTTTTGAATGATTTTATTCTAATAATTAGGAACAAAATCAACTTCAGCAAGTGCCCTACTTTCTAATCTAGCTGCATGTTCAGAATACCTTTCCATGAATTCCATTTATTTGTTTTTATTATTTTAAAGATTTTATTTATTTATTCATGAGAGGCACAGAGAGGCACATGAGAGGCAGAGACACAGGCAAAGGGAGAAGAGGCTCCCCATGGGGAACAATGCAGGACTCGATCCCAGGACCCCAGGATCACACCCTGTGCTGAAGGCAGACGCTCAACCTCAACCACTGAGCCACCCAGGCATCCCCCATGAATTCCATTCAAATGAAACTACAGGTGGAGTTTTTTTTAAAGATTTTATTTATTTGAGAGATAGTGCTCACACAGAGAGAGCAGCAGAGGGAGAGGGAAAAGCAGGCTCTTTGCTGAGGAGGGAGCCTGATTTGGGGCTCAATCCCAGGAGCTGGAGATCATGACCTGAGCTGAAGGCAAATGCTTAACCGACTGAACCACCCAGGCATCCCATAAACAAAACTACAGTTTGATGCAACAATATTTCCAAACAAATTGATGAATTCTAATCAAAGCACCTAGACTAAGATAACTAAATCTGATCTGTTTTTAATGCGGTAAATGGTAAGTCATTTAAATACTCTGTGCATCAATGCATACAAGTTTGTAGTTAAAATGAAATAAACAAAAGTTAAAGCCAGGAAGATATGAGAAGAAAATATCTGTAAATCATAGCCTGGTGTATGGAAAAAAAAGAAAAGAAAAGAAAGTATGGATAAATGGATAGATAGATGATAGATTGACTATAGATGATAGATAGATGATAGCTAGATAGATGATAAATTGGTAGAACTGGAAAGAGAAATTCTAAATAAAGCTCCTTCGTGGATTGAGAACCAGAAAACCCATACCATGATTCTCATGGGAAGCTGAAATGATTAGTAGAATGTAATATTATCTGTTCATATTAAACGAGTTATCCCAAGGTCAATACATAACCCTTCCCAGGGAAAGGCAGGCTGTATATCCCGAGGGTAGAAAAGTTGAGATGCCTACAAATTCCCTGCTAAAGAAAGCCCTCTTTGATAGGAAAGCATCCATGTTCTTTTTTTATATATCTATAATATAATAGGGATAAAGTATAATAGGGATAAAGTATATATAATATAATAGGAACATTATAAACATAACAAAACATAATAGCAAAAATGAAATTTTTATTTAAAAATGAAAGATCACTATGAATTTTCCATTTCACCTTGAACAAATACAAAAATAGAGTTAATACATCCCACTTCCTTCCCTATCACAGCATTTGGTAAGCAATCATCAAATGACAGTAACACCAATTGGCGGAAACTTGAGAAAATTCCTGAGGAATTCTATTTCTAGGAAAGGAGTGAGAAAATTAAAGTGATATTTGGCTAACTCAGCATTATAAATAAACACGATGGGGCACCTCAGTGGCTCAGTTGGTTAAGCATATACCTTGGGCTCAGGTCATGATCCCAGGGTCCTGGGATGGAGCCCTGCATCTGGCTTCCTGCTCAGCTGGGAGCCTGCTTCTCCCTCTCACTCTGTCTCTGCCCCTGCTCCTGCTCTCTCTTAAATAAATAATTTTTTTTTAAGAAATAAGATAAATTAAGACAATCTTAACAGCCTATGTCTCATTAAATCTGTTAATTACCACTTCATTGTCATCCAAAGAATCAAAGTAGATATCTTATACAGAGGGTAGGCATTCTTGAGTTTGGAAGATCTAGTCTCCCATGATTCGAAGAGAAAAAGACTAACAATCCTCATTTTGAAATGAGAACAGATATAAACAGACAATTTACAAAAGATACACAAATGGCCAATAAACATGGAAAGAGGCTCAGTCTTAATTTATTCAAGGAAATTCAAATTTAACATAGCAATAGTATACTCTATTTGCCAGTCAACCTAGCAAAAAAAAAAAAAAAGGCTAGAATTAATTATTGATAACTTCAGAAATATTTAAAGACATGGGATTAATGGGCACCCTCTTAGACTAAAAGTAAAAGTATAATTGGTTAAAGCCTTTTGGGAAACATTTTCTATCAGTATCTATCAAAATGTTAAGTCAAGTATAGTAAAATTTTGACTCAGTAATTTCATTTTTAAAATTATCTGTAGATCTACATATCAGATAGGCCTTAAATGTGGCTTTGTAAGTGATAAAGCAGAAAAAAAAATTGGCCTACTCACCCATTATATAAATGCAGTAACCAAGCAGGAATGTGTTGGACTCATTTAGCAACAATTACTTGCAACTAGTCTACAAGCAGGGACACAGAAAAACAATCAGAGTCGGAATGAGACTAGAAGAGTAATTTTTAAAATATAGTCAAGATGTATGTGTAGGAGCAAGGGGTATTTGAGAATGTCTCTACCTTCTGCTCTGTTTTGCTCTAAACCTAAAATGGCTCCAAAAAATAAAGTCTATTATAAATTATTTTTAATATAGTAAAGAGGAGTTTCTTACTCCAGAAATAATAAATCCCTACCACTTAACAGCTAATATGACCAATAATTTTATAGTCCTGTGGATAATTTCTGGAAATTCTTTGCAGCTGAGGGCATGATGTATTTATGTCACCATCTCTGAAAAGTCTCCTTTCCTCTATCATGAACAAAATGTCATTATCTTTGAGCTGCATTTTGGCGATTTTCCTTAAATTATAGCACAGGATATTCCATTTATGCAATTATAGGGGCCCTATTTACATTGCAATTGCCCTTTAGGGGCAATATCACTCACATAAGATATATATGCACAGTGCAGTCTCCTGGGTTTTTGTCTGATGTGAGACTGTTCAATGAGGCCAGATCCAGTCAGCTAAATTGACTAAAAGGAGATATCAGGGGAAAGAAAAAATAGTTGAATGCTAGGTAAAATAAATAAATAAATAAATAAATAAATAAATAAATAAATAAATAAATAAATAACAAAAACAGACTTCCTTGCATAAAACTATATGATCTTTGTAGATAACATCAGGAAAGTATAGGCTTAGTGGTATATGTCTACTTATCCACAGCTCTGGGTGGCTTACATGAGAATGAAAGAAATTACAATCTGAAGGATCCATATTTATTTAACCCAGTTACTTTTCTCAGATATAGTAATGAGAAAATTTGGAAAATGTAGGGAGTCTGTTCCTCCAATTGAAGCATGCCATATTGTTTCTACCTTATATAGCTAAGTGAATAAATACATTTCCTGTTCTTTTCATTTCATTCAAGAAACTTTATATTTTTTTACTGGGTCTATTGGTATCTTTTTATGAATCATATCATTGTCTTTTAGTGACAAGCCTATGTCACTAAATAATGTAAAGTTATTAGTTTGAAAATGTCTTCTTGCTTCTTCTTTTTCCTAAAAGAAAAAAAAAGGAAAATTTTTACACTTCAAGATGGAAGTTTTGAATAAATTACATTGTGTTTATACTACAGCATGATATTTAGTCATTAAAGAAGATGAAGTGGAACTATAGTTACTGACATAGTTAAAATTCCAAGATAAATAGTGAAAAATAGTATTTTATAGTATATGATGTGTATATAAAGAGATAGATTAGATAAATATGCAGAGAGAGAGATGATAGGTATAAAAATAAATTACTTTTTTGCAGATTTGATGAGGATAGGTCCAAGTGCATGAATATCAGAGGTTCTATGACAGAGCCGATACAGTTTAGGGGAAAGAAGAAAAAACAGACTCATTATATCCTCTACAGGGTTTTCACCTAAGGCCACTTGAACATGTCTGTAAGTGCACAGGGATTATGCCTTGATGGGAAACCTTGGGATTCACCATTAGAAGTAGTGTGATCATCACACGTTGTCTGAAGAATATTTTACTTGGACTTTACCTGTGTATCTCATTAAAATAGAATTTTTAGTATTCTAAGACACACAATCATCAATATTTTTGAGCCAGTCATCTATTTTAAGAAATAAGCTCTACACAGATCTGTGGAAAGATTGCCCCCTGCCCCAGTTCTAGTGCTCCCCTGGATACTAAATTTCATTATTTCTCTTAAAAATGTAAGCAATACTTTCTTTCTGCAGGGGATGTTTCTTTTGCACCCAACTTTGGGGTATATTTGGCTTTGTTAGACCTCATCTTGTTATCATGACAACTTCAGATAAAATCTTCAAATGATTCTAGCATTCGGCTGATACAAAAAAGATCCTAATGATTCTGTATCTTTAGTGGGAGACTTCTTGAGCCATCTTTGTTCCTGAAATAAAATTCTTTACACTTTGAGATATTTACCAATCTGTATTTTGTACTCTGACCCACCAATGTCCCTGAGAAACTATCTGAACTATTCTTCTCTGCATTGTGGGTAGATTGCTCCAAAGATATTTTTACAGTAGGGTTGTGTACTCTATTAATTTTTTCATTGGTCAAAACTATGGACTTGCCAAACTGACACTCATAATTGTTTGAGCTCTGCACTATAATTTCTTGCATCCACTTTTTTTTTCAAGTTTGTATTTAGATTCCAGTTAGTTAACATACAGTGTAATATTAGCTTCAGGTGTAGAATTTGGTGATTTAACACTTACATACAACATCCAGTGCTCAGCATAACAAGTGCCCTCTTTAATCCCCATCACCTATTTAACACATCCTCTCACCCACCTCCCCCCTGGCAACCATCAGATTGTTCTCTATATATAGCCAAGAGTGTATTTCTTTTTCCTCTTTTTTTCCATCCTATGTTCATTTGTTTTGTGTCTTAAATTCCACTGACGTCATATGGTATTTGTCTTTCTCTGACTGACTTACTTCACTTAGTGTAATAATCTAGCTCCATCCTTGTTGTTGCAAGATTTCATTCTTTTTTATGGAAGATTTCATTCTTTTTTTATGGCTGAATATAATTCCATTATATATATTTTACACCACATCTTCTTTATTCACTTACCAGTCTCTTGCACCTGCTTTCTTATTACGTGTCTGTTTTCAAGCTTGTCTTTGTGTACAACAAAAAACTGAAAAGGAAAGGACAACCAGCTTTGGAACTATTTTCGCACTTTTAACATAGGTCATCTCATATTTTAAATATACAACATAAGTAGAATAAATACTGCTGTGGACTTAATTGTGCCCCCCTCAAACTCATATGTTGAAGTCCTAACCCCCAGTAACTCATTAGATGACTGTATTTGGAAAGAGTATAAAGAATTGAATTAATTAAAATAAAGTGATTAGGGTGGGCCCTAATCCAATATGACTATAAGAAGAGGGAATTTGGACACAGACACATAAGGAAAGAAGATGACATGAAGACATAAAGAGAAGGCCATGTGCAAGCCAAGGAAAGAGGCCAGTAACAGATCCTTCCCTCATGACCTTCAGAAGGAACCAACCCTACAGAAAACTTGACCTTGGACTTCTACCCACCAGAACTGTTAGATAATAATTTATGCTGTGTAAGTCCCCCAGTCTGTAGTACTTTGTTATGCCAGTCCTAGAAAACTGATATAGATCTATGTGTTTTTAAAACAGGAATGCCAAGCAGTGTTGAGTGTTGAATCAACATTAATTTGTAGGCAAGGTTTACCATAATCTTCTAGAAGTCTTTGTTTTCTAGGTATTCCTTAGTAAAATGCTTACTTCAACCATGGAAATATTGTTTGAGTGACGAGGGCACTTAAAATTCGGTCAGTTGCTATTCTTTGTTATTTTTCTTCTTCACTTTTAGATAATCTGAACTTTTCCCTTATTCTCCTTCATTAAAAAAATCTTTATAGTATAGGATTTATGAAGCTAGTCATTTTTGCTGTTTTCAATGTGTCACAGAGTAAAGTAATAGGATTGATATTTGAAAGTAGATTAGCATTTGTAGTAGGCTGTTTAGGCAGATAATTGACTCAATACTTTGAAGATCAGTTTCAACAAGTGGTGAAGAACTTTAATGTAGTGGGGTCAGTGAGCCTTGTGACCTAATGGAAAACAGCTTAGGTTATAAATTTTGCAGCCCTTGGCAGCCTCTGAAGAGTTCCGCATTTACATTGCCATGAGCTTTAGAGGAGAATCTCCCTTCCTATAGTTTTTGTAAGAACAGGGTTTCTTTAGGACTCAATGGGAAGCTATTTTGGATTTTGCTGTAAGATGATAATGACCAGGGCAGCTCTGGTGGCTCAGTGGTTTAGCGCCACCTTCCGCCCAGGGCATGATCCTAGAGACCTGGGATCGGGTCCCACGTCGGGCTCCCTGCATGGAGCCTGCTTCTTCCTCTACCTGTGTTTCTGCCTCTCTCTGTGTGTTTCTCATGAATAAATAAATAAATAAATCTTAAAAAAAATGATAATGACCATAGGGTTAACTGCACTTTCTGCAAATTTTTGTAGAATTCTTGTCCTTCTCTTGATCTCTGCTTCTCAGTGTTAATCTGAGCTCATTGATCTTCCACAAGCCAGATCTTCTGCATTTTGAATAAGTAGATAAATGGTTAATGAATTGCTATGGAGCCCTGGCAAAGTAGACAGAGACTCTTTGCAGCCAAATGTTCTATGCCTGAGCTATACCCCAAGACAGAGATTCTTTGAATGGTTGCCAATTCTTGCAGGGAAGGATGTCTTTGTTGTGGTCTCCCTTACACTACACCAATGTCCTAGTTTGTAAAAGCTGGAAATTAAATTTGAAAAATAAATTAACTCCAGATAAACACTGGAGTGCAGTTTGGTGCGACCAAATAAAATATTTTTGTGATCCAGAATCATCTATGAGCTGCTAGTTTATATTCTCTGATTTAGAGGAAATGACAGGTCCTGGGAGGGAAAGGTCTTGCTTCAAATGCTGTCTTTGCACAGAATGTATATGCTTGGGCAACTCTACCTCTGTTTTCTCATGGGATAAAAGGGAATCATCTGCTATATTTATATATTAAGATAATCTATTTTTATTATTTTTCTCCTTTTGAGAAACAAATAATGATTCTGACCAAGGAGAATGGATGGAAGGTAAGAAGTCTTGGGGATCAGGTTCACCAGAGCGCAGCTGAGCTTCTGGTCAATGCAAGAATATTAGGAACCATGAATACCTACACCAACACCAGCACTGCTAAAAAGTGCCCAGTTCTTTTGTAAGACACACATTGTTTTGTTGTCTAATCTCCTGATTTTCTGGGAACTGTAGTTAATGATGGACTAACCACTTTGTACAGTATTTAGCCTGCAACCCAGGCCACTTGACTGGTTCAAGGATGGGCATGAGACCACATTCAGTTGGTGAGTCCCTTCACCAGGATTCTGAAATTTGGAGAGAAAGGAATATTTCTCTTTCAAAAATGTCAGCAGCTGTTAAAAGTTAAGCTCTAATCTCTAGTCCAGAAAGGCCAAAGAGATCACTAAGCAAAGGAAGGAAGAAGAATGAGACGAATCCAGTGAAATATAGACGTAAGTGCTGGAGAATAGAAGATCTTTGTCACCTCACTGTCTATTCCAATAACTGGACCTAAGTAGATAAACAACACATATTATAAATGAATGAGTATATAAATTAGATAATAGATTCAAATTTTCAAGTGCATAATTTTTGTTCTATCTCAGCATGATCTCTCTCCTGCTTCCTCCCCAAACAAAGCAACAAGAAAGAACAAAACACCTCCTGTACAGAACCTATTCCTCATGTTTAGAGATAGTTGATACTGCCAGAAACACATAATCTGGGCCAGGTTAATGAGAAGATTCCATCTACCCATAAACAATAATTCTGACACAGAGATCATCCCAGGGTCAGGATTGGTTCAGAATACAAACTCAGCCAAGCAGAAGTAGAATATTCACTGAGATTTAACACATGTATGGAGAACCATAAGGATAATAGTATAAAGCTGCCAGATTTAATATTTACTGCATGTACAGCCAGTCTGTGAATTTTGCCAAAACCATGTGAGGTTGGACAAAATAATAAAGAAAC
This sequence comes from Nyctereutes procyonoides, assembly GCF_905146905.1. NCBI lineage: Eukaryota > Metazoa > Chordata > Mammalia > Carnivora > Canidae > Nyctereutes > Nyctereutes procyonoides. The sequence continues at coordinate 31,052,715 of NW_026575126.1, read as the reverse complement.
TTCTTCATTTGAATCCCTAAATTTAGGTATTTCTAAAGGTAGATTTGTTATCTGGTATGAATCCACAGATTCCCTTTCAACTTTAACTGGTTTGGGTTGAGTCTCTGTCATTTGCAATAAATGAAACCTTATTATACAAAAATTATTTTGAGAAATGTAGAAAGTTCTATACAAATGATTATTATTCAAAAATTAGTCCCTTTTGACTAAAAAAAAGAGATAAAGTTTACAAAGCATTTATTTATTTTTTAAACTATTTTATTTATTCATTCATCCATGAAAGACACAGAGAAAGAGAGGCAGAGACACAGGCAGAGGGAGAAGCAGGCTCCCTGCAGGGAGCCTGATGTGGGACTCGATCCCAGATTCCAGGATCATGCCCTGAGCCGAAGGCAGCCACCCAAACTCTGAGCCACCCAGGCGTCCCTACAAAGCATTTAGAATGCTGAAATATGCTATAAAATTTTCCATCCATTACTTTCAGGAGAAAAATGCTTGTTCGGGATACTTGAAACATCAGCTCTCTTTCTTTATATAGCCACTTCAAAAGCATGCATTCTAAGGAGAAGAATTGGACATGCCAAGCAAGTGAACCAATACCTAGCACACTCTATTAACCAGATCACATCTCAAAGTCTCTTTTATAAAGATATTCTAGAGCCATCTTGTTGAATTCACATGCCCACTTCTCTTATGAAGATCCATTTGTTCAACTATCAGTTACTGAGCATTTGTTTGGTATCTATTACTGTGTGCTGTGTACCATGAGGCTTTGAAGACATAAAGAGGAAGAAAATAAAGCCTTGACCCCAGGAAACTTATGGTGAAATAAGAAATGTAAAGAAGTAAGTAAGCAATTGTAATACAGGATGGTAGGGATTACGACGGACATCCATAGGGTACTTCGCAACAAAGTGTTTCACCATCCTGGAGCACTGTGTGTGTGTGTGTGTGTTTAAATAATAAGCCAGTCTTTCCACATATGAGTTGCTCTATGGTTATGCATAAAGCATTTCTGGCAGTTTTATTCATACTTGATCATTAAATGATTATTTCCTGAGGACCTAGAGGTCCAAGGATAACCAGAGAACATATGTTTACAAACCTGTTTATTTTCTAGGTCCCTTTTATTGTCTATTTACATTAAATTAATAGGGTGATATTTGATATTATTTTTAGGATTTTAAGTGTCGTAGAACAAAGATTAAGTATGGAGTGATTATTTCTATAGAAAATAAAGAAATATATAGCTACAATTTTTACCAAATACTCTAAGTTAGTCTTATTTTTAGAAGTTAAATTTCCTTAGAGGCAACATTTTAAGAAAGATACATCTTTCAAGCACTATTTTTATCTTAACAGCAACCAATATGGGACAAGTCCTAGGAGTATTACACAGCTGTTAGCACATGCCTAACAAAGGGGGCTGGTTGAAGAGCTATGCCCCACTGGAAAGGCTTTGGATTTTCCAATGTAGAAATGTGGTCCAGTGTTCTGATCATTGAAATCAGAGCAGTGCACCCAAATGAAAACCGTCAATGACCCTTTTGTCACCTGCGGTCTCTGCTTCTCCCCAAAGAGGTAGATGAGTTTCTTGCATGCAGCAAGAAAGCCAGCAAGCATCAGGAAGCCTGACATAAGGCCAAGAGAGGAGGAAATTGCCCCTCTCAGGTTCAGTGGTTGGGAAATTTATACCTTGAACATACTGCCTATTTGATTTCTTCATCTGGCAACTCTATTTTGGCAAATCTTGATGTTGGAATATGCTCTCCTTGCTAATAGAATATCAGTGTGCAGAATCTTTAAAACTTGTGAATATACTGTCTGGGGTACATTCTTACCGCACCTGTCAGAAAGCTCCATCTGTTTCATGCTGCCACAGGCACTGTCCAGTTCCCATTCAGCTCCCTACACACCAGTTTCTTCTTGCCTGCCTTACGGCACTTCACCCTCCCTCACACACCTAATTAATTCCTCGTGGCTCTGATGATTCCTCCACATTGTCTTCATCTGACCGTGTAGCTTCTCTACTTGCTAATCCTAAAATTATCTTTTAAAAATCCCATTTGATTCAGAATAGCCTCATTAAAGAATTTAAGACAATTTTCTAAATGTGTTTTACAGAAAGGAATAGGAAGGAGTTTGCATATTAGCTTTGACAAGTAATGCATTAGAACTCTCTTATTGCATGCTTCACTAGTGCATAGGGCCCAAAAAGCTATAAGCCAAAACATAAATTGTATATATAACAAAATCTCCATAAAAAATAGCATGAAAGCAGGTATTAGCCTATCTCCCAGAAGCTATGTAAAGCAGCTGAACTATCTATAAATAAAATGATAGAATTATAATCATGAGCAGTTGTCATTATCTGGAGATAAAATGCAGAGTTCCATTTTTGGCTTTGCTACTGACAGATCATATACAAGTCAATTAACCTCTGTAAAACATTACTTGCTACCTTTCTATTTCGCATAGGGTCTTGAAAATTTGGATTAATATGAATTAGTATAGCTTTGTTTATTAAGTGGCTAAGAACCAAAAATATTGAGAATAGAAAATATAACAATGCCTGCCCAGATGTGATAAATATATTGCATCATTGGTAGCTTTTAAGGGTGTTTATTGATCGTAGACACTCTTTTAGTTGTGTTTGTTTTATTGTTATTATTTGTTAGAGGAGTTCTTTTAAAAATAACTGTATTCCTTTATTAATGTATCAAATTAGATACTAAAAATATTATGTTGAATTTAAATAAATATAGCAGGAAAATAAATTTTCACCTCAAAGAACAAGCATTGATTTACCCTTATAGTTAAACTCATCTATTGATATAAATTACTTAGCAGGAAACATATGTTGTGTTTAAAATCTGATCTTACATTTGGAAATTTGCACAGAGCTACCCTGAACCTTTTATCTAGGTTAACTTTTATTCTTCAAAGTTGTAAATGGTTTCTTTCAACATGTACATTCAAGGTTACTGGATACAAAAGTAAGACATCAGTATTATATTTTCTTCTACACTAGAATAAATAGGTGTTGGGGGAAGGATATTTATTTTAAAATATAAAACTTTAATTAAAGGTGGCCATAAAAGCTTTGCTTAGAAACATTTGCAGAACATTATTCAATGTTGCCACCTTCAGGACAAATTTTAAAATAGCAATGGAGAAGGTAGAATTAAAGATAATCTTATTCTTCCTGTGAATAAAAAAGTACTCAGCCTATAGCAATGATGTAAGGTTATCTACTTAGACTTTTCAAGGTGTCTGAACACTGACTTTTAAAAATTATTTTCATATTCAAGTGACCACAAAATTTCATCTGAACATGCTCTTCTTTAAAAAAAAAAAAGATTCTACTTATTCATGAGAGACACAGAGAGAGAGAGGCAGAGACACAGGCAGAGGGAGAAGCAGGCTCCATGCAGGGAGCCTGATGTGGGACTCGATCCCAGGTCTCCAGGATCAGGCCCTGGGCTGAAGACTGGCGCTCAACCACTGAGCCACCCAGGCGTTCCTAGAACATGCTCTTCTAACAATCCCCTGTTGGTAGATGTTTATTTAAGAAATGCTGATTGATTATTACTATGTCTTAGGCACTGTGCTAGATGTTAAAGATAAAAAAAGTGACTAAGACACATCAGCTATCCTCAAGGAGCCCATATTCTAAAAGGAGAATTGATATACAAATTGGATATTTTCAGTAGTGTCATAAATGTTCTGATGGACATAAACATACTGTTTTAGAAAAAGAGAAGCTAACTACCTCTCACTTCAGAGGGTGGAAGAGGGCCAGTAAGAAAAGCATGATGGAGTTGACAACTAGGCTTGGTCTGTTATTACAATAACTGAAATAACTCAGGTTGTCCCTCTGTTTCTTCTTTCTATTAAAACAAAGGTAGAGAAAGACAGAATTCTTAAAAACAGAACAATTATCATGTTTACTAGCATATACATAAAATGGAGATTATATTCCCTGAAATCTTATTTCATAACTTCTATAGATAGTTTCTTACTTTTTAATTTTCTTTTGGTAGCCTTTAACACATTTTTGACTCTTCTTCATGGAGCAATCCTTGGGGGAGGGGCAGTAAATATGATGTCATTTCTCTTGCTCGTATTCTAGGTCTGGACAATACAGTAGAATTATAGGTACTGGGTTATTGGTTGGCAGATGTAGTCTCTTTCGAATGCTTCATGAACAGCAAAGAAAAATGCAGTGTTATTTTAGTGTTCTTCTCTATCATGAGAAAAACTTTTTTCTATCAGTTTAATATTTCCATTCCTATTGTCCCACTTTTCTAAATAAATGTCCTCTGGAACAGCTTTTAATTTAAGGGTGTTGCTATTGCTATACATATGCATATATGAGATGTATCTATAAAGCAGTAAGATTATGTGACATATGAAGCCAGTTAGATGTGCTCTACCTGAAAATTTGCTGTCCCTCCATTATCCAAGGAGGGTTTTGGTCTACTCTTGACTATAATAATTTCTTTAAAAAGTCACTGCAGTATTTTTAAATAAAAATGATCATTATCATTACTACTATTGGATAAGGAATTATTTCAATGAAATAAAATGGAAATAGCAATGTTGATTGAAGGCATTATAATGATAGGAACTTCAACTTCATTATGGAAAACTAAGGGTATTCCCCTCCCCAAAACAAAGAAAACAAGCAGCACAAATAAAAGCAATTTCTACTTAACTTTAAGTTTCTAAAGAGAAAGGAAAAGTTGGGTAGAAGGATAAATCAAAATCTGAATTTAAGAAATCTGAATAAAATTGTTCATATCTTTCCTAATAAAAGATCACTCAGCTGTGCTAATGGGAATGTAAGAATTGGTTATTTTTAAATAACTTATCAAACTTCTGTTCAAATTCTAACATTCTAATAAAAAAATCTAATTGCACACGTTAGCAAGCAATGCTTCCCTTGAGGTACCACCTCCAAAAGAGACTTACGGACAGATGCCTTTTTTCCTAGATATAATTGTCTTCTATGCAGCCACATCCTTCCTTCCAGAAGCATTAATTATGGACCTAAGTTGTGCTCCAGGTTTACATGACAAGAGATGTAAACAATTTAGCCTTAAACATTTGGGTTTTTTTTTCTGAACCAGAGAGTACAAAAAACATCTTCATAATAATATCTATCACTTTTCTAGTGAGAAATCATAGTTTCAGGATTGAAAGGGTGATTGTACATGATGGTTTCAATTTGAATTTTTTAGTGCAGTAGGTATTTTTTCTTTGAAGAGAAGTTGACAAGAGTTTTCCTTATTATTTTATTGTCAAAATAAGATGATAGATGGATATGTACATATATATATATACACACTGAAAAGATAGATAACAGAGCAATCAATCGACTGACCATTATCTTATAAAATAAAGGAATTTTTGACACCAAAAAAGTTAAAGGTGTGTGATCTTAATTTAACAACATTATATGAAATTAGGTAAATTGATCTTTCCTTAAAACTCACTGCATTCTTTTTATTTTCTACTCATTTCACCACAGATCGACAAAACCTTTCTTACAGACAGGCTCTGATATGTTTCAGACCCATGAGAACATGATCATTCCAACTCTAATTCCTCCCTGGTGAGCATTCAGCTAACATTTCTGCTTACATGACACTTGTGCTTTTAACTGCTTCCGATTTTAATTCATGGAAAATGTTTAACTCTTAAAATTAATAGCTTAAGGTCATTTTAACTCTTTTCTATGTTTGCCCTCAAAAATAGTTTTTCTCAAACGTTCAGTTGTATAAGTTTAAAATCCTCTGAACTTCAGTTCATACATTTGAAAATAGAAATAAGATTCACTCGTTCATTCAGAAACAAGATGCAGATATGCGTAGAGTGCAATGACATAATTTCTATCCACAAGAAGACAGTTTAATGGGGAAGACCAGAAAATTATATCTCAGGTATTTATGTAGAATAAATGTGATAAGATTTAAGAAGCATTTTGCATCAATTCGGATTCAAAATTACATAATATTGCACAAAACATATATATAACAATATGGACAACAACTTAAAACACTTGCTATATTCTATGAAGCTTGGTTGCCAGTTAAAGCCATGCAGAGCATAAATACATTTCCTGCTCCCTCCTTCTGTCCCTGTGTCTGGCAGGTATGCAGAGATAAGTCTCCTTAAATTCTAAGGCCATCTCCTTTTCCCCCATACCGTCACAGTTCACTCCGGTGATGCACTGTGGAGTATCTCATGCACACAAAGTCACCACCCCTGCTCTTGGGCTTTCAGAACTGCTGACACCATTTCCTGATACACACAAAGCTCCTGTTACCATGTCAGTTCACCAGAGCCCCACTGTGTTCTCACAGAGCGAGGCCAATTCCCTCCCACCAGATCTACCAGTTACTTGTGCCCCGAAACATGCCGTTCTCTACTCAACCAAAGTCTTCAGAACATTAACAAAGCAGCTTATTCTAAAGTGTATATATTATTACATACTTCTTATATCACACATACAGAAAGGTATGCACAGCATATATGAGTGGTTTAAAAATAAAAAGTATATATACCAATTGCCCACTGGGAAGGTTTCCTGGCTATGGAACCTGTTATTCTCTGGAGGACCTTGCTGTGGGCCTGCTCTGGTTACTCCTCGCCCTATGAAGAAAGGATTTCTAGGAACCAAGGGAGCACGCCTATATGAAGCACAAGTGCCCACTTCTCTGTGCACCCAGGATCCTGCAACTCCCTGCCCAGATGCTCCTGAGCATGCTTCCAAAGCCTGATCTGACTCTTTCCCAGGTCAGATACTACCAGGATGTGTCATCCTGAACCCCAGTAGAATTCAAAAGGCATATATTTAGGGGAAGTGTGGGAAGTTTAAACAGAATTATTGTGAGACCCTTTGTAATGCACAGGTCTATGGGTGGGACCAGACTGGAGTGGGCTGCTATTGAGGTGGACCAGAGGTCATGGGTCTGTAGTCTGTATCATTATGTTCTAGCATAGAATTCCTAAATTCAAACCTGCCTTTTAGGTCATGAAGAAGATACATTTTTCAAGTTAGGAGCATAGTATCTATTTTGCATAGCAGTTTGATGATCTTAATACTATCAGGGAATAAAAAGGCATGTACGATTTTTGCTTACTAAACATAGATGAGTCTCTAAATGATTATGCTGAGTGCAAATGTCCGGAAAAAAAAAAAAACTGAGTGGGGACACTGGAGTGGCTCAGTAGTTTGAGCGTCTGCTTTTGGTTCAGGATGTGATCTGCTTTTGAGATTGAGTCCTGCACTAGGCTGTCCACAGGAAGCCTGCTTCTCCTTCTGCCTATGTCTCTGCTTCTCTCTGTGTCCCTCATGAATAAATAAATAAGTCTTTAAAAAAAATTGAGTAAATGACTCTATTTATTTAAAATTCTGGGAATAATAGGTTTCCATTTTTCTTGAGTAAATTCCTGGTAGTGGAATGGATAGATCATCTGGCATGGTTGTGTTAACTTTTTGAGAGACTACCATGTTGTTTCTCAAAGTAATTGTGTCACTTTACATTCCCACTAGCACTGTATGGAAGCTCTAATGCTGGCTTTTCCATGTCCGTGGCAACATTTGGCATGGCCAATCATTTCATTTTACTTATGTTACCTGATGTGTAATGAGATCTTATTGTGGTTTTAATGTGAATTTCTCTAACAACTAGTGATGTTGAATATCTTTGCACATGGTACAACACTGAGAAAAAATGATGAACCATTTTACATCTATTGAGATTTTTATTACGGCTGAGAATAAAATGTATCTTCATAAAAAGTTCTGTGTCCACACGAAAAAAAAATGTGTATTCTGTTGTTGTTATGTAGAATGTTCTATAATATCATGTTAGGTCAAAATGCCTGATAATGCTGTTCAAATTTCCTATATCCTTAGTGACTTTTGGTCTCCCTTTTCTACCAATTATTGATAAAGAGGTATTGAAATCTATCTCTAGGATTGTAGATTTGTTTATTTATCCTGTTAGTTTTTGTTTCATGTGGTTTGAAGCTTGTTTCCTTATGTTGGTTCTTGTCCATAAAAGTTTAAGGTTGTTAAAAACATCCTGATAAAATCATCCCTTTATCATTGTTGAATGGCTGTTTTTTTTATTCCTGGTAATGCTATTTGATTTGAAATATACTTTCCCAACGTTAGTTTAGCCACTTAAGCTTTATTATTTTGGTGAGTTATGAAGTATATATATACACATATATATATGTATATACATATAGATGCTTTATCCTTTTACTTTTAATGTATTTTTTATTTGAAATATGTTTCTTTTAGCACAGAATTATGCTCTTTTTAAAAAATCCAATCAGACAACTTCTGTCTCTTAATTGGGATATTTAGACCATTTAGTATGTGTGGTATGTGTTATTGATACAGTTAGATTAAAATCTGTCATATCACTCTTTGTTTTCTGTTTGTACTATGTGTTTTTAATTTACCATTTTTCTGTCTGCTTTCAGATTAATTAAATATTTGTAAAAGATTTTATTTATGTATTTCAGAGAGAGAGTGCACACAATCATGACAGGGTGGGGGGGTGAGGGAGCAGACTCCTGCTGAGCAGAGAACCCTACAAGGGGCTCAATCCCTGGACCTCAGGATCACGACCTGAGTTGAAGGCAGATGCTCAACCAACGGAGTCACCCAGGAGTCCCATAAATATTTTTACTATTGTATTTTATCTCTGCTAGCTTGTAAGTTAGTATCTTTGTTTTGTTAATTAGTAGGTGCTTTAAGGTTTATAGTATACATCATTAACTGAGCACTGTCTAGTGATATTATATCACTTGATATACAGCATTAGAATCTTAAAATTTTGTACTTCCATATCCATTATATTCCTGATGACTGTTGTTCAAATGCCATATATGGCACATGAAAAATTTTAGAGATAAATTAGGGCTCTGAATATTAAATTCTTCCAGAGAAGATTTAGGCTAGAAGCATACTTCCCTAACCCAATCTGAGTTTGAATTGATTAGAAGTTGGCTTGAAGGTAGAAGTTGTTTTTTGTGTTTAATTTATTTATTCATGGAGACAGAGAGAGGGAGAGAGAGAGAGGCAGAGAAACAGGGAGAGGGAGAAGCAGGCTCCATGCAGGGAGCCCGACGTGGGACTCAATCCTGGGATTCCAGGATCAAGTCCTGAGCAGAAGGCAGATGCTTAACCACTGAGCCACCCAGGGATCCCTAGAAGTTGGTTTTGATCTTTCCTAGTTTGCTCTTACTTTTAGAGTGCAGACTTTTAAGGGTCTCAACCAAATGCCTGGGAAACTTATCAGGCCTTTATTCCTTAAGTAAACTCTAAACTGTGAATTTTGACTCCTCAGCCTGAAGGAACAAGAAAAGCTCTGCTCAGTTTTTTAGTCCTTTGGCTTAAGAATTGACGATTCTTCAGGAGAAAGGTAGAGCCAAGCATCAGAAATATCTCACTGTGCTTCCTTTTTTTTTTTTTTTTAGGATCTTGAACCTTCAAGTCCTTATTGCTTTAATAGTTTGCCAATGTTTTCAAACTGAAGACATACTTTTGTTGTGTTTTGTGTTGTGTCTAGATTTTCTCTAGATGTTGTAATTGCACTCAGCAGGAGGATCAGTCTAATGAAGGTGAAACTGCCATGACCAAAAGCAAATGTCCCCTTTGTTCTGAAATTTCCTAATGACTTTCATATTTCATCCATTATGCTGGGCACTCAGTGGCCATTTCAGTGTGGAAACTCCTACCATTCTATTTGGAAATTTTTCTTGAATAATTTTTTATAACAAAATCCTCTCCATTTTCCCTATTTTCTTTTTCTAAATCACCTATTACTCAGATATTGACATCCTGAGCAGGTCTTATAGTTTCCCTATCTTTTCTGTAGTTTCCATCCCTCTCTCATTCCAGAAACCATGAGTTGAGTTCTTCAGTTAGTAAAGCTCCAGATTTCTGTTGAATATGTAAAGTGGGGGAATGTACGGATACAACTTCTTTCTTACGTATATTCCGGGGAATAGTTTTAAATTTCTTTTTGAACTCTTCCTTAGCATTGTTTACATTTGTACTATTTTAAAAATTAATTTCCAGGAATTTTTTTTTCCTTTGAGCTTTTTAAGCCATGTTTATTTGGCCCGTTAATGTATTAAATCTTCTTGTCTCTCTAAAAATATTGCTAATATTTGTTCTTTTTTAGTTTTATTCCCCTGGCCAATTTGATGTGTTTGTGTGTATTTCAATATTCTATGAGAATATTTAATTCAGAGATCTTATAATACTTGACTTACAGTAAGGAGTGAGAAAAAAGCTGGTAGTTTTTTTTTCTTCTTTTAAGATTTTATTTATTTATTAGAGATACAGAAAGAGAGAGGCAGCGACATAGGCAGAGGGAGAAGCAGGCCCCATGCAGGGAGCCCGACGTGAGACTGGATCCCGGGTCTCCAGGATCACGCCCTGGGCTGAAGGAGGCGCTAAACCGCTGAGCCACCCCAGCTTCCCTGATTGGTAGTTTTAAGCTCGTATTGGATATTTGTCAGCTTTTGAGGTTTGATAAAGTATAGATAAGCATGTAAGTCATTGTCTAAACTTTTGAGATTAAGGAGTCACTGTTTATACTTTGTCAATATTACAAATATAAATGAGGACTGTGCTAGACAAACCAAGATGTGTGTTGATCCATTTATTAGAGAACACTACATCTTAAAGTATCTTTTTTGAGACTGGTGAGATTCCCCAGACATCAATCTTTAAAACTCTGTTTATACTCAGGGATGGACTGAAGGGTCTCTGTATTCCCATTCAAAATGTCAAAAAAAAAAATTTAATGAATTTCCCCATTTTTGAAAGGGGACCCATAATCTCAATTCTGTATCATGCCCAAACTCCTTCAGATACTCAGATAACTCAGATATTGTCTTTGATCTTTCTCTAGTTAGTGAAGCATCAGATTTCTGTTTGGGCGTGTAAAATGGGAGAATGTAGCTTTCACCCTAGTTTTCCATACTTTAGCTCATGTCTGATTAAGTCCCACAGGACTGGTTGTCTCAGTAGCTGAGGCTTTTGATTATTCTGCAGTATAAATCAGGATGATTTTATTTTTCCTTATTGCCATCATGGGATTTGGATGCTGGATCAATTGACATTTCTCCATCTACATTTTTTAGATTTCAAAATTTTATTCCTGTTATCTCTGCCCCTATAACTTTACCCTTGTTATTTTATGTTTCTTTCTTTTTCTTTTTTTATAATGTCTTCATCTTAGTTTTAATGGAGTTTTAAGAGGGAAAAAAATTTTGATGTGTGCTCAGTCTAGGACCTTAGTTTGAAAATGTTCTCTTCATTTTTGCTGCTGACTCTACTTCTCGGAATCTATAGATAAATTTGAGAGGGATAAAACAGCAATCTTACTAAGACAGAGTAGAATTCTTTATTAAAATATTCACAACTCTCTGACCTTAAGGCATTTCTTTTTTTTTTTTAAGGCATTTCTTTTGGATTTATGTGCTCTCCTTTTAGAAGGAATCCTTTCTCAAGTATTTTCCTGACACCTTGATCAAGCTATCTTTTTGTGAGTATACCTCACACATCCTCCAGACTTGTAAAAAATTAGAATAGACACAGCTTAGACTAGAGAAAAGATCCCTGCTTATTTAACTGTCCTGTTACATCTACAATCAGGTGATTTTCTCAAGAAAATCACTAATTCAGAAAATATTTACTTAAGGTTTTCTATATGGAAAGCATTGCATTGGTCTTCATAATTCACAGTGTTTCTTCATATATTAGCAAGTGAATGAATTACCATAAAGCTAAGAATTAATTGGAGACAACTGCATCTAAGCATTAGAGCCAGAGGGACCTCAGGGACTATGTACTCTTCATTCTGTAGGTAAGAAAACTGAAACACTGAGTGATTTAATGATTCAGAGAGCTGTGCCCTTATTGGGGATTAATGAGGTGTCCTGGGGGATTTCTACTCTGGCCAACCCAAATTGAGAGTCAATGGAGTAATTTGGGGAATTTCTACATTAAACTAGAAAATCAATTGCCTATGGTATATTAGCTAGCATCTTGGGTAAAATATAATCTTTATGTTCAAGTGAGTTATCAAATCAATTTTGAACCCACTCCAAATGCCTTGGCCTCTAAGCTTGCAAGTCCTGCTGTATTAGCCAGAGTGCAAATGCCCATTTAAAAATTACTCATCCTTAGTGAAAATGGCAAATGTTAAAAGTTATGCTATATGTTATACTTGCACAGAATTTAACTGCAATTTTGTCTGATTAAGATTTAGGTGGGACTATTCTGCTTTTCTCTTACAATTCTTGAGTCAATAAGTTTTACACTATGTAATATTCATCTGTCTTCTTACAGTCACTGATACTAGGTACATCATTGGATGGTCTTGGGATCAAAAGTATGCCACCATTCAGAGATGCTTTCTGTGCTACAAGTAGTAACTTCATTAATGTACAGGCAAATGCATATCATCAGGAAGGAGTGCTATTCAGGATACACTGGTACTGGGTAGTGAATTTGAATTAGACAATCCCTAAATCTCTTTCTTCTTTAAGTTATCAATTTCCTAAAGACCATTATAGTATAAATCAATATTTTCAAAGCCTAGAAAAAATATAAGAATGTGTTCTTCATTAATGCTTCATTAAAATGTATTTATAGATATATTACTCTAGTACCTACTTCTTTTATATTACATCTTCATAATAAATGTATATTGTACCTAAATAACCAAATACGTGCTAAATACCTATACACCATAAATATGTACCCAGTAGTAATGTGACTTTAAGGCAGGTTTTGTTATAGCATACAAACATGCATTCTATATAGTATATTCATACAAAGAAAAACAAGTTCTGATGAAATTGGGTTAATAAATAAATGTGATGATATTTGGTGGGGGACGCGGGGAGTATCCCAGAGAATGTTTTCTTCACTCCAGACTCCCTAGACATAGAATGAGGAGGCTTCAATTTGTTTGTAAAAATAAATCATTCACTTTAAAGACCATTCCACATTGAGAAGTCAGTCCCTTGAGTGCACTCCACAGAGTCAAGCCCTCATGGCTGACAGGCTGGTAGATTCCAAGTCAGCATGATGCAGAAGCTTAGTGACCTTTAATTCCACAGCCATAAAGGACTTCTACCTGGTTTCCTAACTCCGTGGCTTTCAGAAATGAATGCTTGAGTTCCCTTCTTTGTGCCTCAGCTGCAATCAGAGTCATTATCTACCCCTAGAATAGAGTTTTAGGTTGATTGGGCACATAGTAAAAACACCCCAGGTGTTTCCATTGCGACAACTAAGAAACAGTCGACAAGTGCCTTTTAAACCGCTCTGTGCTAGGGGAGCCTGGGTGGCTCAGTGGTTGAGCATCTGCCCTCAGCTCAGGGCCTGATCTTAGGATCCGGGATTGAGTCTCACACTGGGCTCCCTGTGAGGAGCCTGCTTATCCCTCTGCTCTTGTCTCAGGAATAAATAAACAGACTCTTAAAAAAAATTTGCTTTTGCCACACTGAAATTTTTGAGATATATGTACTTATGATAAAATATCATAGTTTATGAAATACAAAACAATCAATCCATAGATGTTAGTGAATTTATTAGTTAATTGCCATGTGCAAATTGTCCAGCAAAGCTCTCCATGGAATAAAGTGCCATTTAAGACATATAGACAGAGGACAATGAAATTAATATCACAAGGCCATAAATGCATTAAGCGAGTGGTAGTTGTTCAGTGAAAGATGGTAGGAAAGAAGCAGCCTAAAAAAAAAAAAAAAAAGCAGCCTATTGAGTGGGGTAAAGAAACTGAGTTGTGCTTCCCATAGAGAAGGAATGTCATTAACAAGGGAACAGAGGTGAGACAATGCAGGGGCTTTCGGATGGTCAGAGAATAAATGAAAGGCAAAGCGAACATCCAAGAAGGAGAGGACCTGAGTCTCCAAGGGAAGAAACAGTACAAGATAAGAGCAAAAGTGTCCTGTCATCTGTATGGTGTGTCCTGGCCACACGAAGGGATTTGGACATCTTTTGGCAGATAATGTGATACCATTAAAAGTTTCCAAAGAAGGGGTGCCTGGATGGTGCAATTCGTTAAGTGATCAACTCTTGATTTCAGTTCAGGTGGTCATTTCAGGGTGGTGAGATTGAACCCTGTGTGGGGCTCTGTGCTCAGAACTGAGTTGGCTTGAAATTCTCTCTCTCTCTCACTTTCTCACTCGCCCTGCTCATCATCATCTCTCTATATAAAATATAAATAAATCAATCTTTAAAAAAACCTTTCTCTCTCCCTCTGCCCCTCCCCCTGTGTTCTCTCTCTCTTTCTCTCTCAAATAATCATTTTTTAAAAAAGGTTTTCAAAGAAAATTTAAGACATGATCATACAACTAGTTGTGTACAGAGTGGAGCTGACAGAGGAAAGAATAGAGATAGGAAATGCATCTAGAAGCCCTTGTAGCATTCTAGCTCCTCAAGAACCAGGGCCTAAACCAGCAATGGTGAAATCAGAAGTACAGATGAGATGTGCGTGAAGACACCAAAAGTTGTTGGTTAATGGCATTGTGAGAAATCAGTGAAAATTTAAATTGAAGATGACAATGGGATTTTAAGTCTGACAAATTTAGAGAAAAAAATAATTCAAAGAAGAAAACCATCATGAAAATCTATGTAAAATAATCTACAATCACAAGCCCTGGAATATAAATGATCTGAATTTAAACTGTAGCTCCAGTACTGATCAACTTTGTGGTCGTAACGAACTAGCAGATATCTCTGTGCCTCAATTTTCCCAACTGTAAAAGAGAGCTCATTAAATATCTACCACAGAGGGATGGCATGAACATAAAATATTATATATGTAAATAAATATTGCCTTGCATATGATAAATATTAGATGCTATTATTAGTAATGTTACAATATTTCAAGCAAATGGATTAGTTTTATATAGGATGACTTTGGGGTAATAGGCAATTAGAATTGTGTCATTGGAATTCTGGTGGGAAGCAGATAGGAGATGTAGGGTGGAGTTGTTTAAGTTCATAAATACTTGAAACTCTTAGAGTTAAGTAGAAAACAATTATCAGAGTCTCATTTACTAGTCTCTGAGACCAAGCCTAGGCCTATTGGGTGAATCCCTAGTGCCATATAAATGTTTGTATCACCAGGCCACTGATGATTTCACATCTAACCCGTTTCATCAATTAGAGTTTTAAAACAAGAACTCAGGGCACCTGGGTGGCTCAGTGGCTGAGCATATGCTTTTAACTCAGGTCATGATCCCTGGGTCATGGGATGGAGTCCCACATCAGCTCCCTGCAGAGAGCCTGCTTCTCTCTCTGCCTATGTCTCTGCCTCTCTCTCTCTGGGTCTCTTATGAATAAATAAATACAATCTTTAAAAATAAATAAACAAGAACTTAATATTGGTTAGAGATTGGAGATTGAAAATCATGGTCAGTTGTACAAAAATTCAGCTACTAATGATAAACATGTACAAATTGTCAAAGAAGAGGCATATCATAATTTGAGAGCTATAAGTCTATAAGTTTGATGTTTATCCTTAGAAACTTTTACAAAAAATAATTAAATAGAGAACTATTAAGCCTATAAAAAGATGTGATCATTAGGAGCTTGCATAGATTTACTAAGAATGCAAGTCCCAGACTAACATAATTTGGGGTTTTTAGGGAAGCTGTCCAGGAAGTTCACAAAGATTTTAAAAATATGAATACTTGAAAGAACTCACCAGAACACAAAAGATGTATTCACATAAGGCTTTAATATAAAGGAAAAGGTTACAGTCATGAGAAAGAGTGCAAGCAAGCATTGGAGATCCCAGAGACATCCCATGTGGGAGCTCCAAAAGGTCCTTATTAATGCATCAAGGGGCTTCCTGTCCAGATTGAACTTTCAAGATTTGCATGATGAATTTTGGCCTCAGGAGATCTCAGTTTATCAGGAGATAAATTACCAGTAGGATCTTTTAGGCCTCTCTAGTCACATAACCAAGCAAAGTTGGCTAACTGGTTGTATCAAATGAAAACAATCAATAAACAAACTGGTTCTGGGAGTTACCAGAGTAATTTCAGACTTTATCTCAACTAAGAATTAAAAATCAGACATCCAGGCATCTCCAAAGACAAGGCTAGAGTTTTCCAGTCTAGCTGCAAATCAACTGTCTTACGTGTAGATCAGAGGAGTTCCTATACTTGAACTCTTCTGGTTTCAATGAGAAATTTGATGTTGTGTTATCAGGAACTGTTATAAACAAAATGGAGAAAAATAGATGAGATGACAGGATGATTAGGTTGATTCATAGTTGGAAGGCAAACTTACCCCAAAACATCAATTATTGGAGTAAAATCAGTGTAAAAAACGTTTCAGTAATCAGTGAATAAAAGCTAACAAAATAAAAATATAACCCCACAAATATTAAGTCTATATTTAGAACATCTTAATTATTATCCTAACATAATGATCAAAGCAATGGGGAGCTTATATATATATATATATATATATATATATATGCATACACATACACACCCTTTAATCTTATAGTTTCCATATGTATTTCCCATATTATGAGTTACATAGATCATATTTTCATATGTATAAGTCACATTTGTTTCTCTCCTATGTGAATTCTCTATATATTTTGCAGGTCTGGATGAACAACAAGAGGCAGGTGAGAAAAGGGCAGACTGATCCAGGTGGTGAGAAAAGCACAAATGAAGGCAAAGTTAGTATGGTGCAAAAATCATAAATAAGTTTGCATTTTTATAGCATTAACTGGGAAAAAGAGTAGTGGTGAGAAGTGAGCCTGAAGAGGATGATAGCCGTCGTATCATGGAGGGTCTTGTGTGCCTACTAAGTAACCATAGCTCTGATGCAAATAATGATCTGTTAGTGGATCTGAAAATCAATCCAGAGGACCATACATACCAACGTTTGAGATTTCTCATTTGTTTATTTTTAGTCAAATACAAAATAGAAGAGAAAAAAATAGGATGTGAGGATAGATGGGGAGGTGATGGAAGGTAGAACAGGAGAGGAGAGGAAAGGAGAGAAGACAGAAAACAGAAGAAAAGATGAAAATGCATTGAAAGGTATATGACTTTGATTCCAGTCAGTATGTTTATACATAAATGAGTACATATTTGTGTTGGCTGGTGTATTTTTTGCTGTGAGCCATGGTTTAAAAGTCTGAAAATCACTGCCTTAGGCTAGGTGGTACCATTGAAGGATTTTAAACATATGAATGGCAGGATCAGATTAAATTTTAGATTTCTCTGTGAAAAGGCCTACAGGGCTGAGAGCCTCTTCAACAAATTGTTTGTAGGCAGATCTCTAAGCCTCACTTGAATATATTTAAAGTAAAATCATTTCATTTGACATGCAAATGAATGTGCATATTTTTTAAAATAGAAGAGAAACAACTTTTCATGAGGATCTTTCTTTATGCAGTATTTCATTCATTCATTTACTTAGCTATGTATCTAGTACCTATGTTATTTTGGGCACATTTGTAAGTCCTAAAAGCACAGCAGTGAATGAAACAAAGTCCCTGCCCTTATTAGGCTTATAGTCTGGTCAGAAGTGCCACAGGATAGTAGGGGCATCTGGCTGACTCAGTCAGCTAAGAGCCCAACTCTTCATCTCAGTTCAGGTCATGACGTCAGAGTGGTAAGATCGAGCCCAGCATCAGGCTCCCTGTTTCTCGGGAAGTCTGCTTGAGATTCTCTCTCCTCTCGTTCTGATCCTTCCCCTAGTCTCTCTCTCTCTAAAAATAAATAATTTTTTTAAGTACCACAGGATAGAAAATTTGCATTTTCCAAAGTTGACACCAACAATACCCCCATCTTTTATGCTCTTCCAAAAATGTCACTCTGTTACTCCTCCCATCAAGCAGTTGGATTTAT
Organism: Nyctereutes procyonoides; assembly: GCF_905146905.1. Classification (NCBI taxonomy): domain Eukaryota; kingdom Metazoa; phylum Chordata; class Mammalia; order Carnivora; family Canidae; genus Nyctereutes; species Nyctereutes procyonoides. The sequence continues at coordinate 31,034,763 of NW_026575126.1, read as the reverse complement.
TCCATTGTCCTTGAAAATGGGCACTCTTTTGTGATTATTTTGGTTAGTTAAGCATGCTGGAAAAACTTCTTGAGGTTTTCCAGCACACTGTAAAGGATCAGACTGCCCTGGAGAATTCATGCTGTGAGAAATCCCAAATTAGCCCTTGCTGAGAGCTCATGTGGAGATGCCATGAGACTACAACAAAAGACGAAAGAGAGATGCCTGGCCAATTCCAAGATGTTTCAGCTCCTCTCTTCCAGCTGCATCCACTATGTTCCTGCAACTATAAGAGAGCCACAGCCAGAATGACCCAGAAAAGCCTTTCTGAAATCCTGATGCATAGACACCACGAGGGTTAACAAAATAATCATCCTTCTTTTGAGCCACTAGGTTTTGGTGTGATTTGTTAGGCAGCAGCAGATAAAGGGAACACTGACAAACAAATAAATATAGTTAGTCAAATAATGATAAAGTACTAAGGGAAAAAATAAACAAGGGTAGAGCTAAGGGGGCTAGGAATTGTAGGGGAGAAATGTACTGTACTATGTTAGCTGGTCAGAGGAGCTCTTCCTCATAAAGTGGTGTTTGAGCATGGGAAGAAGGTGAAGGAGCAGCTCTGCAGGGAAGTGGGGAAAGAGCACTGCAGAGAGAGAAAACAGCAGGTACCAGCTGGAGCTAGTCCAGAACATTTGGTCTGTTCAGCACATGAGAGCAGAGAGAAGGTGGTGGAAATGAGCTCATAGAGAAGAGGGAGGATGGGAAGGGGGAAAAGGAGCCTAAAAAGAGTACAGGAGTCTGTTCTAAGAAATTTGACTTTTACTCTGGGTGACATGGGAAGGTTTTGAATGGTTTTGAAAAGGATTTTTCTTAAAGGAACTTTCTGGCTTCTGCATGAAGATTAGAAGGGGTGTAAGGGCAAATACAAATTTAAAATAAGAGGCTTAATTCTCTCCCTTGAAAGTACGGGAAGAAAATCCCGCATCCCTTTCCTTAGAGCACTGTTCTTAGAAAACTAGTAAGTTCTTTCATTATCTTTTTGAAATTTATGTAAATCTTTTTAAAAGCTAAATAAACCTCCTGCCAGCTTTACAAACCAGGAATGTCTTTCTCAAGGGCCTGGTAACCCTGTCTTTGAAATGTCATCATCAAAAATGATAGCACCCCTGTCTCCCAGTCTCTGCGGGAGGGCAGGAGCCAAGCTTCAGCAGGCTCCTTGCTCAGAGTTGTTCAACAACCTTTTGCAATAAAGATATGAGAAAGATTTCTTAATCCTTTTTGGATAAAGCCAATTAGCTAACACAGATGGTCACCCCAACTACCAAATGAATTTAGGATGAACTATGTGACAAATGGTGCTGTCAAGTCCTCTTACTTGAGAACTCGCTGTTGTTTATCTTGGAAACATGTATATAATTTGCTGGGCTATGTAAAAGGGGGAGATTTCTTTCTGTCTCTGCGATTTCTTAGTGGATTGCCTGTGATGTGCATCAAACTCTGATTTAATGCGTATTCAATAATAAAATGGTTTTCTTTCTCTACTACCCTTTTGAAGAGACTTCTGGGTAGAGAAGATTTTTGTTTTTTAATTAAATATCCCAAACAAGAGCAAGGATAGAATCAAAGAAAATAGTTAAGAAATTATTGTGGTATGTAGGTAATCTTGGCTTCCAGCATGTGCAGCAGTGAAGACTAAAATATAAGTTTTATTAGGTCAGAAGCTTTGTGTTTTTGCATCTAACAATGAAAGTGTTATGTAGCCAAAATTATTCATTCTTTCATTCGTTTATTCATTCAACTAAGTGTTCTTTACTATCTCCGAGATATGAGCATAGACCCTAATAGAAATTAATACTAATTATTTACTAAATTTGAAACTCTTTTAAGGGGATCCCTGGGTGGTGCAGCGGTTTGGCGCCTGCCTTTGGCCCAGGGCGCTATCCTGAAGACCCGGGATCGAATCCCACGTCAGGCTCCCGGTGCATGGAGCCTGCTTCTCCCTCTGCCTGTGTCTCTGCCTCTCTCTCTCTCTCTCTCTGTGACTATCATAAATAAAAAAAAAATTGAAACTCTTTTAAATTTTTTCTGATGATCCAAATTGCATGTTTCTTAATTCTCCTGAGTTCTCAATTAGTAAACAAGATGCAAAGCTGATTTATTCAATTTTAAATGATTTTTGGAGTTTTTTTATAGGTTATCAAAGACTAAACCTCACCATTATTAATAGCATATTAGATACTAAAATATATGAAATCATATATGTACATGATAGTAAAATAATGGCAATGATGCTAAAATATTAACACAAGCTAACACAAGCTCTAAAAATAAGTTAATTAAAGTTTGTGTCCTCACTATATAATACCATTGGTAATTTTTTTTTAAGTGAAGAAGAGATAAAAAAAAGAAAGTAAAATATCTTGGATGATTTTTCTCAAGCTAAGAAAAACAGGAATGATTAGTAATTTCCATCTAAATCTCACACTTCTTATCTAACCATTCTGACTGGAGTTAGAGGGAAGATACTTGTACTGGAGTTTTAAAAGGGGTAAGCAGTATCTTTGACCATTATTTGGAATTCAGAAAAGTCCAGGCTTTAACTAAAAATAAAATCCCACAAAAACAAATACTAATAAGAGTACTAAGTGAGCCTCATCGAAACCAATAGCTACCTAAGAGATACTTGAGCATTTTGTTCAGCATAATCGTCACTCCTGACAGTTTCTGCTGACATATTCTGTGGTCTGTAACAATCTAGTATAACTCTGAACCTCTTGAAACAAGGCAATTTAGTTTTCTCAGAACAGGGAAATTAAAATATACAGGCTCTTTCATTGATTTCTGGGCCAGCATTGGGACTAGTTCTTGGCAATCTTCTTATTTAAAAAAAATATATTTTATTTATTTATTTGACAGAGAGAGAAAGCACAAGTGGTTGGGGGTAGCAGAGGGAGAAGCCCTCACACAGGGCTCAGTCCCAGTCCTGTATCATGACCTGAGTGGAAGGCAGACACTTAACCTACTGAGCCACCCAGGCGCCCTGAGCTCTTGGCAATCTAAGTATGCCAGACATGAAGGAGTGATTTTTATCTTCCAGACTGGTTTTTATTAGCATGAAACATATTCTGTTAAGAAACAAGAATTCCAATGAGAAGAAAAAGTAAACATCTACATAGCAAAGCCCAAACCTGAAGTAGTTATGTTTGAATGCTATTTTGGCCTATAAAAATCCCCCAGTGAGGAAATTAGAGTTCCTAAATCATTCAGAAGAGCTACCTACACTAGTTGAATCCATTCAATGATTGTTAAACTTCCTGGTTTGTGTTGACAGAACTAAAACAATCCTTTCAGTGAAGGACAATGCTTTGGAGTAGAAAGAGGTCCATATTTGAAACCATAATACCTAGGGTCCTTGATTTCTAGACATATAAACTTAGGCAATGAGGTGACATTATACTGAGTATCTCCTCTGCAAAATAATAGTAATTATAATAACATTTTCCCCTGTGTAATACAGGAGTTGAGTGAGAGGATGCAATTACAAGAATCTTGAAAACAGCAAGCTGTTTTTAAATATAAGGCATATTATTACTTCTATTTTTGAAAACATTGATGTAAAGTGTCAAAATAGATTATAAATGTTTAAAGAAAAATTTTGTATTTCTTTTTATGTGATCTCTAGGGATGTCACAACCTATAAAATCATTTAAAATGTGACAATAATCCAAAAAACAAACAGTGTTCTTTTTTTTTTTTTAGTTTTTTGAGAAGAGAACTGGGTAGATGAGGGTCAGTGCTGGTGGGAACAAAGTCTGAATTATTGGCAATATATACCTAATGCCCACTCCCTAGTATATAATAACCTCATATGGAAGAATTAATAAATGTCTTATTATATATTTAGCACTCCGGTGATCATAAATGTATTATTATTTTGTCATGCTCTTATTTAAGGGGACTGGCAAAGAAAAGTCTGCCTAAAGAGGAAAAGCCCTTTTGAAGAAGGTAGAAGTCATATCCACACTTCTCTCCTCATTCATTAATTCAAAAGAAAATATTTATAGAGTTCCTTTTTATTGATAGGCATGTGGTAGCCCTAATAGAATGCTCTATATCTGAAAAGTATGAACAAGTGGTAAAACACAGAAGGCACATTTATATGTATTTATTTCAACAAAAATTAATTGTACCCCAGACCATTCTAGGCAAAGGAGATATAGCAATAAATAAGATTAGCATTATATTTGGTATCTCAGAACTTATAAAGTGATCATTAAGTACATGTTTATTTTTTTGAGGCTGACTGTTATGATTGGGAAATGCAGAATAATATTGAAATATAAACCTAAATTCAGGGTCAAAGAAGTTGAAAAGAAGAACTGACACATAGACACCTGAAGAGTGATTAGTTAAAAGAAGAGGTAAGAATGTCCTAGGAACAGAACATTTCTTGTGTAATTCTATGCAGACAAGATGGAAGGACTCTACCTACCCCTCCACTTGGAACTGAGAAAGTTCCTTTTTTTTTTTTAAGATTTATTTATTTGAGGGATCCCTGGGTGGCGCAGCGGTTTGGCGCCTGCCTTTGGCCCAGGGCGCGATCCTGGAGACCCGGGATCGAATCCCACGTCGGGCTCCCGGTGCATGGAGCCTGCTTCTCCCTCTGCCTGTGTCTCTGCCTCTCTCTCTCTCTCTCTGTGACTATCATAAATAAATAAATAAAAAGAAGATTTATTTATTTATTTGAGAGAGAGAGAGACCGCAAGCAGGAGTATGGGCAGAAGAAGAGGGAGAGGGAGTCTCAAGCAGCCTCCCTGTTGAACATGGAGACCCACACTCATGACCTGAGGTGAACTCAAGAATTGGAACTTAACCGAGCCACTCAGGTGCCCTGAGAAAGCTTCTTTATTATATACCACCATAACACTTTGTACTTCTATAAACTCCTCACGATGCCTATCTTATCAAACATTTTGTAATCTCCACAGGGGCAGGAAAACTACCTCATTCATCACTGTATACCACCTCTTAGTACAGAAATGATTACTATAGAAAAGCTCAATAAATAAAGGCTAAATAAAAAATCAGTTAATGAAAGATGTTTAGTGAAGTTATATGTGAAAGTACTAAAAGTAGCTTAGAGAGAAATGAGATTGGAAATATGGCCAAAGGCCAGATGTCTATTCTAATTTATGAGATGGCCATTGAATTATTTTATGAGGAGCACTAAGCTGACTACAGTTGTGAGTTTCGGAAGATCACTCTGGCTGGATAATAAAGAAGAATTTAGAGGACATCTTACCAGGAGAAAAAGGTACCAGTTAGGAAACTGTTAACAATAATCCTCATAATTGATAATGGTGGCCTGGTCAAAGGTGTAGTGATAAATATGAAGAGTTGCGGATGGACTCTGGAAATATTTAGAAAGCTAAGTAAAAAAGACAAAAGAAACAAATATCCCTACTTCGATTCTGCCTTAGTCTCTCTAGACAATAAAAATATCCTGAATATCTAATATTAACTCAACTGTGAGGATGTAGAGAAGCTCACAGGCCTAATAGTAAGTTATTACGGTACCATAATGTAAAAGCTATAACAAAGTACAAAAACCACAGTAGCATAAGGAACCTAATTCATTCATTCGACAAATATTGAATGAGACCCATCATGTTCTAAGATCCATGTTTGGATCAAGAAACACACAGCATCATGGGAAACTCAGATAAGAATAATAGTTAAATGATAAAAACAGCTAGCATTTTCTGAGTACTTCCTAAAAATCAGTCATGGGATTAAATACATTTCTTGCTTTATCTTGTTTGACCTTCCTGATAAGCTTATGATGATAATGATTATTTTTATTGTCTCTTTTGTTGATTTATCTTCTCCCCTCCTGCTTAAGATTAAAATGTGATAGACTCAGTCTTTGGTCCACACTTCTACCCAAGATAATCTTATTCTTTCTAGTGATTTTAAACACTTCTATATGCTTTGACTCCAAATGTGTATCTACTTCTCAGACTTCTCACACAAATCCCAGACTTACATATAAGCTACCTACTGGACATCTCACATGTCCAGAATGAAGTGCTAATATTCTCTGAAATATGGATCATTGGCAACCTTTCCCATTTCAATGGATTTTACTCTCCCCTTCCACTGGCTCAGGACAAAGACTTAGGGTAATTTTGGATTCCTCTCTTACTATCATACTCCATATCTGATTTTGTCATAAAACCCTGTTGGTTTAATCCTCAAAAGTTATCCAGACTCTATTTCTCACTCCCTGCATGGCCACAACCTTGGTCTAAATTATCCCCATTTCTTACCTTGAATATGGACTAATAACTTCCTAGTTGGAAGTTTCCTCTCCACCAACCTTTCTCTCTTATAGTCCATTCTCACCAGAAAATAAAGATATCCTTTTTTATGATTTGATACTTGTATATATTGTGAAGTTATCCCCACAACAAGTCTAGTTAACATTTGCCTACCATACATACTAACAGAATTATTTTTCCTTGTGATGAGAACTTTTAAGATTTACTCTAACAACTTTCCAATAAGCACTACAGCTTTATTAACTATAGTCACCATGCTGTAAATCATATACCCAGACTGATTTATTTTATAACTGGAAGTTTGTATCTTTTGATGCCCTTCACCCATTTAGCCCATACTCATCCTCCACTCCTAGCTACAACCAGTCTATGTCTTTGAAGTTGGTTTTTGTTTTTGTTTTTTAGATTCAACACATACTTGTTTTTCTGTCTGACTTAACTTCACTTAGCATAATACCCTCAAGGCCCATCCATTTTGTTGCAAATGGCAAAATTTCATTCCATTTTAGTGGCTGAATAATATTCCATTGTGCATATATATCACATTTTCTTTATCCATTCATCTGTCAATGGACACTTAAGTTGTTTCTATATCTTGGTTATTGTATATAATGCTGCAGTGAACATAGGAGTGCATTCATCTTTCTGATTTAGTGTTTTGTTTTCTTTGGACAAATACCTAGAAGTGGAACTACTGGGCTGTATGGTAGTTCTATTTTTAATTTTTTGAAGAATCTTTGCTCAAGCAACCCTCAGTTTATTTCCTATAATTGAGAATCTCTTACAATTTGTCTCCCTCTCTGATTACATCTTGTTTTATTTTTCCCTCCCTTCCTCTATGCTCCATTGTTTTGATTCTTAAATTCCACATCATTATACTGTTTTCTATAGTGGCTATTCCAATTTACATTCCCATCAACAGTGCACAGTGCTTCCCTTTTCTCCACATCCTCACCAACATGTATTATTTCTCATCTTTTTTATAATAACAATTTCAACAGGTGTGATGTGATATTTCGCTGTGGTTTTAATTTGCATTTCCCTGATGATTGGTAATGTTGAGCCTAATGCCATGTACCTTTTGACCTTCTGTATGTCGTCTTTGGAAAGATATCTATTCAGTTCCTCAGCCCATTTTTTAGTCAGATTGTCTGGTAGCTGTGGTTTTTTTTTTAAATTTATTTGTTTTTGATTTGTTTTATTTTGTTTCCTATGAGTTGCATGAGTTCTTTATGTATTTTGGATATTAACCCTTTACCGGATACATATGGTTGCAGACATTTTCTCCCGTCAGTGTACAGTCTTTTCATACGGCCTCCTCTGCTAACCAGAGATGTCCTTTCAAACTAAACGTCACATCATGTGCCTTGTCTGCTCAAAATCCTACTGTAGCTTCACTTTCTTCAGGATAAAAGCCAGAGGCCTCTGACTGACCTGTGTATTGTATTGAATAGTGTCCTAAAAAATGTATGTCTATTTGGAGTCACAAAATGTGACTTATTTAGAAAATGTCTTTGCAGATGAAATTAAGATAAGGTTATAATAAATTAGAGTGGACCTTCATTCAATAACTGGTATCATAAGAAGAAGGAAATTTGACTACAAAGACATAGAGAGAGAACACCATGTGACTGTGGAGGCAGAAACTAGAGTGCTACAGTTACAAGCCAAAGAATGTCAAGGGCTGCTAGCAACCATCAGAAGCTAGGACTAGGCAAAAGATTCTTCCCTACAGCCTTGAGAAAAAGCATGGTTTTGCTGGCACCTTGTTTTTGTATCTCCAGCCTTGAGAACTGTGAGAGATTAAATTTTGTTTTGTTTTAAACCATCAATTGGTGATAATTTGTTACAGGAGCTCTAGGAAACTAGGAAACTAATGCAACTTAAAGGCCCTGTGTAATCTGCTCTTCCCATCCCCCAGCCTTATTTCTTGCTGACTTTCCTCTTGATAACTCTGTTCTAGTTATCCAGCCTATCTATTCCTTCTTATATGCAAGAGACATGATGGCACCTGAGGCCAATTGCACTGCCTGAAGCATCTTCCTGGAATGCTTTCTGTTAAGGGTCTGCACAGCTAACTCCCTTGCCTTACCTGTTTCAAGCCATTGACCAACTAGAAGTCCATGAAGCTTACCTATTTTAAATTGCAGTTATTCCCAAGTCACAGAAGGCTAATTATTAAATTTCACTGATGCATTTGGCTTATAATATTAGTCAAAAAGTATTTAAACACCTCCAAAGAGGTTAACATATAAATGATGACCACTGCCTTTAAGGACTATGAAGGCCTCTCTCTTGTGGACACCACAGAGAGTATACACACAAGAAAATATTCAGAGCTCAAGTATGTCTTCTCCTGATGAATAAGAATTCAGAGAAAGAAAGATCTCAGCAGGAGTACAACAAAAATCAAAAGTTTGTTGGAATTGTAGGACTTTGATGGATTGCTTAAATTCTCTGGATATTCATTCCTCACATTGAGATTAAAGAGGTGGAAACAGATGATCTCTAAAAAGTAAACCCCTCTAACAATTTATTATCAACTTTTTATCTTTAAAAAAAACATTTTGCTTGTAGCAATAACTGTACTTTCTACAGTACCTCACGTTTTGCCTTATTATAGTTACATACTCATGTCATAAATCCCTCCTAACTATTAATTTAAGAGTTTAATTTTCTCATGAGTAGACATTGTTCTAAATGTTACCTTCACAATACAACATTATGAAAACCACAAATCCCTTAATTGCTTAGAAAAAAAAAGACCCTTACCATTCTTGACAAAATTATGGATGTTTTTGGCAACATTTTTGTTTTATAATCCCCAGTTCAATTATAAAACTATAAAGAAAGAGGCAGTGAGACATGGAGCAGTGAAGAATACAATATTCCACTGAGAAAAATAAGGTATAGCTGTTCTGATGGAAGAGAGAAGACATTGACGGAATGTTTAAATACTGAATATAGCAGCTACTGAGATATATCAAATATATCAAACAATGTATTTGTTTAAGTGAGAAAACATGTATCAGTATGGTTTAAAAGTAAGAGTTGGAGTAACAGTTGAGGAAAAAAAGAAGCCATTTGGAAAACCTGGAATAGCAACAGAAATCACTGCCAAGAAGCAATTTAAAATAAAATCATGTAGTTTGCCTAACTCAGACCCACTTTATCCTTCAATTAATTTCATGCTCTTCAAAATGATAAAATAATGATCTTAGAGTGCCCAAATAATTGAGTGCTCTTGAGTTATGTGGAATAAGATTACATTCTTTGTTCTTTTACCCTCTCCTGAAATTGGTGTAATGCTTGTAAAAAGATATTCACTTGACAGTTCTAAACATGTAAGCCCTCCATTAACCCAGAAAGCAAGCATGGAATGCAAAGGAGATTCCAACAGCCTCATATAAGCTGTGTGCATGCTAAACACTGCTCCTATTGGACCACTTGTAAAGCGAGAGGCACACACAGTTCAGAGGCCATTCAGCTCTTTCTTCGTTGTTGGTATATTCAAGGATGAAGCTAATTAACAATAGATTTGTAAAATTATTTCAGCTCAGAGAGAATCTCCAGAGATACATTCCTTAGTATAACAGTGAATTAGCTAAGGAATATTAACTTGCTTCATCCAAGTTAATAAAATTAATTGACCACTCATCAGTCCAGTACTATTTTATCTTAAATGACAGATCTCTATTTCCATGATATATGACATCATTACTCCTCTAGTCTATGCATTATCTAAATGTATGGTATGGGCAAAAGAGGTACTCTAACCTGAAAGCTGCTTTTCAGGTAAATGGCATTTAATAGTAAAAAAAAACTCAATATCCATGGGCTACCATTGAGACCTGTAAAATGCAAGAACTATTTGTCAATTATATCAAATAAAAATATCATATGTCTTTATAAATCTCATTTTTAAAGTGATAGTTAACATGAAAAAAATACACAATTTAAAAAAGGTAGGCACAAAATCCATTATGCATAAGTATTTCCCATGTATAAGCAGTATTGCCAGATACAAAAACATGTCCTTGAAATATAGTCCACACTGCTGTTAATAAGGCACGAACTGTGGTCAATTTTGTAAAACTTGGGAATGAAGCTCCAGAGATAAGAAAAAGGCTCCATAGTATTAGCCTCCATTTGTCACTTAATCCATGTCAATTTTTCAAAATATATTTTAGTTTCCAGTATATATTAGGCTCTAAGCAACACTACATGGAATAGATGAATACATCCCTAACAAAATACAAAATATCTGATGATTTATGGCCAATAAACTGTTAAATAAATTATTTTAAATTCACTTCTACTAAAATAATTTTTCAAAAAAATAAAATAAAATAATTTTCATAACTTTTTATTCAATACTCTAGGTCAATTAATAAAATGAAAAAGAAATAATGTAAAAACAGTATTTAATAATTTTTAAAAATATTATCCTTTCCTTTACTGGGCTTACAGTCTGGTGATAAAGATAAACATTAAACAAATTAATAAATAGATATGTAATAAATCAAAACCAATTAGTAGAAATAAATCAATGAAGAAACATAAATTAGGATAAAGGAAAGAGAGAGAGAATGTATAAATGTTATGTTATGGGGATAGAGGAGAGACAATGAAGCAGACATTTAAGTTAGAGGAAGGAGCCATAGAGATATCAGGAGAAGAACATGACAGGCAGTCTTGAAACCAAGAGTAAATAAGCCTGATACATACATATATCTTAATTATAAAACTTTGTTAATGTCCTGGTGACCTCTTAGAGCCATATGTTAAATAAAAATATGTTATGATGAATAAAAAAAGTACAAATTTGCTTATTACTAGTTAAGATCAACTATATATATAGTATATATACACACACTGCATATATATGTATATATATACATATTATATATGTGTGTGTGTGTATATATATATATATACACAGTATATAAGTAACACCCAAAATCTGTAGACTGTTTTAGAGTATATAATATGCTTTTGCATGAAAAGTGATTTCATCACCTACCTTGCATTTTGATATAATATGCAACATGTAGACATTTTGAGTCAGACAAATGTGAATTCAAATCCAGGTTTTTTTGTGTCCTCTCATAGTTTAAAGCAAGTAACTTAATGTGGTTCAGTTTCTTGGCCTGTAAGCCATTGAAAATGATTTCTATCTTCAATTGGCTGTTTGTTGGTTCATGCATTCATTCATTTATGTGTTCATTTTTTCAATCATTCAACACATATCTATTAATTGCTTCCAGCATGCCAAGCGTCATTCTGGCCTTGGGAATATAGGAGGAATGCTGGCATGGACTTTGGAAAAATATCACCAGAAAATAATTATTAAACAAAGAAATTTGAGATAGGTCAGGTGGTAATATGTGCTAAAAAGAAAAATAAAACAGGATAGGACAAAATATTTGGGGCATTCAACTACAAGATAATGTTGTCAGGGAAGCCTGTCTGACTGAATTAAAGAAACCTAAAGGTAATGAGAAATCCACCTTTGTGGAACCATGTAAGGAAAAGTATTCTAAGCACAAGGAAGGATATAAGTGTAAAAGGTCCTATGATTAATCCAACAAAAGACAAGTGATAGGAGGCAAGAACACAGAGTCAGTCTGGAGACAGGATTCATAGACATGTAAACTGTGATAAGAATTTTGGATATAATTCTGAGTGAGACTGGAAACCACTAGGAGATTGTAGTCAGAAAAGTGATGTCATAAGTCTTCAGTTGTAACAGGAGCTCTCTAGTAGTAGTTGAAGAACAAACTATAGCAGTTGCAAGCTTAGAAGCAGGAGACTAGCTGGAAGTATTGTTGTAATCCAGATGATAGAAATTTCTACAAGTTTAGGATCAGAAAAGGTGGTAAGAGATAGCCAGATTAGGGATATATTTCAAAAGAATAATGTGCAGGATTTGCTGATGAATTGGATATAGACTAAGAGAGAGAGGAGTCAGGAATGACTTCAAGACTTATGATCTGTTGTAGACTGAATTAATGATCTTTCAAATATGTCCTAACCCATGGGACCTGTGAATAATTACTTTATATGCCAAAAAGGACTTTCCGGATGAAATTAAATTAATGATCTTGAGATCAGAGAATTACCATAGATCAGTTGGGAAAGCCCAATGTAATCAGAAGGGTTCTTTGAAGAGAGACTCAGGAGGAGTCAGAGTGGATCAAGTACATGTGATGACATAAATGAATGGAGAAAATGCTATATAATACAGTACCAGGAGCCAAAGAATGAAGAGAACCTTAGGAAGGTGGAAAGGGCAAGGGAATGGCTTCTCTTAGAGCCTCCAGAAAAAAACAACAAAACAAAACAAAACAACTCAAAAACAATCCAGCCAGTGTTTTTCAGATTTTAAAAGTGTTAAGACTCATTTTCAGATCTAGAACTGTAAGATAACAAATGTATGCTATTTTATGACAAGGAATATATAGTAATTTGGTACAGTGGCAACAAGAAACTAATATGTAGCTTCAGGAATTGAAAGGATAGAGAAGGCAGAGGAAGACAGGAAGAATCAGGTTTAGACCCGTGTTCAGAAATCACTGAGTCTGGATTTGAACATGCTACATTTGAGATGACTATTAGATATAAAAGTAGAGATGTCAAGTAAGATGTTAGTTAATATATATACAATACAGGAGAATTATCCTTACTGGAGAAATAAATTTGGAAGTAATCAGCATATATAAATATGGTAATAAATCTATAGGTTTGAGGAAAGTCATCCAGGTTGTGTGTATAATTGGAGAAAAGATATCAAAATACTGAATCTAGAGATTCTTTAAAGTTTAGAGAAAGAAAACCCAGGGTAGTTCAGAAAAGCAGTAGCCAAAGAGAAGGCAAAGGATAAAAGATTAGTGTTCTGAAGGCCAGATGGAGAAAATAGTTCAAGGAAAAGTGAGTAAGTAGCTGTGTTAAATGCTACTGATAGACTAAAGAAAGGACTGAAAATTGACCAATAAATTTAGCAACATGGAGATCACTGATACATTTGATAAGCACTAAAACTGTAATTTTAAGACCTGTTTTAGTGACGATAAGGAGCAAAGCCAAATTGATTGGGGCTCAGAAAAAAATAAGTGGAGAGAAAATGGAAGTACTGGACAGGATACAGTATCCTAAGTATGCAAAATGGAATAGAATCCAGTGTACAGGTCAAAGAATGGAATATGGGCAGTTTATATGTTATTGTAAGGGTTAGTGAGCTAATGAAAGTAAAACGCCCATATATTTGTACGAAATAGCTGCTCGATGACATGTACATATTATTCTTGGTATAAGAACCCTTACCAGAAGCAAATGAGTTGTATTAATGTGGTGTCTATTAAAAAAAAAACTGACTTCTATTTAAATTAAATCAATGTCCCAGGTGTGTTACACTAAAAAAATTCCCAATATAACCTTATAGTATGGGCAGAGTAGCGTAATGGAAAAATTGCTGTTTGTGAAAGGCAGGGGACTTGGATTTGAGAAAAGATTTTGTCAATTACTAACACTGTGGTTTTAAAAACTCAATTATGGGACACCTGGGTGGCTCAGCGTTTGAGCATCTGCCTTCAGCTCAGGGTGTAATCCCGGGGTCCTGGGATCAAGTCCTGCATTTGGCTCCCCCTAGGGAGTTTGCTTCTCCCTCTGCCTATATCTCTGTTTCTCATGAATAAATAAATAAAATCTTTAAAAAATTCAATTATTACTTCACTTCTTCATATATAAAATGGAGCTAATGATATTTCCACTGCACAATGTTGCTCAGGTGATTAAGATCCTGAATGTCAAAAATTTTTATCAACTGCATGCCAATTCAAAAACAGTATCAAAAACCCAAGACAAATCTCATCCTCAGTTGGAGAAATATTCTTAGAGGAAATGAGTCTGGACCTTGACTTTTATTAAAGACTGGATGTTGGCAGACAGATGAAGAAAGTAATTCAAATATAGGAAACATCATGAAAGAAATTATTTGACACATTAGAGAAAGTTGTGTGTATGAAGATCAAAGGTGAAAGGGAAAAGTAGCAAAGAGAGAGGCATGTAAATTCAGACTGAGATATTTACTTTGAATATTTGGGAAACATAGAGGAGAAGACCAGCAGCTACAATCCAGACATCATTCCTGGAAGAACAGCTAATAATATATTGAAGGAAGAAAGGCCAATGGTGCATACATTAGACTAATACAGGTAGAAGAAATGAAGGGCCATTTGAGATGGTAATAAATTAAAAAATGATGGGATAGATTATAAAGAATTAGCTATCCATCAAGCTGACAATTCTTTAAATGCTCACTAAAAAATACTATTTTTTTTAATTTCATCATTAGCATTCTTCCTTTAGAGATCTCACTTCCTATAGAGTTTTCATTCAACTGGAAAAAAGCAATGTGGTGATTTGAAGCAGCTTCTCTGAACATTTGAGTTCTAGCACACACTTCTTGTAAAAACAAAACAAAACAACAAAAGCCAACCTTAAATAAAATAAACTAAATAAAAATTAAAAGTGCCCACAATCACAAAAGAAAGCTTCAGAGTCCAGACAAGTGGAGCCCAGAGAAATATAGATTGAATTCAAAGGATGGAGAAGAGGAAGGAGATTGTCTGAAGCTTTCCATTAGTTTAAGATAAATGGAATGAAGTAAGAACTCAGGAAACAAAATATGAAAGCTAGCAATTTCTGGAGTTGTCTTTATTATTAACTTTAAGTATTATGAAATTTAGATCAGACACATTCATACATTCATATGTGTTTCAAATAAAGGATATTTGGACTGCATGTTTCCTGCTTAAGTTTGCGTCATTATTCAAATCAATCACCAAGTAATTACTGCTCATGTTCTCAGGTCTTGGCTCTGCTTTTCTTCACAATGATGAGTGTTCTAGGATTACTAATGTTAAGGGAAATAAAGACTAACATTTAAGAGCATTTTAAAATTAAATGTCAAGACTATTTAGCTAGTAATTTAAATTATCCCCAATGTACAGAGAGAAAAAAATGAGACACAACCGATCTCTTCCTACATCAAAAGAAAAAATTACCATTGTGCAACAGGAAAGCAATGCTACTAAAGTCTAAATTAGACTTTCTGCTAATGGCACACACCCCTGAGTTATTGTGAAGATCAAACAATAATATCTATATAAAGGAGATTAGTATAGTATTAGTTCTATAGTAAGCACCCGATAAAGTTGATCTTGACTATTATTATCAAGATACATTGTTTTCTTATAACAGATTTCTATTTCCCTCAAAAATAATAATATTTTGTCCCCGACAATTTTCACTAATGTGGAAGGAAATTTGATGCCTATGTATTTCAATATTTTTTGGAGTTGATTGTTTTATATTTCCCTCCTTACCCACAAATGAAAACTTCATGTGTATCCATCTTTTGGTAAAACGTTTTAAAGTTATAATGATTTCATTGTGCAATAGGATAGCATGTTCCATAATATTAAGAGTCCTATATGGACTATATAGGGTGGATATATTTCACTGATAGAGATTGTGCTAAATTATGGAAGACTTAGATGCACAAATGAAGTCTTCTTTAAAAGAGTTAACTTGGGGTGCCTAGATGGTTCAATTGGTTAAGTGTCTGACTATTGATTTCAGCTCAGGTCATGATCTCAGGATCATGAGATTGATCCCCTGGTCAGGCTTTACACTCAGCATGGAGTTCAGCTTGGAATTATCTCTCTTCTCTCCCTCTGTCCCTCCCCCTACTTCCTCTCTCTCTCTCCTTCTCTTTCTAAAATAAATAAAAATCTTAAAAAAATAAAAGAGTTAATTGTTCTGATAGCTTATATTAAATATTTCCCAAAGGACTTATATTAAGTTGTTTATAGTAACTATACTATGAGGTTTTTTTTTCTTGATGTATTAATCATATCAAATGTGTTTCCCAGTGTATTATAAATAAAAGGCTTTTCTTCTGGAAATTGCCCTAGGAAGAGGTTGAGCAATTCCCTTTAGCAGGAAAAAAAAAAGTTTAAAACTGGTTATATGATTAAAAACAAATTTAAGGATGCTAGAAAATGACATACAGCAATTCAAGATGTATTTACTCAGAAAAAAATCCTGCTGCATTAAATAAAAAATGAATCTCTGACATTTAATCTAGAGGTGTTCCCATCTCATCAGTTTAGTTGGTGAAATCCTACAGTTTTACCTTTACAGGTGGTGGACTCATACCAAGGTGGCTAGAAGAGCAAGCAGAAATTCAATGGGAATTTCTCTTGGAAGCAAGAGAGCCAGAGAAGACCTGAGATAATAAACTCCTCAAATATCCTTGGCTTGCAACTAAACTAAGAATACACAGGAGGCCTTAGAGAGCTCAGTGAAAACTGAAAGCATAAGCAGACTGAATTTAGTGTACCTTTGCAAGTAATCCTCAATTCATACAAAGCTGGAATGATAGAAGTGAAAACTTACTGGCGGGAGGTGTCTGAGCATGACCTTTGTTGGAATCATTGACTAAACTATGCAGACACAAGAAGACCACAAGGGAATCAATCCAAAAACAAACAAACAAACAAAAAAAACAACCACAACTGAGAAGAGATATCAGTAGCTGCATACCACAATGAAGAATTTTTTAAATATGAGTATAGGTGAGGTAATTTATTACTAAAACAAATAAACAAACAAGCAGCCTCCAGAAACCAAAGGAGAGTCCAGAATAGCCACAGTGTAATATCTACTGTGCATACTTATCAACCAAATTGCTCTTTATGAACGAGGTGTAGAAATAGGAAATTGTGAGAGATAATCAGGGTTTAAAAATAAGCAATACAGAATTTGATTTTTTTTCAGAAATTGACTTTAAGTGGATTTAGATGTTAGAGAATTTGAAGCAAATATATAATATATATAATATATATTCAATATAGAAATATAAATAAATATTATAATAATTATATATTATATATTCAAATAGAATATATACTGAGTGTATATATTGAGTATATATATTCAAAGAATTAAATGCATGCATATTCAAACAATCAAATAATTGTTAAATTATTTCTTTCAAATAATTAAAGGAAAATATGCTAAGAATAATCAAAACAATCATACCAATAAGGAGTCTCAACAGAGACTTGGAAACTAAAAAGAAAAAAAGAAGAAAGAAGAAAGAAAGAAAAAGAAAGAAAGAAAGAAAGAAAGAAAGAAAGAAAGAAAGAAGAAAGAAAGAAGAAAGAAAGAATGAAAGAAAGAAAGAAAGAAAGAAGAAAGAAAAGAAAAGAAAATTTTAAAAACCTAATGGAAATTCTAGGCCTGCAAAGCGTAATAATAACTGAAATTAGGGGAACCTTGGTGGCTGGCTCAGTGGTTGAGCATCTGCCTTTGGCTCAGGTCGTGATCTGGGGGTCCTGGGATGTAGTCCCACATCAGGCCCCCCACAGGAAGCCTGCTTCTCTCTCTGCCTATGTCTCTGCATCTCTCTCTGTGTCTCTCCTGAATAAATAAATATAATCTTTTAAAAAGAATAACTGAAATTAAAATTTCTTTATTCAACAGCAGATTGAGATGTCAGAAGAAAAAATTGTAAACGCAGAGATAAAGTCATATAAATGTTCAAATCTGAACAACAGAGTGGAAAAAAGATTTAAAAAATAACTGATATTTGAAAGTATGTGGAACAATAGTAAGTATTCCAACACATGTGTAGTTGGAGTTTCAGGAAGAAAAGAAAAATATAAAAGGGTAGAAAAATATTTGAAGTAATAGTGGCCCCAAACTCTCAAAATTTGTCAAGAAATATTAATGTATACATCCAACAGTCTTAATGAATCCTCAATTATTATAAATACAAAGAGGACCACACCTAGATGCACAGGAGTCAAACAGCTGAAAACCAAAAACAGAAAAGTCTTGAAAGTATGTATCACATACATCAAAATGACATAGTTAATGGGTGACTTCTCATTAGAAACAATGGAGAAAAGACATTGAAATAACCAAGATGCTAAGGGGGAAAATGAAACCTATCAATTAAAATTCAACATATACTGAAATTATGTTTTATAAATGGATGTAAAATAAAGGTATTTCCAATGAACAAAAATTGAAAAAATTCAATACTAACACAAGTGCACTGTAAGAAATATTAAAAGAAAGCCATCAGACTAGACTCCCTGTGATGTAACCAGCACAGGGTATTATATAAGACTGATGAGTCATTGACCTCTACCTCTGAAACCAATAATAAACTATATGTTAATTAAATAAATTTAAATATTTAAAAATAGAAAGAAAAAAAAAGAAGTCCATCAGACTGAAAGGAAATGTTATCAGACTGTAATTCAAATCCTAAGGAAGTGGTCCCTGGGTGGGTCAATTGGTTAAGTGTCTGCTTTTGGCTCAGGTCTTGATTTCTGCCCCAGGCTACACACTCAGCAGGGAGTCTGCTTCTTCCTCTGCACTTCCCCCTGCTTGTGATCTATCTCACTTTGCTATCTCTCTCAAATAAATAAATAAAAGCTGGAAAAAAAAATCCAAAGGAAGGAACAGAGAGTGCTAGAAATATAAGGGAAATATAAGATAAAAGATCTGTGTGCATTTTCACTTAAATTCTTTAATGATATTTTTGCTTAAGTAAAAAATTTTAACAACCTAATGTTGAGTTTCCAATATATAGATGTAATGTGTACAGCAAAAATAGCACAAAGGAGGGGATATAGTACAAAATTTCTATATTTTACCAATAGTAAGTCAGTATAAATTTGACGTGGTATTGGTCAATGCTAAAATAATACTGTAAATAAATTGATTGTGGTGGTAATAATGTGACTTCATGCATTTATCAAAACTCAACTAACTGGAGACACCTGGGTGGCTCAGCAGTTTGGTGCCTGCCTTCGGCCCGGAGCATGATCCTGGAGTCCCAGGACCTAGTCCCACATTGGCCTCCCTGCATGGAGCCTGCTTCTCCCTCTGCCTCTGTCTCTGCCTCTCTCTCTCTCTCTCTGTGTCTCTCAGAATAAATAAATAAGATCTTTAAGAAAAAAAAAAGACTCAACTAACTGTACACTTTAACAAGCTATATTTTATTGTATGCAAATTATCTCAATGAAGATGACTTACAAAAAGAAAAACAAGCTTTCCCAGACTTTTCTATAAACCAGGAAGTCTTATTTGAATAAAAAATAATCACAGGAGCAGCTAAAATTACCTACAGCCTGGAAAAATTTAGGAAGCCTTGAGAGTTAAACAATTTCAGGAGAGAAAAAAGAAAATGTCTTCTTTTCATACTGAACTGCATACCAAAAAACAGCAAGTTGAAGAAAGAGAATTTTTGAAGAATAATAGGTGAAATTTGACAATCCAATCTAGGGAAATAAAATATAACTTTAATTTTAAACAAAAATGGCAGAATGTTCTGGAGCTTCTATTTCTTACTGGACACGCGATTTATGTGAAATCTGATGGCAAAAGATTGTCAAAAGGCATTAAGGAGAGTGACAATGTTAACGCTTTGACCTCTGCAATTGCAATAAAGATTTTAATTTGAAACTACAGCTTTCACCTATAAATCTGAATTTAGCAATAGGACAAATTCAATAATTTAGTAAATGTGATGCTTTTTAAATCACCATTTCCCCAAAGCAGCACCCATGGCTTTGTTACAAGGAACCACCAAATGGTAAAAATGTCAAGTGCTTTTTCCTTGAGTGCATCTTTCTTCAACCCAGTAGGTATTCATACACAGATTTTTTTTCCAGAGGTATTTTATTGTTTTCTACTTTTCATCAGGATTGGGTTGCCATGGCAATAAAGTAGGCTATCTTGCTAGATTTCACCTTTGCTGTCTTGCTTCATATGGTTCTCTCTCCTCAGAGCAAACATGGTGGATGCTGCACACATACAGATGTCGGATTTTGTATTTCCTTCTTGAGTGTGCTTGGCAGCTACTCTCCTGAGACAGCTGAAGCTGCACTTCACAAACTGGCATTCATCTTTCTCTCTAATGGCCACCATCATATGTCTCACTTGCTTTGTGATCTCTCTTTTAAGAAGGACACAGCTCCTTTTGAAAGATTTCTTTTTCCCATTGAAAACACTGGACTTTTAACATTTCAATTAACTTGGTTGTCAGATCAACTCTAAATGCATGCCCTGTTTAATGTTATCTATCATTAAGGTGTAAAAGAAAAAAAATCAAAAGAGCATATAGATTTACAATTATGGATAAACTGATTTACTTAGTGCATAAACATTTTAACTTTCAGTCTCTTCTTACTTGTATGTAGTAATTACCAATTCTTTCAAGTGCCTAAATGTAAGACATTATTCCTGACAAAGGGTGGATTTGTTTTTTAACTGAACTTGCCTCCTGCCAAAAACAAATATCTCTTTTTCTTTTCATATTTCCTACCTACTTCTGATTCCTCAAGTTCCATTCTACTATATTTATTTGCATCTGATAGTCAGTGGTGTCCAATAATATTTGTTCATCAGATTATTTTGGTTTGGAGTTCTATTTAAAGGGAATTTGTTAATTCTATTACTTAGAGTTCACAAATGACATTTATACATAATTTGTAACAGGGATTTCTATGCATTTAAGCAAAATTCGCAAGGAAAAAGCTTGGCAATATATATTTTTTAAGATGTCATAATGCTATTTTCTGATTATATTTAATTACATGACTATAGTCAGCATTGTCTAGCTAGTGATTTCTACCACATTATTGTTATTGGGTCACACATTTTAAACATTTTTCTGTCTTTAAAAAGGTAATCATGTTAAAAGAAAAGGTAACATTTTCCCCCATCCACATGCATAGAACATTCTTTTGATATTTTTAGATAATTAAGAGTGGATTGTGGGACCACAGGGTTTTGTTTTGTTTTTTTTCTGCTTCATGGTTTCCTTATCCTCCTTTATCTAGATCCTTTGCAGAATCCCTCTACTCACTTCTATTTCTGAAGCATCTCTCTCTTATGGCACCCATTCCCAACTCTAGGAAGAATCCTATAACCAAAGCTGGCCAAATTTCTACAGAGGACCTACTTTCCCAGAGTAACTAAATTACCATCTTCTTTATAACCCATCAGTTACTCTGTTACTCTACACCTTCATAATAAAAAATCAGGATTCTCTCATTTATGGAATTAATTGTTTACAGTCTCTTTCTCCCACAAGAATATAAGCTCCATTGGGGCAGAATCTTTGTTTGTGGAAAGCAGTTTATTATAATAGCCCCAGAATCTAAAAGTATGACTGGTTTTCAGGAAATAGTTGTATAATGGATGAATAAGTGAATAGATGAGTGAATGAATGAGTGATTAATGAATGAAGGTAGTTTGAGGAGAGTTTCTGTCACTAGAAACTGAAAAACCTGACTAATGCATATTTTTATATTTTCAGATTATGGAAATAACATAAAAATCTCATATTAATGGATGCCTGGGTGGCACACTTGGTTAAGTGCCCAACTCTTGTTTTCTGCTCAAGTTATGATCTTAGGGTTTTAAGTTTGAGCCCCACACGGGGCTCTACATTCATTTCAAAGTCTGCTTAAGACTCTCTCTTCCTCTCCCACTGCCTCTCCCCCTCAAATAAATAAATAAACCTTTAAAAAAATCTAGTGTTAATTAGTGACTATTTTCTTAACTCTTTTTTATAACTATCTTTTTCTTCACATTTTCATGACTTCTGTCTTATCTTAGGCTCTCAAATGGGTTTTCAAAATACCCTACAAATAGAATTTCTTGTTCCTTAGCCTAACCCTTTGTTTCAGTCTTCACACTGTCATCATAGTGATATTTAGGAGAAAAATATTATGTTAAGTACATTCTCTGAGTGTCAACAGAGATCATCTTGCATCAGGATGCTTCAGACAAGATCACGTCTCCCTAGCTTCTGAAAATCCATGGGCAGAAATAAAAAGGAGTCCAAGAGCTCCATGTGCTCTAAATAAAATTTTCCCTCTTACAAATCCCACATACCCATTGGCAAGAATGAACAAGAGACCATGGAATTCTATGATCCTTGAAAGATTCACTCTTTCCCATCCAGCACTCACAGCTTCACCTCCATCTTATTTGAGTCCATCATTTCATTTTGTAATTTATCCACTTCAAGTCAAGCATCACAAGACTTCCAGAACTCTTAGTTTACATTTCACTCTCTGGATTCTTTTTTTTTTAATATTTTATTTATTCATGAAAGACACACAGAGAGAGGCAGAGACACAGGCAGAGGGAGAAGTAGGCTCCATACAGGGAGCCCAACGTGGGACTCGACCTGGGGACTCCAGGATCAGACTCTGGGCCGAAGGCAGGTGTTCAACCACTGAGCCACCCAGGCGTCCCCACTCTCTGGATTCTGAACAACTTACCTACGTGGGAAGAGGGGCAACTCTCCCATCCCAACACTATCTCCAACATTCTTTAAATCAATTACCTAGTTTATTTTACTTAATACCTATGTATATTATATATTCTCTTTCCCTATAAAAATTAATATAAAGTACTTTTTCATCTCTTCTCAATTTCTGTAATCCTTCCACTACTCATCTACAGAAGATATGGACACCAGTGTGAGACTTGGCCAAACATTGTATCTCATCTTATTCTCATAGGAGATGGCCATGTGTGGAATGTAGTATAATGGCCTCCAAAAAATGCTCATTTCCTAATTCCTGGAACTTGTGATGTGTTGCATCATGTGGCAAAGGGGAATTAAAGTGGAATTAATGTTGCTAATACATTGATCTAAGTATAGAAATATTATCCAGGGATCCCTGGGTGGCGCAGCGGTTTGGCGCCTGCCTTTGGCCCAGGGCGTGATCCTGGAGACCCAGGATCGAATCCCACGTTGGGCTCCCAGTGCATGGAGCCTGCTTCTCTCTCTGCCTGTGTCTCTGCCTCTCTCTCTCTCTCTCTCTCTCTCTCTCTCTCTCTGTGACTATCATAAATTAAAAAAAAAGAAATATTATCCAAATGGGGCCAGTGTAATCACAAGGGTCCTTAAATATGGAAGAAAGACATAGAGGAATGAGAATGATGCAATATGAGAAATACTCAACTGGTCATTGCAAACTTTGAAGATGAATAAAGGGGCCATGAACTGAGACATGCAGGTAGCCTCTGGAAGCTGGAAAAGTCAAGGGGATAAATTCTTCACTAGAATTTCCAGAAAGGAAGGCAGCCCTGCTCACAACGTAATCATAGGCCAAGGAGACCCATTTCAAACTTCTGATTTCCAGGATTATAATACATTTATGTTCACTATGTAAGTACTATATGTTAATTTATTAAAGTAGCAATGGAAACTAATACACCAGAATTCCTTTAAAATACTTGTTATATTGATAATGGGAGAAAGAAAAAAGCTCTCTTGTAAGCTTGAGCCACCAGGAAACTGCTTTCCACCATATGAAGAGAATAAAGGTAGCAGACGGGATTCAGAATTCCAAGAACCTAATCAATACAAAAAGGCAAGTCCAATACAGCAAAATTTGATGACATTATTTGTATCTTGGACTTTTCAGTTTTGTGAATCTTCTTTATCTTAAGCTAGTTTGAGTTAGATTTTTGTCAGCTTTAGCAGAGAGAATCTTTAATGAATACCACCTTACATTTCTTTGTCTATACTTTTACCTCTGGAAAAATATCTATACATGTTTCAAAATTTAGCTCAGCTGCCCTCAGCTGTTAAGCTTTCCCTGATTCCCTCAAGTAGAATTTTTGCCATTTCTTTGCCTACTATAAAGTTACATAGCTAAACTTAGTATATCTTATCATTATTTGAGTGACATGGTGAGCTAAGATTTTCCCTATGCCTTCTGTGTCCTCGCCTCTGAGTCAGGAGAGAAGACTTGAAATAATTCTTAATCACAAGAATGTTTTCTAACAGAGAGGATAAATGATGCTTTAACAGTAAATCAAATAATTCATCTTGTCTTTCTTGTCCTCTCTACAAATCTCTCCATCTATGACACTATAGCTTAGAGCATGTGCATATATATGCACACACACACACACACACACACACACACATCACTTGGATTAGCCAGTAGACTGAATTAATGCTATTCTGTCTGGGAGAATGTAAAAAAAAAAAAATTGAGGTATTTTTTTCTCCAAGAATCTTTAGGGGTGCCTGGTAAATCATGCTACTCTTGATCTCTGTGTCATGAGTTCAAGACGCACACTGGATGGAGCATACTTAGAAAAACAAAAACTTTCAGTATAGGGGAGAGGGTTAAGTGTCATAAAAGGAATAGTGCTAGAAAGTTAGTGATAGAATAGGGAAGGTTCAGTTTGCTGAGTAGACTCCATATCCAGCCCTCTATTGTTACCAGGCATAAGTAGGGATGTTTTCTGTCTTTTGCACTATGATAGAATAGAAAAGCTATCAGGTATATGACAATCAGTTTCCTACCACCTCTCATATATCCATTCTGTGTAATTTTTAAACTATCATCCAAATTACAAATTCCTTTACTGAATAACTACTTAAACCTTCAAAAATATCAGAAGCACATTAATTTCAGAAAAGGGGAGTTTGAAATAATGTTACATCAATAGTGTTGAGTATATTCACATGGTTATGCAACAGATCTCCAGAACTTTTGATCTTGCACAACTGAAGCTCTATACCCACTAATAATTCCCATTTCCCTTCTCCTCTAACCCCTGGAAAGCACCATCCTACTTTCTGTTCTATCTCTGTGATTACTTTAGATAGCTCATATTTAAAATTTTAAAAAGTACATGATCTAATTTACATGTGGAATCTAAAAAAGTCAGTAATATACAATAAATGGCTATAATTAACAATACCCTATCATATACTTGAAATTTGCTAAGAGAATAAATCTTAAGTATTCTCACTACACACATAAATGAAAAAAGGTAATTATGTTAGATAAAATATGTTAATTACTTTGATTGTTATGACTATTTCAGAATGTATACATACATCAAATAATCCAGTTGTATATATTACTTATATATAACTTTATTTTTAATTGTTTCCTCCTAAAACTGAGGAGAATAAAGGACGGTAGTGGAAGAGACCAGAGCTCTCTCTCTCTTCACAGTGTGAGGATGCAGCTGTCTACAAGCCAGGAAAAGAGCCATCACCAGGGAACTGAATACACTGGTGTAGTGATCTTGGACTTTCAGGCTCTAGGACTCTGAGGAACACATGTCTGTTACAAATAAATAACAAATAAATAAATACATTTTAAAACCTGAGCAATGTTAGGAGTACTAGAAGCCCTCTACCCCTGCAGAATCTATGAGTAATAGTAGCACCACCATCACCATAGAGTATAAGCCTTCAGGAGTGTCTATACTTAGTTGATTGGACATCAAGAAACGCAGTGTAGCTAACCTATGAATCAAGGAACAGCTGGAGAAACACTTGGTTTGATGGGTTTTCCAACTTTTTTCCTCTATCCATGAAGAACATTTATAGATAGATGGTAAGTATGAAAAGGAAGAGTCCTAACACCCAGGGACATTGGTTTACATTTCCAACCTCTGTAAAGACTATAAGCAACTCAAGAGAGAGAAAAAATAAATAAAAAGACTATTGATTTATCTGAGGCCTATGCATTTAGTACAGAATCATGAAATATTTTAAATTACTTATTAAATAAATGAATAAACAACTCTTTGCTCCTTATTATTCCTTAAAATATACCAAGTAATTTAACATACATTATTATCTCATTTCAATCTCCAGCAATCCTAAAAGATAGATAGGAACTATAAAGAGTAAAAAAAAAAAAAAAAAAAAAAAAAAAAAAAAAAAAAAACTCCAAAAAAGTGTTTAGGGATTTGCCTTCTATTTCTCAGGTTAGTGAAGAGCATTGCCTGGACTAGAATAATTCATAGGTTCCTTATCATAGCCTTCTACTGAGACTGTCTCTTTCCAAAATTTCATTTGGCAAATCAATGAAAGATCTTCCTAACTCTTTTATTTACTTTGTATTAAGACTTCAAATTTAAGGTATTCTTATTTCTTTTCATTTTCCTTGTGAGTTCATATTTAATGTACAAAAGATTTTATTCATGTATCTGAAGATGGTAAACCCCATCTCCTATGTTCTTCCTGTACAATATTTAAGTCTCTATTCTATTCTTACAGTTTCTACTTAAAATAATCCGAATATTTGCAAAATTAGTTTAATAAAATTACTACATCTGTATTTTGCAAACATCATTGCAACATTTACTGTCTAATTATATTTCACATTATATTGTTGTTTATAAATATTTATCGTAATTTAGGTGAATTTATTCTTATTTTAAGAATATTAGTTTCTATAATTAAATAGCTCATCATAAAACACAAATAAATTAACAAGTACAGAAAGCAAGAAAAATATAAATGTATTCTAAGTAATAGAGACATAATTAAGATCATGGGCTTAGCAAATGCTGCAACATTCCCACTCATCCAAGATTTTATGAAATAAGAGGAAAGTATTTTTTTAAGATTTTATTTATTTATTCATAACAGACACAGAGAGTGGCAGAGACATAGGGAGAGGGAGAAGCAGGCTCCCTGCAGGGAACCTGATGTGGAACTTGATCCTGGAATCCCAGGATAATGCACTGAGATTAAGGTAGCCACTCAACCACTGAGCCACGCAGGTGCCCCAATAGGTAAGCATTTTAATGAGTTCATATACATGTGTGTATTTTCTATATCCATACACATACATACACACAGTAGAGAAAAATCCAAAGTGGGCAAGAACAAAAAAGTGTCATAATAGTCCAGATTTGTGAGGAATATCTGAAAGACAGAAAAGTAAATAACATCAACTCCAAAGGAAAGGACAATAGGAGAAAAGTTTACTCTAAAATAGCTGACTATTGCAAAGGTGAAAGCATCTGAGGTTTTAAAGGATGAAATTGAATTAATCAAGCACACAGACAGAAGAGTTTAAACTAAGCATAATTAATACATTCAAAAATATTTAAGAGGATAATTCATCCACTAAAAAAATCCCTAGAAGTGTTGGCAATTAAAATTTGATCATTTAAATTGAAAACAGTAGTGCAGATAGAATGGATATATATGGTTGAAGAGTCAATTAATGGGTTATTAATCTACTAAGGGGTTCTCTCAGAAATCAAATGAGAGGGAAAATATGAGAGAGAAGTTAAGAGAAAGTAAGGATAGATTCGGAGGTTTCAACATCTCTCAAAAATGAGTTCCAGAAGGAAAAAAGAAGTATTGGAATTGAGTAAATAGTAATAAAAAATTTAATAGAAGTCACAACTCCACTGCCAAAAGAAGAAATAAGTCTTCAATTGAAAAACATGTGAGAATATTATGCTAAGCAAAATATGTCAGTCAGAGAAAGATAAATACCATATGATTTCACTCATACAAAGAATTTAAGAAAGAAAACAGATGAACATGGTGGGGGAGAAAAAGAGAGGCACACCAAAAAACAGACTCCTAACTATAGAGAACAAACTGATGGTTAGCAGAAGGGAGGTGGCAAGGGGATGGCTGAAATAGGATGAAGATTAAGGAGGGCAAATGTGATGAGCACCAGGTACTGTATGTAAGCAATAAATCACTAGATTCTACACCTGAAACTAATATTACACTGTATGTTAACTAAATTTAAATATAAACTTGGAGGATACCCAGGTGGGGCAGCGGTTGAGCATCTGCCTTCAACTCAGGGCATGATCCTGGGGTCCAGGATCAAGTCCTACATCAGGCTACTTGCTGGTAGCCTGCTTCTCCCTCTGTCTATATCTTTGCCTCTCTGTCTCTCTGTTTCTCTCTCTCTCTCTCTCTCTCTCTCTCTCTCTGTCGCTTTCATGAATAAATAAATAAAATCTTAAAAAAATAAAATAAATAAAAACTTGGAAAAAATAAATTAGTACCAACAGAAAAAAGAAAAAACGTGAAACTACTGTTAAAATATGAGATCACCCAATGTTGTTGCCTGAATTGTGTCATCCCCCCCCCAAAAAAAAAAAAAAAACTCTATCTCAAAAACTTACTCCCCAGTACCTCAAAATGTGACTATTTGGATATAGGGCTTTTAAAGCATCAAATTATAATGAGGTTATTAGGGTTGGCTCTGACCTAATAGGACTGGTAAGAAGAGACATCAGGACTGAAAGTACACAAGAAAAACCATGTGAATGCCGTGAGAAGGTAACCGTCTGCAAGATAAGAAGAGAGGCCTTAGAAGAAACCAAACCTTCTGAGACCTTGATTTTGGACTTCTAGCCTCCAAAACCATGAGAAAATACACTCCCGTTGTTTAAACCACTCAGTCTGTGTTATTTTGTTATAGCAGCCTTAGCAAACTAACATATCAAAGATGAAAAAATTATTCTAAAAGCTTCTTGTAAGAAAACATTGGCAACATAACAAAATAATAACTTTTAAATAAGATTTAATTTGAGCATCATTTTTACCTTTATTGTGATCACATAAGGATATTTATTATAATAGCATCGAAATTTGTTTCCCACTCTCCACAGTTCTCAATCCCCTTAGTCAGTTCTCCATTCTGCAAATCTATCTTTTGCAAATGAGATGATATAATGATCCCTGCCCCAAACTTCCAATGGCTTTTATCACATTCAAAAAAAATCCAAATTACTTATGAAGACCAATAACCTACTTTTTATTGTTCTTTCTCTCTCATCTTTTATCCACTCTAGCCTCATTGACTTTCACTTTCTGGCATACAAGTTCATTGGCATCTTATGCAGTCTTTCTCAACCTTGCTGAGCATTAGAAGCACCTACACAGCTATTAAAATATTTTTGTCTGCATTTTACTCTTTAGAGCTTTAGAAATAATTAGTCAGATATCCAACATGGGTCTCTCTCTCTCTCTCTCTTGGCTTTCCAGCAAATTGTAAAGGTCTTAACAAGTTTGTAAAACACCACTCTAAGGAATGTTTCCTTGTCTCAGTTTAGAATCTATTTGCCCACATCTTCACCTGGCTCTTCTCTTCCTTTCATTCAAAGGACAAATATCTAATCAAAAGTCATCTGGTCAAAATCCATCTCCTTAGAGATCCTTTCTGACCATCATATATAAACCACCTCCACCTCCACAAACACCTTCACTCTCTAAACAGTAAGTCTACCTTTATTGTCTTTGTAGTACCCTTAATTATCTGACCTAATTTATTACCTTTCTCTAATAGACTGTAAACATGAAAGAGAAACAAAGTGCTTCTTGACATCATTGTTCTTTCCAGTAACTGGTACATAGTAAAAATTCTAAACCAGCAAAATAATATTAACATGGGATTGAGATAATTTTACAGACACATCAAAAGTACAAAAAAAAGTGAATGATTTAATTATATGTCTTGGAGTTGAGCTTTTTTGGTAATTTTGGTGGGAGTTCTCTGTGCCTCCTGCATCTAGATGTCTGTTTCCTTCCCCAGATTAGCAAAGTTTTCTACTATTATTTCTAGAAATAATGTTTTTGCCCCCTTTTCTGTATTTTCTTCTTCCAGGACTCCTGTAATATGAATGTTAGTATGTTTGATGGAGTCACTGAGTTACTAAGTTTATTCTCATGTTGCATAAGTCTTTCTCTCTTTTGTTTGGTTCATTATTTTCTATTATTTCATCTTCTAGATCACGAATTCATT
Organism: Nyctereutes procyonoides; assembly: GCF_905146905.1. NCBI lineage: Eukaryota > Metazoa > Chordata > Mammalia > Carnivora > Canidae > Nyctereutes > Nyctereutes procyonoides. The sequence continues at coordinate 31,004,795 of NW_026575126.1, read as the reverse complement.
CCTCTGCTTCTTCCACCCTGCTATTCGTTGCATCAAACCTATTTCCAAACTTGTTTATTGCATTCTTCACCTCTGACTGATTCTTTTTTAACTCTTCATTCTGTAGTAAAAGTCTCACTGAGAAGGCAGTGGAGTAGGAGGATCCTAGGCTTGTCCCATCCCACAAACACTAGATAACCATTAAATAATCCTAAATACTCCAAAAGTTGACCTGAAGACTGACAGAACAAACTCCACAACTAAAGGGAGAGAAGAAACCAAATTGAAGAAGGTAGGAAGTGTGGCCATGTGGTATAGAGGAGAAATGGATCATGGGTGCTGCAGGGGAGAGGGAGCCATGTTGTGGAGTAAGAGAGAGAGAGAGAAAGAGAAGCACACAGGAGAATACACAAGGAGAATGTTTCCCCAAAGCCATTGGCTTGGAAAATGAGAGGAATTGAATTTCATGATTTCTTGAAACCATCTGGGCTTAAAGCCTGGAATTTTAAAGGTCAGCAGGCTTGGCTGGGTAGGGCCTGGAGTGCACTGCCCTTGGCTCCTGGAGACAAGGCAGGTAAACAACCTGGGGGCAGAAAGCATGGAAACAGTCATCTGAGAAATGCCTGAGGCACACACTGAGATTATTCTCTAGTCTAGGAACACTTTCATGAGATGCAGCATTCACAGAGTCATCTCTCTGAGAACAATGGAGTTGTCTGTACAATTTCCCTCCCCCACCGGTCAGTATAAACACAGAGCCACCTTCAGGGAGCAGTGCAGCACCAACTCTGGCTGCATACTTGCTTACACCAAGCACCATACCCCTGCACTCCAGTGGGAATTCCCTCCTCAGTCATACTTGCCTCAGTCTCAGTGAGTGGGCCCTTTCCCCAGAAGACTAGCACAAGCCCCTGCCCACACTATGTCTCCTGATCAGAGTTCTGCAGGGCCTCAGTTCTGGTAGTGGTGCTGTCAGGTCTTGTTTCACATGCAGACTAGCGTATACCTAGTTAAAACTCACTACATTCAGGCCAGGGACCAAACACTGTCCACAGCAGGCAAGGAGAGCCTCTGTGAACAGCTAGTCCAAAGGATAGAGTTTCCAAAACACAATGGCAAAGCACACACAGCATACACTGGAGGCATTCCCTGAAGCACCAGGCCCTAGGCCATTACTTTCAGGAGCAGGAGACATAACTGGCTTTTCTCTGTGTTAACAGAGAAGGCAAAGGCTTAAACAAAATGCCAAGATAGAGGAATCTATCCCATGAAAGAGCCAGATAAGGCCATGGCCAAAGATCTAAGTGAAATAGATATAAGTAACATGCCTGGTAGGGAATTTAAAGCAACAGTTATAAAAATACTCATTGAATTTGAGAAAAGAATAGACGACAAATGTTTTTAAATGCCAAATATTTTCTTGTTCACCAATTCTTGGTTGTAATGAGTAAAGCAGTGTGCTAGCTACTTTTGGTTAAAGTCTGGAAACAAAATTAGAAAATTTAATGTATGAAGAAGAATTTGAAAAAATGAAGAGTTTCAAAATCAGGACCAAGTGATAGGAATTAGTAAATGTAAAGTAGACACTAGTACCTTGATTTTGGAAAACACCTGGAAGAAAAGGAAAGATTTCAAAGTTTAGAAAAAGGCAAGTTTAACACCTTTTTCTGATGAATAGGCAAGGACAACTCTGCTGAGTTAGTTTCTTTTTAATACCAATTGAGAAATTATGATAGATTCTTACTCATACATATATCATAGTGAGTGACAGTCAAAAAGGCCTTATGAAGAAAAAGTCATAAATGATCGTATTCTCAACTACAAAAATGACAAGCCATGATCTTGTGAGTAGTAGCTCTAAAAAATTTCTTGTATGTCACTTTTTCCTAAATTGGAAATAAATTATGTTGACTTATGTTATCAATAGATACATGTAATGTTATTAATGCAAGATTATATTGATTACATAAAGTATATATTGATATATGCAGACTAAATTTTGCCCATTAGAATATAAACACCAAGAAAACAAGAATATTTATCCGTTTTTATTTTGTTTCATTGCTATATCAATAGCCCCAAATTACCATCTGACATATTTAAGCGTAGTGAATATTTGTTCAATGGGATATATATTTAATTCATACATAAATACAGCCAGAACTAAGATTTTATCATGTTGTTAAACACCATCTCAAGGGAAATTAGTTGAATATCAAACAATGGTGGAGTATGTGATTTGGAACATGTCAATGGAAAAAAAAGAATGCATAGAGAGAAGAAAATTCAAATGAAAAAAACTGAGGGAAATGCAAAAAATTCAGCATCATTGAATAATGAAATGGAAAATTCCTTTTAAAAATTAATGTGTGAAAGGCAAGGTAGAGATAGGGTTTGGGAAAACAACCTGATGCAGTGACAGATCTCTCCTCTGGATGGCTCTTGAGTCTTGTTTTACTTATTAATTTCCATCTCGATAAAAAATTTTGTTAGATTTTTCTCTGCTCTAAAACAAATAGAAAAAAAAAAAACCCACCACTAATTCACATATACCCATTTTCTTGGAGTGTAGTGTCCAGAGGGAAAGTAGTAAGAAGTGTCATTGAAGGGACACTGGGGTGGCTCAGCAGTTGAGCACCTGCCTTCAGCCCAGGGCGTGATCCTGTAGTTCTGGGATCGAGTCCCACATTAGGCTCCCTGCATGGAGCCTGCTTCTCCCTCTGCCTATGTCTCTGCCTCTCTCTTTCTCTCTTTCATTAATAAATAAATAAATCTTAAAAAAAAGAAGTGTCATTGAAGAAGTGAAGGAAAAGCTATGCTTTTTTTTGATAAGACTCAACAGACAATAAAACTAAAACTCAACCTACGGAATGGGAGAAGATATTTGCAAATATCAGATAAAGGGCTCATATTCAAGATCTAAAAGGAACTTATCAAACTTAACACCCAAAAAACAATCCAGTCAAGAAATGGGAAGAAGACATAAACAGATAATTTCTCCAAAGAAAATATACAAATGGCCAACAAACACATGAAAAAAATGCTCAACATTACTTGGCATCAAGGAATGCAAATCAAAACCACAGCAAGCTACCACCTCACACCAGTCAGAATGGCTACAATTAACAAGCCAGGAAACCACAAATTTTGGCAAGGATGCACAGAAAGGGGAACCCTTTTATACTATTGGTGGGAATACAAGCTGGTAAAGCCACTCTGGAAAACAGAATGGAGGTTCCTCTAGAAGTTATAAAGAGAGCTACCCTATGACTAAGCAATTGCACTACTGGGTATTTAACCCAAAGATAAAAATGTAGTGATCCGAATGGGAACCTGCATCTCAATATTCACAGCAGCAATGTCCACAATAGCCAAACTGTGGAAAGAGCTAAGATGTCCATCAACAGATGGAAAAAGAAGATATGGCATATATATACACAATGGAATATTAGTCAGCCATGAGAAAGGATGAACTTACCATTTATACCAACGTAAATGGAACTGCAGGGTATTATGCTGAGCAAAATAAGTCAAACAGAGAAAGACAATTATATGGTTTCATTCATATGTGGAATATAAGAAAAGGTACAGAGGATCATAGAGTGAGGGAGAGAAAACTGAAGAGGAAGTCATTAGAGAGGTAGAGAAACCATGAGAGACTTTTAACTATAGAAAACAAACAGGGTTGCTGGATAGTTGGTAGGGTAATTGGGTGATGGGCTTTAAGTAGGGCCCATGATGCGATAAGCACTGGGTGCTATATGCAACTGATAAATTATTGAACACTACATCTGAAACTTATATATACTATATTTTGGCTAATTGAATTTTTTTGGCTAATTAAATTTAAATATATATATTTTTAAAAACCACAATTAAATAAACCAGTCAGTACAAACTACAGGCGTACCTCAAAGTTATCATGGGTTCAGTTCAGACCACCACACTAAGCAAATATTGAATAAAGTGAGACAAATGAATTCTTTGGTTTCCCAGTACTATAAAAGTCATACTTACATTATACTGTGATTTATTAAGTGTGAAATTGCATTATGTCTGAGAGAAAGTATATACCTTAATTAAAAAATACGTTATTGCTAAAAACACTAACCATCATCTGAACTTTCAGTGGGTTATAATCACTGATCACACCATCATAACAAATATGATAATGAAAACATTTGAAATATTACCAAAATTACCCAATGTGACACAGAGACACAAAGTGAGCATTTCTGATGCTATTAGAAAAATGGCAGTGACAGACTTGCTTGACAGGGTTGCCCCAAACCTTCAGTTTGTAAAATTAAGTTTTAAGTTTAGTGGTACAGATACATGTTGCTATTTTATATTTTATTACCTAAGGCAGTAAGCATATTTGTCTTATGTTGGTATTATATAGTTACTATTATTTTAAAAATATTTATTTATTTATTCATGAGAGACACAGAGTGAGAGGCAGAGACACAGGCAAAAGGAGAAGCAGGCTCCCCGCAGGGAGCCGGATGTGGGATTCGATCCTGGATCCCAGGATCACGCCTTGAGCCGAAAGCAGATGCTCAACTGCTGAGCCACCCAGGTATCCCTTATAATTATTATTAATAGTCAAAATATGCTACCCTGAGGATATATTGAAGACTTACTGAGTGTCTAACAAATCCCAGATTTCTCCATAATTCTTCTTGCACCATACATTATGCCCCATAATGATGCCACCCGGCTCAGGTGCCTTTTGGAACTAGCATATTCCATAATGTGGTTATCATGTCTATTTTGTCCCCACTGAGAAACTTGCTCCTAGAAAAGTGATTGACACAAATTAGGTGCTTAATAACTATGCAAAGGAATTGACTGACCATTTGAGAATTCTGCTTAATGGACATGCTGTAGTGACTGTCAAACCAATAATATCTGTGGGGGGGCGGTATTTGTAAGTCACAGAAGATCAATTGTGTGGTTGATAGCATAAAAAAAGAGTCAGAAATATTAGAATATGAAACATGGATGCCATTGTCTTTATAGAAGGACAAAAACCTCTGTGAGGTTACTAGACCTATTTAATGCATCATGAGTAGTGTCCTGTTCTTCTTGCTGTGCAACTTACTGAGATAAAAGTGTATCTTGCTTCCCTTTATGTTCTTAAATAATTCACCATTTGCTGAGATAATATGAGCATGCCACTGGTCCTTATAACCTGAAAGACTTTAACTAGCAATTAAGATTAATAAATATGCATAAAATGTTTTATTTAGTTTATTTTGTTATAACATTTTATTTGATGCTCTCTGAAGCTGTGTGTCTCTGCTCTGGACGTAGATACTTGTTCTGTCATATATACATAATATTTAGCTTGAGACTGCCTTACACTGTAACAGAAGAGTTCCTTCTATTCTTATTGGCAAGCTAAGTGTGTGTGGTACCTTTGTGACTCATTAGAGGAGTGCTCCTGCTAGGACATGGTAAGATATTAGAAATGCTTTTATATAAATAACATGATAGGTTTCCATTGGTGGGCTTTAGTTATTGAAATATATTTTAATGCCCTTAAACATAAGAATTGTGCTTTGGGATTGACTAATGGATGTGTCATTTTCATCTCAAGATATTCTTGGTACTCCCGTAATTTACCCACTGCATGGAGCAGAGGCTTCCTAGATTTCACAGTATAGTAAACAATATAACAGAGAAGGTCTTGAGTAATTTCAGACTATGCAGTTCTCTCAGACTGACTTTTAATTGGCAGTGACTAATACTTATTAAGTTTACATATACCGCCGCATATCTTCTTAAATATAAAAATGAATTTTATTATGAGAATAACAGCATATATTTTTTTACTAGTTACTGCATATAGTATTAATATAGGTGTATCTCATTTGATCTGCACACGTCCTAGAAGAAGTTGTTGTTGGCCCTATTTTCACACGGCGATAAAACTCTTGGAGAACAAAGCAATACCTTTAGTTTAGTGATAAACTTGGAATTCAGATGCATCTGAGTCCAAAGTCTGGTTATTATTCATTGCTATATACTATCCATCTTAAAGCTTTTAAAAAATACTTGAGGGTTTATAAAAAGAAGAGCTCTACTTCTTTTAAAAATATTCCCACTTGGCATTTTTCTGTCTGGAAGTTTCATAAAGTAGAGATTACTTCCATAATTGAAACCATTTAGATGTTAGCTTCTAACTATCTGTTTCCTAGTGTAATAGATTCAGTTTTATATTCTGCAGAGCACTAGCATTTAAAGAATCTTCCCAAAAAAAGTCGTGAAATCTAGAAATTTGAAAAATATTTTGATAATATACCACTTCTTTAAGATTCACAGTGTGCATTATCATATATATTTTTTTACAATCAAAGGATTCTACAGTAAGAATATATTTAATTTTGTTTGTTCCAGCACTTCCAGTTTTACCTGAGTGTTTTTTAAAACATTTATTAAAACTCTTAGGTACTATTTTCTCAGATACATGATAGCAAATTTATACATTTATTTGAATATAAAAAGGAAGAGGAAGAAAAGCCCAAAGTAACTTCCCACTTAAGATGTAATTCCTAAAACCACATAGTTTTACTTCCAATTAGATACACTGGACAGAAAAAAAAAATAGATGTCTTTTAAAATATTAACTGAAAACACCAAAACATTAAAAATCATAAGAAATGAAACACACACACCAAAAAACCTCACTCAGATTCCACATAAGAGAAATTTCCACTTGCAGGTCAACTTTAAGTTTCTTTAAGAGTATGGCCACCTATTTTCAAATGGAAACATATAACTTTTCTATTAAAGCTTCATGAGATGAATGATCTATAGATACAAAGTAGTCATTTCTCCCCTTTTAAAATCATATTTTCTCCTCCTTATCTAAAATGACATGGATGCGAGGGGGCCACATGAGTTTAATTACCAAGGGCACTGTATACTAAAGTGGAACAGAATGTTATTAAATCCATAGGATATTTTCCTCTTGCCAGCTCCATCATCTCTGTTGTTTCTCCTTTTTTTTGCCCTTTCTCAAATCAATTCATTTCTATGCAAATGCTTGCATCTCAGTAAGGAGGATATGTGATAAGAAACCAGACTTTTTCTATAGACAGGCTGCTTATTGAGTAATCCATCCATCATTTACTCAAACAGAAAATCTATGACTACCATCGTTTATTCATTCACATGGATGTTTTCCCACCTGAAGCAAAGACTTCATTTCAATTTTGCTTTACAGCTGGTGGACATAGCTCTACTCTATTATGATCAACAGCCCCACTTTGCATGTATGTTCCAGGGGCAATCTTCCTTCAGAGCCTTCTAAATATTCTTTTGTCACAGAATGTCATTCATCTTCCAAGCTCTCTGATTTACCCAATCCTAGTCATCTTTTTGAAGATGCTGCCTCCTTGGCTGTTGCAGTCCACCTTTATTCTGTTAATTTATATCATATAAGCCAGTACTTATATGGTTCACCTTTCTCTTGTAATACCCCTGAAACAGAGGATAAACACATTGAACACAATACTACTTCTAATGAGTATTCTGTTTTCAACACTTCACTATCCTAGCCTATAATGGATACCCATGAAATATTTGCTGCATTGAAATTTGTGGAGTTATTAAGAGGGACAAATTACACTGGGAGGAGGGTTACTTTAGTGAGATGAGTCAAATAAAATAGTAAAGACCTGTTAAGTTTATGATGTTCCATTATCACATAGATGTATTTCTTCAAAAAGTGTGAGAGTTTCTGTTTGCACATTTTATTATGAGCCTAAAAAGTTGCTAAAAGAAAGGCTCAAATAAAATAGCAAGACATGTGGTATTCAATCACACAATTTTGTGCTTTACAAAAAACTACCTTGGTTTAGGTTGTTTGTTTTTGTTTGGTATCTCAAATTTCATTATAGTTAATGTTGCTTTTAAATCAATTTTTAAAGTTGTTCACAATCTAATTCTTCATATATCCAAAGCAGAGAAGTAGAGTATCAGTGTTATCAGGTGGTTAAACAGCATATTTAAAAAATCTCTTTACTATGTACCCTCAAGCTCCATTATAGACACAAATGAATTACTGGCCAATGTAGTTAAGCAAACACTGTTATTTTTTTCTTCTACACATATCGAGAGAGGCATTGGGTATGAAGAAGTTAACACAGAAATATGGTCCCTTCCTTCTATAGATTATAATTCTGTAGATAATATGTGTGATAAATAACCAATCAAAGAAAAAGGAGAGAAAAGTAAAAAAAGAATATAAAACAAGAAAAAAATAACCAATCATCAACATAATTACAAACTGTAATAAGTTCAGGGAAAGGAGAGTGAGGTGCTAAGATATTAAATAGGGGGAAACTTTCTTGAATTAAGCTTTTTTTAAGAGAATTATTTTAGAAAGTGACATTTACGCTAAAACTTAAAAGATGAGAGTCACTATGTGAATGAAAGAACATTTCAGATAAAAAAAAAAAAGTGAATGAGAACCTAAGTCAGGAAAAGATTTTTAGTATAAGAAACAAAGGGAAATAAAAACAAGATGAGAATGTAGAAATTGGCAGGGGCCAAATTATAAGAAGATAATAGGCTATGATAAGTTCAATGGGAACCATTAAAGACTTTCAAGCATGGAAGGAACAGTGTTAGTATAAGTTTTAAAAAAGATAAACAGCTACGTGGAAAATACTACAAGGGAACAAGTATGGAACATACTTCATTCTCTTCAAGTATTTCTCCACATGATGGGAAATCTGCCAGTAACAGTCTTCAGATTCTGTATTAATAAATTATAATTAATAAATCAGATTTCAGAGAAGAGACAATTAACTCCTTCCAGTTCTCTTTTTTTTTAATATTTTATTTATTTATTCGAGAGCAAAAGAGCAAGACAGCACAAGCAGGGGAAAGTGCAGAGGGAGAGGGAGAAACAGGCTCCCCCCGCCCCAGCAGGGGACCTGACATGGGCTTGATCCCAGCTGCCCTACGCCATGACCTGAGGCAAAGGCAGGTGCTCAACCAACTGAGCCACCCAGTAAACCCATTACTTCCAGTTCTACCTCTGCTGTCGCAGATAATGGATATCTCTGTCAATGCCATATGAACTGGAGCAATAAAGGATTTGAACTGTTTATTTTTTCCCTCAGTTTTATTCTTTCTTGATTTTCATAATATCACCCTTCATATTTCTATATGTTCCAATTCTTTATCCTCTGAGGGTCCTTTGCTGATACCTCAAATATTAATGTTCTTCCATTTCAACCCACTCTGTCAATAAATATTCATTGGGTACTACTAAGTACCAAGCACTATTCTAGGTACTATGGATATAGTTAATAAAATACTCATTTAAGTCTATCATCTATCTGTCTATTATCTGCCTCTCATCTATCTACCTACCATCAGTCTCATCTTTTTACCTACAGATGCTTCTCAAATCTAGATCTCTTCCTCACCATTTTCCATCTCAGCACTTAGTACGACCACCCATTCAGATACCAGGGAGACGGCTTCTTTCCTCCCTCTTTCTCACTTTCTATCCTTCGATCAGTGGCCAATATTTTAAATTCAAATGTTTTTTTTAGTTAATTCAAGCACCCATCATCTATTGCTGATCTATTGCTATAAATTCCAGACTTGTCTCCCTGATTCCAGTTTTCTTTCCTTCAAATCAAACTTCCACACCACTGCCAGAGGGCTCCATCTAAAAGGCAAATCTGATTACCCTACCCCCTGTCCTATAACCATCATGTCATCATAATAATTCACGCAACTTAGCGTAGCATAGGTCATCTGACCACCATTTCCCCCTCCTCTCTACCTTTAGCATCATTTCTTGTCAATTCCTCTTGAGCATTTTATGTGCAACATTTTCTCTTGACATTGCCTGGGCTTATGATTTCTTAGTTTCCATTGCTCCTTCTTTATCTGAGGAACAATATCATTCCTTAATACAGATCCTTCCAACAAGGCTTCTGGAACTTTTGAGTTTGGTTTAGAGGTTTCTCTTCTGTGCATCACTCGTTCATTCACTCAAAACGTCCTTTGCTTACTCTTCTATCTGCTTATACCTGCCACATGCCCATGTATTATTTTTTATAGGACTTGTGAGCCATGATAAAGAAGAAACCTTATTTATTTTCCTCTCTCCAGAACTGATTTAGTGTCTTACACAACATGCTTGAGTCAGTGAATAACTTGTTTCTCTTTCAAACCTAAATGTTTCACTATATACTCCCACACACACTCTCTACTAGAATGATAATATGTATTTCAATAGCACCTTTAAATTTATGAAATGTTTTCACATTTATTCCATGTTTGATCCAAATAATTCTTTAAGAGAACATTAATAGGCTTTGGATTTTTCATTTTTAATACGAAGGGAAGTTGAGGTTCAGAGAGATTTATTCAAAGCCAAACAGCTAGTGGGTAAACCGTAATTTTGTACATAATTTTTTCAACAGACCACACTGCCTACTACTCACCAGACTGGGGACTCAGCCTCCTTAAACTGCTTTTTCTGAAACATACCTGGTGTACTTCTTAGCCTAGGAAAACCTAACCCCAGGACAAGGGACACGTCTGGTCAAGTGGGCCTGATCTTTTCTCCCTGAGCTCCAGACCTGTATTTCTAGCAACCTGCTTAACATAGCTCTCCTTGGATGGACTACAGCACTTCAAAAGCAACATGTCTAAAATAAAATGTTACCTTTGCTCTGTTCCCATACCACTGCCTCTTACCCAAACTAGTTTGTCCTCCACATTTTATGATTTCTAGCAATTCTATTTCATCTTGGGGATTTGGAAAATAATGTTAAGGCTGTATCTAGCTATTCATCTCTTGAAAATAAACCTCTTTACTGATAAATTGTCATTATTTATTGAAAATCTGTCAGGCTATCATTCATCCCTTCAGGGCCTTACAGAACAAAGACATTTTAGAGAATTAAATATGGCATACTGAAAATAATACTCTCCCCCTTGCATAATCCAATTTAGGCATAAATACATTTCAGTAACAACCTAAGTTGGTAAGAGGTAAAAATCTCTAACAATGAAGATATTACTTTCAATACTTCAATAACTTTTTTCAGTGAAAAATATTATCTTTCATTTTGTTTTTTAGTTATTTTTTTTAATGAGGAGGGTAATAATGCCATCTGTTTTATTTCTATTTATTCCTGTTTTTTGTGCCATGCCAGTCAGTCATTTGCTGCATTAATGGAACCAGGATAAAAGAGATTCTTTCTGGATCACCAAGTTTTGTACTGCTGAGGTCAGCTTTTCCTTCATTCTAACACTTTCTTGTTATTTTAATATCTGAGGTATGCCTAAGTGGCTCAGCAGTTGAGCACCTGCCTTCAGCCCAGGGCATGATCCTGGAGTCCTGGGATTGGGTCCCACATGGGGCTCCCTGAATGGAGCTTGCTTCTCTCTCTGCCTACATCTCTGTCTCTCTCTCTCTCTCTGACTCTCATGAATAAATAAATAAAATCTTAATATATATATATATATATATATATATATATATATATATTTGAAACCTTTCACTGGATTAAGTGTAATTGTTAAAATAATATTATTTTTAAAGTCCAGAAAATTCAAAATAAACTCAAAATATAAATTACTCAACCTAAGCAAGCCACACCTAAAATATATTATTATATAAGTAAGGCAGAAACTATAGAAATTAAATTGTTGTTCTTAACTGGTCTTTGACATAGATTTTAGAAATGATATCAGAAAATTTCTTCAGAGGCCAAAATTGAAGGGAGAAAGCTGAAGATTCCATGGCTGGGTTTCTCATAACCTGGGTGTGATGGACACTGTGATGTATCACCAGATCCTGTTCACGGAAGAATTTGTTGCCCCATCTTCTGGGAGTGCTGGCATCAATAGGCTTTAGTCATCAGTCTCTTCAGTGATCTCCTCAGTTGCATGGTAGTCTACATCCACTGCTTCTTGGGCAACTCATTCAATGACAGATCAACACAGGAAGGCTCAGCTCCTGACAAACTCTTGGTTGTGATTTCTCCAATATGATTATGGTATCATCTAAGGCTTTTTTGGCTCTGTATCACAGCTCAGCTTCTCCCTCTGACCATCTTTCGTCCTCACCTTCCTTTCCATAGGTATTGCTATCTAACAAATATGCTGCATGCTAAACTGTCTTAGAGTTGGGTTTCTCCATCCTAATCCAACCTGGAATACAAGACTTCAAGGAATTTGTGAATCCTCTAAATTTACAGGCATGTGTTCATCTTATAAATATGTATGAATTTTCCTGGGAGAGGTTTTACCTAGGTGGGCTTTCTATTAAAAAAAAAAATGCAAGTATCATTGTCCTAGTGTGTTGAAGATCATCCCATTACTAAGAAAATAGGTGGATAATTTTAGCCTTTTGAATTAATTATAACAAATTCTACACAATGACTAATGCATACATATTAACCATTCAGTATCCATCACATTATGGATGGGCAAAAATGAAACAAAATCAGTGAATGCTTAAAAGACAAAGAGCACCCTGCTAATGCAAAAAAGGAAATGATAAACCTTTTTTTTAAAGTGACTATTATTTGTCGATAGGAAACTGTTTCAGGCCATCCTTTTCATTTTTATGATTTTTTAAAAAGGACACATGAAAATACACCAAGGTAATGATACCCCTGAAAATTTTTAAAAAGATTGTGATGCACTTTTGAAATTGTGTGCCTGAGTTCTTGGCTAGAGCCCTGCTGAATCTTTTTTCAAATTCATAAAGAGAGTCCCTCAGGATATTTCACAGTGTGAGGATACACAGCCTCCTTTCCTGACAGGTCATTATTGCATATCATGCTGGGATTGAGTACAGGACTGGAGAGTGGCTGCTCTCTGCTTCTTCTGTAAATGTATGTGGGACTCAAGCCTTGGAATCTTAAATGTCCATGAGAGCTCAAAGGGTACCTGATGATTGATTTGCACTACAGGACAGGGCTGACATAAGAACTGCAGTTGAGTTCAGCAGGATTGCAATCAGAGTCCTTGGCAAAAGTCACGTTGCATGAGGTTGACTATCATGTGGCTGTGACCACCTGCTGCAGTTTTCTTATCAGTGCTAGGTAAGAGGGTGTTTTTTTTTTTTGTTTGTTTGTTTCCCTTTTTAAATGTTGTAATTAAAAGCACTTTCTTCAAAAGGAAAAGTTTAACAGCAAAAGAACATGTATACTAAGCTCTGATGGAAGAATGGAAACCGATATAGGGGAAGTGAAACCATAGGGAAGCATATGCTGTGTGTCTAATTAGTCTATAGCCTTCGAAGTTGAGATACATCACAGGAGAGACTGAGCTTGGAGCAAAGCTCCTTCCTTTATTTAAAAATGATATACTTCAAAATCATTAAAATATTAAAGTCCTAGAAAATGTTATACCACATGGTATTATACCAATTCTTTCTTTCACTTTATATAGTTAAGAAGTCCCTGGGGGAGAAAGAGCATATTTTAAAATTCACATTATGTTTTAATAACTTTTTCCTCCTGTTATGCTCATCCTAAGAAAAAATAAAAATACACAAAAATATAGATAAATGAATGAAAACCATTCAGTACTGCACTACATAAGAGAGCACAACCCAGATTTTACTAAAAATATACTACCAATTCCCAACAGAGCCTAAATCTACTAAAAATATTACAAAATGTCAAGAAAATTTTCTTTTGTTGAAAACTAACAAAAATGTAAGTTGACTAACTGTTAAAGTAAATTAACCATTTTTTCAGTTACCTCAAATTATTTTTGTTTGTTTAATTAATATACAGCAAGCACATGTAATCAGATAGTTGCTTTTGAGAATTAATTCTTAAAATTTATTTTCTTATATTTCTCCATTTCCTGACTACAATTTTCCAACTGCTAAGTACTTCTCACAAAGCTAATAAATTAAATTTATAAAATAAAACTAGAATTATCCTAAATATTACTTTAAAAGCAGTGTGATTTAAACAACATCAAAAAGCATAAGCCTAAAATGGTTTCATAATTAAATGTTTTAATTTGATATTACAAGGATTTAAAAATGGAATCACACTCTTGACCACTTGTGATTCCAGTTGTCCAATTCTCTTCAACATTAAAGGTACCAATAGTAAATATGCACCTATTCTTTACTAAATAATATTAATGCTATGAGTTTGAATCTCTTAAATGTTTCTATATTCAGTTTTAAATCTTTCTGGGATCGAAAAACTATTTGTCTTACCTTCTCACTAAGGAAGTGTTATATTATTCCTCAAATTTACAGGGTTAACTTTCCAACTCTACCATGTTTACAAATTAACTATGTTTTATCCATGTCCCTGGATTTATCTACATCTACTCACAGAGGTCTACAGCTCCTGCCCAATTCAATTGGATTTTGCATTTCTTTGGCCTCTGAAGGGTGGTTTGCAGACCTTGGTTTGTGTGGTCATGGGATTCTAAAGGAATCCAAGTTGCACAATACAGCCGGACCTGTCCCTGGGTCCATGCCAAACTAGAGAGAGGAATTTGTGAGCCTACCAGGGTCTTGCCAGGTGGGGCGTGGAGCCCAGTCCCGCATGTGGTAAATCAGCTCTCAGTCCCACTCTGCCTCCAGTCAACCTCCTATTGGAGTCCCACATGGGGGAAAACAAACAAACAACCTCCTTTTGGAGTCCCACCTGGGGGAAAACAAACAAAAAACTTACTTTTGGTGATAAATAAACATTTACTGTCCAAGCCAAAAGATTTTTCTTTTTGAGTGGAAACTGCATTATTCCATATACTTCCTAAGATTATGCAACACTTTGGGATATTAAAATCATATTAGGCTCAATTTGAGATATTTCTTTGTACTCTGTTAGGTCCAATGTGGTGTTGATGATGTAGGAAGAGTGATAACAAAGGATGAGTGTCAGGATAGACTTGTCTGGAACAGTCCATGCTGTTTGTCTCTCGCTTGGACAGACTAAAAATCAATTCAGGTAGCATCTAGCAGAGAGGTGGACTCAAAGAGGATAATAGCATAACTTTTTAAATTAAGATTGGAGATTCTCAAAATTTTGGATTGCTAATTTCTGGGCACTTTTTGATTCTACATTGTGATACATTGTCCTGAGGATTAGGTGCAGTATTGTCTGTTGCAGCAGCAACAGCAGCAGAAAGCATAAAACTGGGGTCATGTAGTTTTTGGAAATGGCTTCTTAATATTATTGTCTTCTATTATAACGTCTCAGTTGTAATTAAAAAAGTCTTCATAAATATGCTTTCACTCATTTTTCTTGAAACATGTCTTTTTGTGTAGCTTTCATTTGTCTATTTTTAAAAGATTTTATTTTTAAGTAATCTCTATACCCAACATGGAGTGCAAACTCAGAACCTTGAAAGAGTCACATGGCCCATTGACTGAGCCAGCCAGGCGCTTTTGTCTATTTTTGATAGAGTACAGAGAAATATTTCTCTTTTACCAGAAGAAAAACAATTAGCCCATGCTTGATGATAAATGGCAACTGACAATTCACTTCTGGGTAAGGGAGACAATGGGACTCAGTGAGGTGCGGACTGACTTGGAAAGTATACATCACTTTTAACAAAAGGCCCACACACACCACAGCTCTAGACAGATCTTATCATATTGGAATATAGACTAGACATTGCCAGAAATTTGCATTTTTATGTGAAGTTGCCCTATTTTAAATTATTAGTTTAAATTTTTAAAGAACGTTACTCAAGCTAAACCAAACACATCAGTAAGATTTATTATGTCTTTATTAGGAAGCTCGTTTCCCAGTGAGTGCCCTTTAATTCAACGTGCTACAGGCTGTCTAACATGCATTATCTCAATGCCAGAAGGCCCACCTGCCTCAGTTTGCAAAATTCTGTAATAGTCATTTCTGCAATAGTCAATTCTGTAAAAGTTGGGATTTCAGTGTTCATGCTTTTTGTGCTGGAACTCAAACTCCTTTCCTTCAGCTAGTATAACAAATTATTTTAAGGTAATATAATATTTTACCTCATTATCAATGAGGTACATTGAAATGAAATGCTCTTCCCTCATTCTCTAATTGACTAATTTTCCTTCCCTAATCTTTAGTGTCCAGATCAAATGTCACCTCCTCTGTGAAGGGTTTGTAATATTAATATTCAATATTTTTCTTTTTCTCTCCACATTCAATAGCACTTTATGTAGGGACTCAACTATGTCCTAGTGACCTGAAATTAACATGCCCAGATCAGCCTACTAGTCCAAAGAGAAAAACATGTGGAGCAGATCTGGACCCAAGCTCAACTTAGAGTCAAACCAACCTGAATTCAGGCAAAATGAACTTGTTCCAGCCAATTGCCAAAATGTTAATAAAGAAAAAAAATTTATCTTTTTTGAGTGATTTGTTATGTAGCAGCATTATGTAAATTAACCAGGACACCTTATCATAATGGTTAAGGGCTTTGTATTCCTAGATACTGGGGCACTTAAAGAAAAGTCTAAGGTTTCAGAGAAGAAAAAGAAAACCAAAAATACTTTCCTCAGTAAATGTACTTGAAACTTGTCTGTGAGAAGAAATATCTGCTCATTTTTAGCATATATACATAAATGATCCTTGAGGTCTATGAGGTTAATTCCTTATTTCCTCTGAAATGACTATTCATGATTAGAAATAAATCTGATAATCATTACTTTCCAGATTAAACAAACATTTTAAAAAGTATGCAATTCCATTTATTTAACATACAGTTTTGAGCCTCTTACTAAATACTAAATATAAAATGAAGTAAAAAGATCCAGAAGCATAGGGCTGTGGGGTGAGGAGGAGATCGAGTTCCGTTAAGAAATGTTTATGAAGGTGGATCCCTGGATGGTTCAACGGTTTAGCGCCTGCCTTCACCCCAGGCCGTGATCCTGGAGTCCCGGAATCAAGTCCCACTTCGGGCTCCCTGCATGGAGCCTGCTTCTCTCTCTGCCTCTGCCTCTGCCTCCGTCTCTCTTCGTTATAGGACTCTATAGCACAGAATGTGACTGGCTACCTTCAGTGGTCAAGTAGCAGCTGAAGCCATGGGTTGGATATCACCTTCCATGAAGAATCAGTAAAGGAAAGGAGGAGAAGTCTGAGGCTAGAACCTTACACTACACCAACAATTTAATGTAGAACAAAGATCAGCCACAGAAATAGAGGGAAATTTTGGAGTAATTAGTGATAAAAGCCAAAGTGGGAGAGAATTTCATTTAGAGGTAGTCAACAGTTTCAAATGTTTAATAGAGCATGGCTTTAACAGGGACAGATTTTCATTAGATTTGGCAATTAGGAATTCACAGATGATTTCAATTATTGAAATTTCAGAAGAAAGGCAACAGGCCATATAACCATGGAATGAGGACTGAGTGGACTATTTAATAGAGAAAACTTTCAGAGGAGACAGCTTTTCTATAAACTGGATTGTGAATGAAACTGGGATTAAAACATATATGTCTAACTCCTATTTTGCTCTCACTTTTTTCATGAATATTCTGGGTTTTCTTTCTAAAAGTATCTTTATACATGTTTAACACTTTATTTTCCTTTTATCCTTATGCAATACTTCTAAAAGGGTATTTTTCTATAAGTGCAATAACAGTTGTTTTGATAATTCCTATAATTACCAGAATCACTCCATATTGGGTCATATCTAAAGAACCTTGTTCAAATTCCTGGGTCCACACTTAGTAAATGTATGTTCTTAGATAAATTATATAAACTTTATAAGCCTCCATTTCCTCAGATGGAAAATAGGGCTAACCTTATTTATCTCATTGACTAGATGTCAGAATTAGATAGAACATGAAACTCTTGTAGGGACTAGAACAAAGTAGATACTCATAATGAGTGTCCTTATCTTGTTATTATTAATATTGCTATAATGCAAAGAACATTATGCAACATTTGCTTATATTTCAAAGTCATAGAGTGAATGAATTTGCCAGGAATAGCAATTGAAGTTATAGCCACCTAGACCAAAATTAGAGTTTATTGTTTTTGCACACACAATTTAATGAATAAAATATTTCTTCTTTATTGTGTACAAAAACCGAACAAGTAAACATTTAGTTTTAATTATTGATTTATTTTATAGGAATACAAATTAATAGCAGTTTTTCCTATTTGTTAAAATTATTTTATTATTGAACATCTTTTTAAATTTTGTTTTATCATCATAATGACATTTAGAAAGAGACATACCATCCTAAGTTTTCAAGTGACAATACAGTATCATTAATTATAAGGACAATGTTGTACAGCAAATATCTAGAACTGATTTGTCTTGAATAACTAAGACTTTGTTGATCAGTGACTCTCCCAATTTCTTATCCTCCCAGGCTCTGGCAAGCACCATTCTACTTTCTGATTCTCTATAAGTTTACCTATATTAGACACTTTGGTATCAGGCAGTATTTGCCTTTCTTGAACTGGTTTATTTTACTTAGCAAAATGTCCTCAAGATTTATCCATGTTGTTGGATATTGTTTCCTTCATTTTAAGGCTGAATAATATTTCGTTGCATGTATATATCTCATTTTCTTTATTCATCCATCAGTGGGTCTTTTGGTTGTGAAATCACCATTGTTGTCTTAATTTGAATTCTTGGATAATTAGTGACATTTTATATGTTTTTATATACCTGTTGACCATTTGGATGTATTCTCTGGGCAATTCTCAATTCAAGTCATAAATCTTTCTTTAATTGGGTTATTTATATTTTTTGCTATTGAATTGTAGGAGTTCCTTATATATTTTGGAAATTAATCCCTTATTAGAGACATGGATTCAGGATATTTTATTTCATTCTGTATGCTGCCTTTCAGCTTTGTTACCTTTGCTGTGTAGGAATGGATTTGCTTTCATTTTTGTTTTTTGTTTTTGGTTGATTAGTTGGTTGGTTTCTATGTTTTCAGTGAAAAAGGTGATGAGATTTCTGTAAATTCCCTCCCTCCAGAAAAAATATTCCTTTCAATCCAGTTGGAGAAATAATGATAGACTGATCTAATTCAGCATAGGAGGTACCTACATGGGACTAATAGCAGCTCTCATCAACCTGCTGTATAATATTACTATGCCCTTGTCTAAAACAATTTAGAAACCTAGAATCAATGGAGTGCCTCTCATTCAGTTTACTGCCAGCTCAGTGAGGATGGGCAGCAGTGTTTTAGTTTGATATAGTCTCACTTTTCTATTTAGCCTTTGTTCTTGCACTTTCATGTCATATTTATGAAATTATTGCCAAGACCAATCTCATGAAGTTTTTTCCTGTGTTTTCTTCGAGGAACTTTACAGTTTCAAGTCTTAAATGTAAGTCTTTAATCAATTTTGAGTTAATTTTTGTGTATAGTGTAAGACAAGGGTCAAATTTTGTTCTTTTGCATGTGAATATCCAATTTTCCTAGTATCATTTGTTTAAAATACTATCCTTTATCCACTGTGTATTTTGGCACTCTTGTCAAAGACCTGTTGATCATATACTCATGGACTGATTTCTGGTCTCTCTATCCTGTTCCACTAGTTTATATAATTTGTCCCTATGCCAATGCCATGTAATTTATTGTAGCTTTTTTTATATATATAGTTTGAAACCAATAAGTGTGATGCCTCCAATTTTGTTCTTCCTCAAAATTTTTTGTCTATTACGAGTCTTTTGTGGTTCCATATGAATTTTAGAATTATTTTTTCTATTTCTATAAAAAATGCCATTGAGATTTTGATAGAGATTACACTAAATCTGAATCATTTTGGGTAGTATGGGACATGTTTAACAATAAGTCTTGGGCAGCCCAGATGGCTCAGTGGTTTAGTGCCACCTTCAGCCCAGGGTGAGGTCCTGGAGACCCAGGATCGAGTCCCACATCGGGCTCCCTGCATGGAGGCTGCTTCTCCCTCTGCCTGTGTCTCTGCCTCTCTCTCTCTCTGTGTGTCTTCCATGAATAAATAAATAAAATCTTAAAAAAATAATAATAAGCCTTATAATTCGTGAATACAGGTTTTCTTTATATTTGTTTTCATATTCTTTGATTTTTTTCATCAGTGTTTTGTAGTTTTGACTGTACAAGTCTTTCCAGTTCCTTAGTTAAGTTTATTCCTAAGTATTTTATTCTTTTTGGTGCTATTATAAATGAGATCGTTTTCCTAATTTCCTTTTCAGATGGTTGATTTTTAGTATATAGAAATACAACTGATTTTTGTGTGTTGATTTGGTATCCTGAAACTTTACTAAATTAGTTTACTAGTTCTTACAATTTTTTTTGCAGTATTTAGGTTTTCTATGCATAAGATCATGTCATTTGCAAACAGAGATCATTTAACTCTTCTTTTCCACCTGCGATGCCTTATTTCTTTTTCTTGCCTAATTGATCTGGCTAGGACTTCTGGTACTACAAGAGTGGTCATCCTTGCCTTGTTCCTGTTCTTAGAGGGAAAAACTTTCAGTTTTTCACTATTGAGTATAATATTAGCTGTGGGTATTTCATATATGGCCTTTATTGACAGAGCATTTTTAAAACACATTTAGGTAATACTTAGAACAACAACAACAACAACAACAACAACAAAACCTTGATATTATTCTAAACTACTTCTTGTTTATTACTCTTATAAACAACTTCTATAATTTTTAACCTAAAAATGGAATCGGTCATTTTACTGATTTTTTTTCCCAAAAGCTAAAGCAAAATTTTAATAAGTAGAGAGGAGAGGCTTCCGCCTCAATTTAACAGAGATGGAAATGAAAGATGTACTCTGGGAAGGGGCTTAGATTTTAAAGTTAATTATAGGTGAGCAGATATGAGAGCAGAGAGTTTTCTGACATCATTCATTTCAATTCAATAACATATTCAATAAATATCTAAGATCTTTTAAGTAGCATTTCCTTGTTGTAAGCATGAATGCTTGTACTAGATTTCCACTGCTGTATAACAAATTACCACAGATTTAACAGCTTAAAATAACACACATTTGTTATCTTACAGTTACCAGGGACAGGAGTCTGGGCACAACTCAATTAGGTCATCTGCTCAGGCCCTTAGTGAGCTACAATCTAGGTATCATGATAAGCAGCAGTCTCATCAGAGACTCAACCATAAGTCTAAGTTTTCCAACATATCTACAAAGATTGAACCATATTATTTTTGATTGGCTAAGGTTTTCAAAAATTTATTTAAAATTTTCATTAATCAGGGCAGCCCCGGTGGCGCAGTGGTTTAGCGCCACCTGTGGCCCAGGGTGTAATCCTGGAGACCCTGGATCGAGTCCCACATCAGGCTCTCTGTGTGATGCCTGCTTCTCCCTCTGCCTGTGTCTCTGCCTCTCTCTCTCTCTGTCTCTATGAATAAATAAATAAAATCTTTAAAAAAATTTTCATTAATCAAAATTATTACAATTATTATTTTTATTAACGAAAGGAAACATTAACAAAACTATCATATTCAAAGTCATCTAACTTTTTGATTTGTGTTTCTTTCTTTTATCAATTTGTTCTCTGGTCACTAAAGTAAAGTTTCGTCACTTTATATTCTCAGTCTGATTTCCTATTCTACTCTGGGATTTTACAAGGGACAGTTTCTACTACTCCTTGGGAAGCTATTTGGCACTGTGATAGACCTCTCCTTATTCTGTCTTGTTTTCCCTTTGCTCTGTCTCATCTCATTACTTCTCCATTTCTTCCTGCAATATCACATTGAAGGCTTTCATCTAATTTTCAATACACTATCACCTGCTCATCTTTTTTAAGTTCTGTTGCTTATCAAGCAGTTCTTTCTTACAGAATCGCTTTCCTTTGGAAACTGTGTGCCAGGTGTGTGATACTAACTTGCAGTGCTGCCAGATGAATCTTGTTTAATTTTCTTTTTAACCTTGCTTTAAATTTATAGAACAGCACATGTTCAAAATGCATTAAACATCAGGAGTAAAACACATTTGTTGTAGAGAAAAATGGAAAAGTATGTATATATGGCCTATTTTATTGATATATAAACAATGTGCTGCTCTTCTACAGGTGGTTGTATGTATAGGTCATTAAGAACAGGAAGGCACTAGAAGGTAATGGAAATTTGTGCACTCAGCACAGCAGGGAACAGCCTTTTAGCTCTACTTTAGAAAGAATTTCTCAATGGATGAGCTTGCAAAGTGCGATTCTGAGCACCAAAGCAAAAGCTAGCATTATTGGCATTAAGTCAATGTTCCACTTCAGGCATCCAAATGCTAAAATCTAACAGACATTACTCATAACTTTAAAAGCCACAAAATTCCTTTTATAAATTTCTAAACATAGGAAAGAGTATTCTCTGGAAGAATCAGAAGGATTTCTTTGTTTTAATCTGAAACTTATTTCTTCCAGTATTATTAGCCTTACAAAATACCTTATGTATATACATTCTGAAGTTTTTTTAAAATTTAGCTTAATAAATAGATATCTTATATAATTCCTTTTTTTGTTTAAAAAACAAATATTTTTTAAGTTTACAATAATAACAAAAACTAAGTCATATCTTATTTGTCATAAAGACAAGAGTTTAAATATAATGTCTGGTGCTAAAAATCAGGTGAAATGTCAAAAATATATGTATATATACTGCATGCTTGCTCCAGTGCAAGGTATTAATTTTATATTCAAGAACATTATAGCCAATTTAATTTAATTAGGGATATGTTATAATAAATGGAATCTAATATATTTTTATTCAAGAAAACAAATGTTCTCTGTCATGACTTTGGCAAGTTTATTCAGATACGCTTAAATACTTCCAGTGATACAGATTCCCTTATTTCACACTGTTTCCTACAGTGTTGAGCTGTTCTATTTTTTATATCTTATAAATTTTTTACTTTCATAGAAAATAAATTTGTTTCCCTAGACCCTAGTTTTACCTTGGAACTATCCATTATAAATCTGTTTTTTACATATCACCTTCTAGCAAATGTTTAAAAAAATTTTTAGCTTAAGACACACTCAGGTATGTCTAGAGTTTTTCTCAGTAATTTCCAATATGTTTTTCTGCACAAAATCTGGTTGGCCATTACCCTGATTATATGAGTGAACTTAAAATTACTCACAGTAACATAGGCTAAGATTACAATAGACTTTTTCTTTAATGTTTTCTTTATTCTGTCAACAGAATTTTATTCTGTTATTCAACACCCTATTTTATTTTCTAATATAGGTCTCAAGATAGGTCTTTTGAGTTCTGAAATTTATATTTGATTTTTTTTATAAACTTTGTGCTGAATTTGTTTATTTTTTTTTTTTTACACATAACTACTAGTGCCAAACACTATTCCAGATGCAGGAGATGGATTGCTGAACATAGCTTGATCACAATGGCCATATAATCTCTAGGAAGAATCAGACAATCAAATAATCACAGCAATAAATTTATAACTATAAACTGAGATAAATGCTCAAAAGAGAATAGTCCAGTTTATTACATACATTTATATCATTTTAATTCAATTTTCTCTTGCTAGATTTGTCCCATGCATCTACTGTAGGGATATTTTTTAAATCTGCATTATTTTATCCAACATACTGTTCCTTTTAGGTTTGTATCATCTGAAATTTTAATAAGTATAATTCTATATGTTCTTAAGCAAATCATTTTCCCCTTTTGAAAATCATTTTCCATCTCTAGTTAAATAAAGATAATTACATTGTCCCAGCCTTCAGCATAAGGCTATGATGAGGATCAAATGAGATATTTTACCTGAAAGTTCTCTGTGAACTATCAAATGCTATACAATGCCAGGCATTATTATTCTTCTAAGTTAATACATCATAAGCCAAATGGTCTTGTTTGTATAATTAAAGCTGTCATTAATCCGTTGATCAACAATCATTAGGAATATTAGTCCAACCAGTTAAAAAGTACTCAATTGTGTTTTTGTACTTCACCCATGTTTCTCTATTTTGTTCATAGAGATATTGCGGCAGAGAGTCAAAGCCTCACTGAAATCAAGGTATAAAGTGTATACATTTTCCTGCATTTTCCATTTCATTCCTTTATTATTTATTCAATTATTTGGTAATCAAAACAAATAAACATCATTTGGTCCTCTTTCTCACTCTACTCAACAATATCAGAACTCATCAAAGAATTGAAGGAAAATTTCCTGCCAGTTTCTTACTTATGTAATATTTTTAATTTGTTATGCAAATGGATATGCACAGTACATTTCTCCTTTTCCACCCTTTGAATTTTATTTCCAATTTCAAAGGTAACTCTTTTTTCTTTCATTTATTACTGACTGCAGGTGGGTTCTTAACAAGCAAGAGGTGTAGTATCACACTGAGAAGATATGAGGACTGAACACAGCTTTTAAATAAACTTTTATCCTCCTAGTTTTTCTTTTGGAAAAGATGAGTTATAAAAAGGTGATTTTTATCAATTTTAATAATAATTTGTGATTTCTGAAATATCCTGTAGCACATATCAGAGTAATTAACTCTCAAAACTTTACATTATTTGTTAATTATCATCCCTTGAACAGCAATAGATATAAAAAAGTGGCCTGTATTTTGATAAATGTAGTTCTACTTTTCATTTTCTCACTCTAAACCAAAGCCATAGCGTTATTAAAGAGCCATAGCATTATTATTTTTTTAAAGATTTTATGTATTTATTCCTGAGAGACACAGAGAGAGAGAAAGAGAAAGAGAGAGAGAGACATAGGCAGAGGGAGAAGCAGGCTCCATGCAGCAAGGAGCCTGATGCCGGACTTGATCCCAGGACTCCAGGATCACACCCTGGGCTGAAGGCTGCACCACCCAGGGATCCCAAGCCATAGCATTATTAAAGAGAGAATTAAACTGGTCTAGACAGATAGATGAACCAATAAGGGCTTTGTAAACTAACAATTAACTCCTTTTTTTTTAAAAGATTTTATTTATTTATTCATGAGAGAGAGAGAGGCAGAGACATAGGCAGAGGGAGAAGCAGGCTCCCTGAGGGGAGCCCAGTGAGAAACTAGATCCCAGGATCCTGGGATCACCTCTGAGCCAAAGGTTGAGGCTTAACCACTGAGCAACCCAGGTGTCCCAACAACTAACTCTTAATTCTGTATTTTATCTAAGCTTATGTTTAATTGAATTTTTATTGTACAGTGGCTTTTTCAAACACTGTCTCATATTTAATGTTTTCAAATGAAATTTTACCACCAGTTTAAAAATTCATTCGTTCACAGGGCATCTGGGTGGCTCAGTTGGTCGAGTGTCTGACACTTGGCTTTTACTTAGGTCATGATCTCAGGGGGCAAGGAATTGAGCCCCAAATCAGGCTCCATGCTCAGTGCAGAGTTTGAGATTTTTTTTTCCCTCTCCCTTTCCTCACTCCTCTGTTCCTCTCCCTACTCATGTGCTCTCTCTTAAATAAATAAATAAATAAATAAATAAATAAATAAATAAATAAATAAATTCACTATCAAGATGCTTCAGGTGCTATTTTAGATATTTGAGATTCAGCACTAAAAAAAACTAGCAAAGAAATAGATAAATCGCCCTTCCCTGATAGAGCTTACATTTCAGCAGAGACAGATAATTATAGACTGAAATAAATTAGAAAAAAATATGTAAATATGTTAAAAATGGTAAGTGCTATGAAGAAAAATAGAGCAGTTTGAGTAGGTGGAGAGGTTTTGAGGTGCGGAGGGGGTAGGTTATAATTTTAGTTGTGACAGGATAAGTAAAGTCACACTAGATCTTATTTAGTAAGTGCCATTTGAACAAAACCTTGTAGGAGGTGAAGGAGTTAGTTGTGGATGCCAGGAAGAGGAAGCAGATAGAGCAGAGGTCCTAAAGTGGGAGCATCCATAGAGAGAGACTAGTATGACTAGAGCCAAGTAGGGGAGGAGCAGTGCCGGTGGGATCAGAGACTTGTGGGGAGTGGAGTCATGGAAGGGCTTCTTAAGATACTGCAAGATTTCTGACTTTTACTCTGAGGGACATGGTGAGTCAGGGCAGAGTTATTAGCTAAGGTTGGATTCATTTTTTTATTTCTGTTGCAAAGGATTACTTTGCCTGCAAACTAAGTGTACACTAGTGGATGCAGGAGGACAATACTATAGGCTATTGTAATCATCCCAGTGAGAGACAATGATGATTATATAAGGGAAAAAGCAGTATACAGGTCAGAAATAATCACATTCTGGGCATTTAAAATAATTTTTACTATGATAATTTTAAAACATAGTACAAAGTAAAAATCATAGTATTATGAATACCCATTACTCGTAAAAGAGAATTATAAGGATTTTGCCATATTTGCTTTATCCCTCTTTATTATGTTCTTTCTTGCAAAATATTTTAAGGCAATCCCTAAATATCTTGTAATTTCCCCCAACTGCTTTATTATGATTTCCCAAAGCTACAGTTATCATGATCAATAAAAGTGTTGATACTCCATAGTATCCTCTAATATCATAACCAAATCTTCACAATCAATTTTTTTTCAGTTTTTTAAGAATGCACTTATATGGTTGCTTCCTTGGAATGGAATCTAAACAAATTTCTTACATGATTCTTTTGTTTTATTGTATCATTTAAATCTCTTTATTGTAAATCAGATTCTACTAGAATTCTTTCAAGTGAATCTCTAGAAGATAACATATAAGTAGATCATATTTTTAAAAATCTACTTTGCCAATTTCTGCCTTTTAACTGGAAAATTTAATCAATTTAAGTGTAAAGTAATCAGTGAAAAGGAAGAATTTCTGACATTTTGCTCTTTGGTGTCTTTGTTGCTCCCTATTTCCTTTATTACTGCCTTATTTGTAATTATTTGATTCTTTACAGTGTACAGTTTTTATTCTGTTCCATTTCTTTTTCTGCATTTTTTAAGTCATTTTCTTAGTGATTTCCCTGGGGATTACAATTAAGCCCTTAAACTTGTAACAATCTCTTTTGTACTAATACCACTTTAACTTCAATAGTATACAAAATCTCTGCTTCTATACAGCTCTGTCCCTCTCCCTTTATACTGTTGTCAGAAATTACAACACTGTTGCCCATTAACATAGATTTTTCATTAATGTTTTATGAGTTTGTCTTTTAAATCATATAGAGAAAGAGAAGAGGAGTTACACACCAAAAATGCAGTAACTCTGGCTTCATATTTACCTGTAGTTACCTATACAATGTTAGCTATTCTTCATATGGATGGCTTTATGTGATTGTCCAATATCCTTTTATTTCAGCCTGAAGTACTTCATTTAGTATTTCCTGTAGACAAGCCTACCAGGGACAAATACCCTCAGCTTTTGTTTTTCCGGGACTGTCTTAATTTCTCCTTCAATTTTGAAGAATAGTTTGACAGATATATAATTCTTGGTTGACTTTTTTTTTCTTTCAGCACTTTAAATATGTTAATCCATTGCTTTCTGACCTCCACAGCTTCTGCTGATTGTTTATTAATCTTATCCAGGATTCCTTGCAAAGAATGAATTTCTTCTCTCTAGCTGGTTTCAAGCTTTGTCTTTCAACTGTTTGTCTTAGGATCTCTTTGTGTTTATTCCTCTTGGAATTTGTTGAGCTCTATGGGTGTTTATGTTTTTATCAAAGTGGGAAATTTTAGGCCATTATTTTTTCAAATTTCTTTCTTCCCCCTTTTCTTTCTTTCCTTTCTTTCTGGGATTCCCATTAGGTGTATGTTGGTACACTTGATGGTGTTGCACAGACCTCTTAAGCTCTGCTAATTTTTCTTCTTATTTTTTTTTTTCTGCTCCTCAGGATGGATAAGTTCTGTCTTTAAGTTTACTGACTCCATTCTGCATGCTCAAATATGCCACTGAAACACTCCCAAGTGATTTCGTGATTTCAGTTATTTTACTTGTTAGTTCTAGAATTTCTGGCGTTCTTTCCCTTTTTAGGATTTCTATCTCTGTATTTATATTCTCTATCCATTAAAACATCTTTCTCATGGTTTCCTTCAGTTCTTTGTCCATGGTTCATTCAACTCTTTGATGTTGACTTTACCTAGTAAGTTCTGTGTTTCTGCTCCCTCAGAAACAGTTTCTCTTAAATTTTCCTGAGATTGAGTCATACTTTCTTGTCGCTTTGCATGGTTGAAAACTGAACAGTTTTAGATATTATAATGTAATAATTCTGGAAATAATTTTCTCCTCCTCATGATTTGTTTCTGCTGATTCTGTAGGTTATAGCTCTTTGTTTAGTGCCTTGTCTATATTATTTTTGTAAAAATTATATTATTTATCATGTGGTCTCTGAGATCTCTGATCCTTTGGCTTGAGTTTAGCTATTGTTTTGACAGATTTTCCTTAAACACCTGAAGGAAAAAAAAAAAAAGATTCTTCTGATCTTTGCAAACTGTTCTATACTGGGGTCTTCTTTAATGTTTAGCTAGGCTGTTTACAACTTTGCTTTAGCCTTCACTTCTTGTTTTTGCTGAGGCTAAATATCAGACAGAGATGAAAGCTTAAGGTCTTCTCAAGGTCTTTTTTGAGCATGACTCTTGCTGTGGGCAATGGATGTCTTTCTAAATCCCCCCATATACACAGAAACTTTCAATGCCTTAATTCTCAAAAAAAAAAAAAAAAAAACACTCTTTCCAGCTATTTTCCTCTGCCCCAGATGGAAGCAGGTTATTTATTTTATTTTATTTTCAGTGTTTTTTAGAAATGTCATCTGTGTAGCCACTTTTCTATGATGAGGAAGTTCTAGTTAGGAAAAACAAAGATCAGCAATTTGCATCAGTTCTTCAGGTGACCCTCAGGTCAGACAGAGAAACACAATTCTTTGAGAATAAGATATGCCATGTTCTTTCTGGAACCAGGGAGCAGGGTTCCATATTGGGAACATGAACTGTCATCTTTAAAATCACAGTAAAGGGATCCCTGGGTGGCACGCAGCAGTTTGGCGCCTGCCTTTGGCCCAAGGCGTGATCCTGGAGACCCAGGATCGAATCCCACATCGGGCTCCCGGTGCATGGAGCCTGCTTCTCCCTCTGCCTGTGTCTCTGCCTCTCTCTCTCTCTCTGTGTGACTATCATAAATAAAAAATAAATAAATAAAAATAAAATAAAATCACAGTAAAGCCAAGGAGGGAGGTAATGCAAGAAGTAAACATGATACAAAGTTCTGCTATTTTTTGGTTGTTTCTTTCTTGATTCAGTATTTGCTTAGTTGCTATAGAATTTTGCCTATTTTTCTAGAATTCTATTAATATTGATTAATTATTAATAGAATAATTAATAATTATTAAAGTCTGACAGCTTTCATGTTTCTTTTGTGTGTTTCCGCAGAAAGATATGCCTTTGGAAATACCTATCTACTCCATCATTTTCACCGATATCACTTTATTTGTTTAAATTTTAATATCTCTTATTATGAGTAAAATTGAGCATCTCTTTTTATGTCTGAGCACAATTTTTATATTCTATAAAGTGTTCATAATTTTTGCCCATTTCTGTATCATGTTGAATATATTTTGAAGGAAAGTGTATCAAAAAAATGTCAGTTGTCCCCAGCCACTGTCCAATCTTCTCTGTCATTGTACAATTTTTGTTTTTTTCTTTTTCTCAATTTTTAATTTTATTCTACAAATGTACACATATGGTTAAAACATATTTTTAAAAAGATTTACTTATTTATTTTAGACTGAGGGAGACAGTCTTTAAGTAGACTTCCCACTGAGTATCAAGGCTGAGGTGGGGCTCAATCTCATGACCCATGAGATCATGACCAGAGATGAAACCAAGTCAGACCGGCTGAGCCATACAGTCACCCCTAGTCAAAACATACTTTCAATATTTTGCTAGAATTTGTTATGTCTCAATTAGCCATACCCTTTTTTAAAAAGTAAATATACTAACATAAGCAAAAAGAAGAAAATAAAAAATATCTATAACCTCACAACCTAGAGATAACAACTATAATAATGTAGGTATACTTTATAAATTTTAATGTGAAACACCAAAAAAAAATGACCATACTTGTACAGATGTTTCAAAAAATATGACCATATATAGAAAAATATGGCCATACATATATTTTAATGGAAAATGATTTTTAAAAGGTTGTTATGTTTAATTGAGCCAAAAAGGTAAAATAAAATCTATATATAAAAATAATGGAGGCTTTTCAGCAAATGATGCTGAAACAGTTAGATATCCATAAACCAAAAAAGTGTCTCATATACGTCATCATATGAAAATATTAACTCAAAATATATTGCAGACCAAAATGTAAAACCTAAAACTGTTTAATTCCTAGAAGAAAAGACCAGGAAAAAAATCTTTGTTATTTGGCCCTAGGCAAAGAAAGATATTCTTTTTCTTCAATTTTTCTATTGTGACAAAATACACATAACATTTGCTAACTTCACCATTTCAAAGTATACAATAACTAGACCAATGGCTGACTAGAATAAAGTATATATCTACCAGCCCCTCTTGCAGTTAAGTGTAGAGTGATGATTACATCCTGGCCAACGTGATATTTGCAAAAGTAATGTGAGCAACTCTAAATTTTACCATGTAAGAAAAGGGGTATATATTTCTTACTCCATTTTTTCCTCCATTCCAATGCCTGGAATGTGAGTGTGATGATACATTTAGGACCATATAAGATAAAGGCAATTTTCTGTTGCAAAACAACAACATAGTAAATCGCAAGTTTCTAGAAAACTTCATGGAACATACCTGTGAAAGCAGCATTTGGCCTCTATTTGCATTTCATTACTTGAGAGGGAAAGATATTTCTAGCTCATTTAAGTCACAGTTATTTTTTAAATATATATTATATATATATATATTAAATATATATAATTAAATATATATATTATATATATATAATGTATCCTATGTCCCAAGAAATACAAATATTCACTAATGATGCTTCTAACTAGCAGCAGCCATTAACACTAGAAAATCAAGTAGATGGCAGCCCGGGTGGCTCAATGGTTTAGCGCCACCTTAGGCCCAGGGCCTGATCCTGGAGGCCCCAGAATCGACTCCCACGCTGGGCTCCCTGCATGGAGCTGGCTTCTCCCTCTGCCTGTGTCTCTGCCTCTCTCTCTCTCTCTCTCTCTCTCTCTCTCTCTCTCTCTCTCTCATGAATAAATAAATAAAATATTTTAAAAAAAGATCAAGTAGACCTGACAGATAAAGAACCCTATAAGGACAACATGCAAAATTAATATATAATCATTCATACTTTAAACAAGTACTTTTATAATCTATTAGAAGTGGAGGGAAATATTTTTTAAAAAGAAAATACTTGTGGTAAGGATAATCTACTTTATTTAAAATAAATAGATTTTAAGAGATATGAATTAT
The DNA here is from genome assembly GCF_905146905.1 of Nyctereutes procyonoides. Lineage (NCBI taxonomy): Eukaryota > Metazoa > Chordata > Mammalia > Carnivora > Canidae > Nyctereutes > Nyctereutes procyonoides. Next base: position 30,973,525 of record NW_026575126.1, on the reverse strand, counting down.
TTTTATTGCTGAGGTTGCATAGTGTGTATATCAGAATATAATAGTAAAGACACAAAGTTAAAGTTACATTGTTATTGAAAAAGAAGAGAGATTATCAGTAGCAAAAAATGTTGCAGACAGTAAGGTTTGGAGACAGAGTAAGGAAAATGTTAAGAAAGAAATGGTTAACCAAGAAGCTACTCTGGAAAGAGATGGCTACTGAAGAGTTTTGGAGAAAACCTGATGCATACTATATAATGTAACTTCTACCTTCCCACTTACTCTTCAGTAAAATCTATGGCTCACTAGTGTTATAGAAATCATAATTTCCATTTAGTAACTCAAAAACATATTGAATTGTGTTTCAAAGTTGGCATAGACTCAATGAAAACATTCTCTCTAGAAAAGCTCAGTCAAATCTGAATTATATATCATGTCACACACAGTTATAAGTACTAGGTATACAAATGTAAACAAGATAAAAATCCCATCCTCCAAGATTTCACAGTCTAAAAAGTCATGAAGCAAATGAAGCAAAAAGTGACAAAACAACGTAACACATATTGGGTAGTAGGAATACATAAAGCATGCTACGACAGTGCAAAGACAGAAAGACTAAATCTAGTGATAGGGTAGAGAAGGAGGAAATGCTTTTCGTGGATGCAGATTGGAATTCTTCATGGAGGGAAGGGAATATAATCATAGGTAAAAGGAACAGCCATGTAAAATGTAAAGAGCTATGAACCAGTCAGTATGCTACTTTGATAGCCTACAAGTGGTTTGGAATTAATTATGAGAGTTCAGACTATGTTAGGGAGGGCTGAAAGTAGATGCATTGGGAGAGTTATACAACTTTTCAATCCATCTTAAGGACTTTTGAATTCTCCCTTCATGTAGGAAAATTAAAACAACAGATTCACTTATTCACTAAATAGTATTTTTTAAGACATCCAGACAATGTTTTAGATACTAATATATGGAAGGAACAACCTATATCTTAATGGGAGAATTTTTTTAAATATACAGAATAATAATATAATATAATATAACATAATATAATATAAAAATATATTGAAAAACATATGTAAGGAATCAGATGCTTTGTTTCTGGGAGAAAATGGTTAGTGTTATAGATAACATGGTGTGGGCAGGGAGGAGAGATTTGGTGATTGGAGTGGTAAAAAAGAAAAAAAAAAAGCTAATACTGTAGATTGAATAATTTTGTCCCTCCTCCAAAATCCATGCTTTTAACTCTAATCCCCAATGTGATGGTCTTTTAAGGTGGAGCTTTTGAGAGGTGATAAAATCCTGTGGATAGAGTCTTCATGAATAGGATTAGGGCTCTTACAAAAGTGATCTCAGAGTTTCCTTTCCTTTCTGCCATGTAAGGACATAATGAGAAGACAGCCATCTATGAATCAGAAAGTGGAGCCACCAAATCTGCTAGCACCTTGATCTTGGACTTCTCAACCTCCAAAAGTGTGAGAAATAAATTTCTGTTGTCAAGACAGACTAGGTAAACAAGTCACCTGGTCTATTGTATTCTATAATAGCATCCCCCGCAAAAAAGAACTAAGACAGCCAGTATGAAATGAACACTGTAAATAAAAAGTAAGAATGACTTTGGAGAGTCAGGTAGGGGCCAAATTATACAGAAATACATAAACTAGGTAAATGAAAGTGAATATGTTAGATTTCAATGGAAATCTTTTGGAAGCTTCTACGCATGAAATGGCATGATCTGATTTATGTTTTAGAAATATACTTCTGGTTTCTATATGGAGGATAAATATTTAAGCAAGAATGAAGCAAAGATTCTAGTTAGGAGGCTATTTCACAATGTTAGACCAGAGTATTATGGAAATGGGGTAGAAAAGGGAAAAAAATTGAGAAACATTTGGATTTGGAATATATTTTGGCAGAAGAGATGTAACAGGCTATCCAGAAGGAACAGGCGTGAAGTATGAAAAATATGACTCATATTTTAGTCTGAGCAAAGAGTAGATCAATATGCCAATACTTGGCTGGGATGGGGAAAATTTGAGAAGAGTGAATTTGAACAGGAATGGATTGAGAAAAATGAAAATTATTAGTTCTATTTTGACCTTGTTTAGTTTATTTATGTCTACTAAGCAGAGAGTGGAAATGCTGAATGGAACATAATAGTCTGGAACCTAGGAGAGGTCTGGTATAGAAATACAAACTTTAGTGTCATTAGCATATGGTGATACTTAACTCATGGGAGTAGAAAGATCATCTTGGAAGAAAAACTGCAAAGAGAAAAGACAGAGGGCTAATGGCCAAAAATGAGGGTCCTTTACCACTAAGATATCTGTCAAAGGAGGAGAAGTTATACAGGAGATTTCAAAGGGGCCACCAGGGAAGCAGAAAGGAGAAAAAAATTAACAACAACAATAACAGTCCAATGTTATGTTGCTGTTGACTTGGAAGAAATATTTTAAGAATGGAGCCAGTAGTCAATTGTGTCAAATGCCATATAGAAGTCAAATAAGATAATTACAATGAAACATTGGCTCTGGCAAAATGCAGGTCATCATTGATTTTGACAAGAGCCAATGCATAGAGTAGTAGATACTAAAATTGTATTGCAGTAGTTTGAGAAAACAATGAGTGAGGTAAAAGTGCTCATAAAAAACTATTTTAAGGAATATTACCATGAAAGGGAGCAGAAGAAGGGTTGGTGAATGTAAAAATGTTAAGGGTCAAGGGAGGATCTTAATTTAAGGTTTTATTGTAATTCACGTTTGCATTCACATAATTTAAAGAGTTAAATAATTCTCTTTTTAAATTTATTTATTTATTTATTTATTTATTTATTTATTTATTTATTTATTTCTTCATTCATTCATTCATTCGAGACACAGAGAGATAGGCAGAGGAAGAACCAGGCTCCCCAGGGGGAGCCTGACATGGACTCTATCCCAGAATCCCAGGATCACACCCTGAGTGGAAGGCAGACACTCAATCACTGAGCCACCCTGGCATCCCTAGAGTTAAATAATTCTAAAAAGCTTTTATACACATGTAACTTAACTGTTCTCTTCTTAAATCACACGTATACTTCCCCTTTTTGCTCAATCCTCAGAAATCCTAGAAATAAGAAATTCTTCAGTTATTTTAGCTGTTGCTTATGGTTTTCTCTTGCCTTTTATATCTTCATGTGCTTCCTTTGTCTGTGTCAGACTTTCCTTCTTGGCTATTTTTCTTTTGTTTTCCTCACTCCCTTTTTCTTTCCTTTTATTTCTGTTTCCAATTCTCCTTTAATCTTATTCCTATTATTTCCCCATTTCTAACTTAGCTCTACTTTATTTTCTTATTTTTGTTTTCCTTCCCCTCTTTCTCTTCATCCTCCTCCTTCTTTCCCTAACCTATCTCTATTTTTTCTCTCAGACAGTGCACTCAAGTGTCATATACATTGGCACTTTTTTTTTTAAGATTTTGTTTATTTATTTGAGAGAGAGAGCACAAGCTGGAGATTGGGTTGGGGGAGGGACATAGGGAGGTGAAGAAGTAGGCTCCCCGCTAAGCAGGGAACCCGATCTGGGGCTTGATCCCAGGACCCTGGGATCATGACCTGAGCCAAGCAGATGCTTAACCAGCCAGGCACCCCACATTGGCACTTCTTAAATAAGATTTTTAATCCATGTTCTTAAATTTGAGTTGTTAGCCAAACACTTGTAGTTCCTCTTCTAAGGAGGAAAAACAGGTTTTTTGAGTGTCCCAATAACTTTATATTTTTTCAGCATCATTATTATTCGATGAAATAATAAGTAAATGATATGCATAGAATATATTTCTAATAAATTGAAAGATTTCTGAGAATAGAAAGCCTCTTTCATTCAATAGGTATTTCTTTAAGGTCAGCTACTTTGTCTTATTCTTCTAACCCTAAATCGCACCTAATACTGTGGCTGGAATGTAATAGCTGTTCGAAACTTTTATGTTAACTGTATTAGTAATCTCCCTAGTAAGCAGAATACAGTGTTAGCATATTGATAAAATCTGGTTGTGTCAACATAAACATGATTACACATGGCTCTTGTTTGTATTGACTATTTTCATGTCAAACCTTGATCTTCAAAGTAAAATAATATTTAATGAAAAACCCATACTACCATTAACTAAATGGCAGATTTTGTTCATATGCTTCATTGGTTACTTGATATGGCTTTTGCATTTACTCAGTAATATGTGCTAGATACTTATGCTACCCTCAAGGACTAGAAGAAGTGGTTACAAAATAGTGTGATAAATGCTATGAAACAGTAGTAAGAAACAAAAGAGAAAGCCTCTGATTTTTCTTGTAAATCTGAGTAGGTTCAGAGAGGTAGGAACTTTTGATCTGAGTCTGAAAGTGTGAGTGGTGAAAGCCATATCCATGTAATCTTTATAACAAACAGTTGCAAGATACAGTTATAGTTTTAGTGAAAAAAGTAATATATATATATAAATATATTAAAGTAAATTATATTATTTAGCATTACTATATTACTTAATATATTACTTAATATTTAAGTAATATATATTATACATATAATATATTTAAACACTTCTTACTTTCTTTTAGTAGAGCATGTAAAGAAATATGGACAGCAGGAAACATGCCATCTAGACACAAGAGCAATTTAAACTGAGCCCACTCAGTGCAGAAGCATTTAAGTCAGAATCTTCATATAATTTCATTTTATTTAAAGCATTATTAAGAAATACCCTCCAGCTTATCATGTGTGAATTTTAAGCCTCAGGGGTATTAGGTTTGACTGAGACAGAGCACTTCTGGGATTATATTAATTTAGGCAGTAGTACCTGTTAGTAAGCATTTGATTGCCCACAGTACAGAAGGATTTAATCATGTTATTGATTTGTTGGCAAATATTGGATGAAATCCCCTGATATTGCTGGGCATTCCAAATTTTATTGGATCTGTGAGTCATTTTCTTTTGTGTTTAAACTTGTGATATCTTCCTATAAATAGAAAACCCCAGGTGTTAACTGTGAAAGAACATTCACTGTTATGCAGCTGTACCCTAAGCTTGTGCCTCTGATGCTCAGTTATAACAAGTGTTTGACTCATTTTCAATTTTAATTTTATTTTGTGATTTCTAAATCATTCAATAGGAGAGAAAGTATAAAATGAGTATAAGTTATCTAAGCAAAGACAATCCCTTCAGGAGGTGTTCTAAAGACCAAAAGGGCTAAATGATGTGCCTAGATACTTTTTGTTAAATTATAAAACTTCCTTTCTAAACACATTGCCCTAGATTTGTCTTTAAAAACAAGGCAACTGGATTGACTTATTGTATATTTAATTTCAACAGAAATATGTAAGTGTATATCTTTTATGCGCCATAGTATACTGAGGTCAATTATACTTCTAGATCCAGCCAAGTCCCCATAAATCCTGTTTTGGCAAATTTTATACCATTGCTAAGGTATAGCATCTGATATTTCACAGTGATGATAGGCCCTCTATTCAAAAGTAAGGACTCAAAGTTCTCAAAACCTAAGGCTGCTAGCATTTACAATTTGGTAATCATGGTATTATAAATAGAATTTACTTAACCTTTGAAGTGTCCTAGAACATGTAGATTAAGTCCACAGAATTGTCGATTGGTTGGACCTCCTGAGAGAACACAGTCTGGAGTGAAACAGTAACTGAGAGAAGGAAAGAAAAGAAACTATAACCACAGCAGAATAACAAAGAGTTGCTTCTTTGTCTTTCTAAGAGAAAAGTGATTATATTTCTTACATTAGGTTTTACATTAGATTACACTGTATTGAGGTAGGTTGGATTTAGCCTACACAATCTGATTTAATACTTCATAGGTTTTACATTAAGTTTCTAATGGCATGTCTTTTTTTTTTTTTTTAAGATTTTGTTTATTTATTCATGAGAGACAGAGAGTGAGAGGCAGAGACATAGGCAGAGGGAAAAGCAGGCTTCCCCTGGGGAGCCTGATGCAGGACTGGATCCCAGGATCCCAGGATCATGAGCTGAGCCAAAGGTAGACGCTCAACTACTAAGCCACCCAGTTGCCCCTCTAATGGCATGTCTTAATAGCTAATGGTTGTGATGGTAATTTTTTCCCCAGCCCAGATTTTTTTTTTCCTGTTTCACTCCTTTTTTGCCTTAAGCATTAGAAGAAACCAAGGAAATTTGGGAATGAGAGGAGTATCTAGCAAGGAAAGTAACTTCAGAGATCACTGGGAAAAATAGAACCTTGAGTATTTAAGATCATGGTCTCAGAAAATAAGCACACAAAAATGAAAAACAAGAAATGAGATTTAACCATAAATTTACATATGTATATTTTTCAAATATATTTCTAGACACACGTAGCAAAAGTTTTCATATTTCAAATGGTAAATATGCAATTAAATTTTCTCTGATTTTGTTTAAAGTAAGAGAAAGCACTGGATTAAATTTTTATCCCAGTTCTACCACCAATAAACTGTAAATTTCGACAGGTGGTTAAACCTCTCTGACCCTCACGTTATTTAGGCTCACTTCAACTTGGTGAATATGGGTTGTTCTCATATAGGTGCTAGTCCTTCTGGTTAATTCTGGGAGCCCAAAAGTGAAAATTAATTCTACTTGCTGTAATTCCCAATTCTAATCTCACCCTACATAATAATTTGTAGATTGTCCACATTGCTCCAAAATGTTCTCCTTATAATGGAAATATTCTCAAAGGTTTTTAAATGTTTCAATAGCACCCTGTGGCCTGCTTCAAAACAAAACAAAACAAAAGGCAAATACTTTAATTCCCTAGAAATGTATACCTGACTCGTTGTGGTTGGTCTCTCTTTGCCACTCTTTTATCTATTTTTACCCCTCTTCACTAAACCTCATAATAATCACCATGCTGTCTCAGCAATGCTGTCTTGTTTTTTCTTTTGTACCTTTGTAGGAACACCTAAAATAGCATTCTTATCACTAAAATGGCATTCTTTCCACCTACAATAGCATTCTTTATCACTTCCATTTATCCCGAACTTGTGCTAATCCTTTGTACCTCAGTACCTAATGCCTCTTCAAAGGTAAGCCTCTTCTCACCTTGCTGATTGACATATTATGGAACTTATCATGTAGTAAATCTCTTTATGAATCTGTTTGCCAACTATATTAGAGATCTCAGAATACTGATTGAAAGTATGTATTGCTGAATCAGATTGCCTAGGTTCAAGTTTAACCAACTTCAATACTACGCAACTTTGCGTAAGTTATTTAACGTCTTCCATCTTCTGTTGCTTAATGTGTAAAATGGGAAGTGATAATTAGTACCTAGATGTTAGGAATATTATAAGGATTAGAAAACAAACAAATATAAAACCAAACAAGCGAAAAAATTAAAATCAAATCAATGCATATTAAATGCTGTACACAAAGCCTGATACGTAAGTGCTTAATAAATGTAATTTATTGTTGTTAAGGATGTCTCATCTCTGTATCTCTAGTATCTTATGTATTTCCTGACGTGACCCTTTACTAATTCATTAATAATAAGGATATTTCTCATGCGCCTCTGTGCCAAATATATGATTGCAGAACATACAAATAAAAGAGTAAGATGAAAGATGAATGTAAGAATGAATGAGAGATGAACAAAGAAAAGTTCGATCCCTATCCATGAAGAGTGTTTGCTGTCTAGTAGGGGAAAAGACACGTAAGTGAAGAATATAATAAGGAGTGTGTATCAGTTCTGGTTTACTACAGGAGGCAAAATCTTTTCAAAGTATAGCAACAGAGACACAGGCAGAGGGAGAAGCAGGCTCCATGCTGGGAGCCCGATGGGGGACTCGATCCCGGGACCAGGATCATGCCCTGAGCCGAAGGCAGACACTCAACTGCTGAGCCATCCAGGAGTCCCAATGGAAAGGAATTCTAATTCAAGGAATTGTAGCTTGGAAAATTGTTGATCAAGCCAGGAATGGAAGTCACGATCAGCCACTAGATTCCTAAACTTAACGGCCCGTCACTAAGGTTGTAATCCAGGAAATATCAGACTGTTCCTGCTGCAAAAACTGCCTCTCATCCACATAATGCTGGTAGCTAAAGGCTGAGAAGCTGAGTGTGAGGTTCTTCAAGTGCCTCCATGCCCTCTAGTATACTTGCCATGACACCCGAGTTTCACTGTCCAAATCGTGAGAATGCATCTAGTTCGACCATCCAGCACAAATCTGTGGAATGCTGTTTTTCACTTCCCAGCCTCTCCAAAAACAAAGTGACCATGTAATTTGTAGGAAAATATTTTACTTTTAAGTCTTTACTTTAAAATGTATTTTGAGCATTCTTATAAAAATTCTTACCATTCCAAACTCAGCAGTCACTTCACAGACTCATATAGAAAACTATTATTCAGGATCCCTGGGTGGCCCAGTGGTTAAGCGTCTGCCTTCAACCCAGAGCATGATCCTGGAGACCCAGGATGGAGCCCCACATTGGGCTTCCTGCATGGAGCCTGCTTCTCCCTCTGCCTGTGTCTCTGCCTCTCTCTCTCTCTCTCTCTCTCTCTGTGTGTGTGTGTGTGTGTCTCTCGTGAATAAATAAATAAAATCTTTAAAAAAAAAAAAAAGCAAGTATTATTCTAGATCTACCTAGTGGCCCAGTGCTAGAGTTACACTCTCAGCATTTTATGAAGCAAGGGTAGGAGCATGTAAAGCAGCTCAAGGTGGAGAGTGTAGGTTCAGAAGAACTTCTTGAAAGAAGAGCTCTGTGGAGAGGAAAGCAAGGAAGCAGTTAAAATAATATTAATGTGGTCTTCCATTCAAGTGTTCCTTTACAAGGAGACATCTCCCTGCTTAGGATATTTTCTTTTTTGAAAAGGATATATTTGTGAAATACTATTAACCAATTTAAAAAGTTGGATGCGGAATATAGAATAATTTAGAGTACTCTTACACACAAATACTTATGGGTTCTGATTGGATTTCTATGCATTGAGGTCATATTGGCTACCACCACTAAATATTTGCAAACAGATAATTGTGTCTGCCACATTCACTGAGCACTGCCTTAAGGAAGATTTGGAACCTTATTAATAGAGGCTTTCCTATATTATGCTCTTTGTTTAAACTATGCTCAAACTAAAACCAAAACTAGAAATGAGAACTTGACCATCTTGTTGTTTTCTTTCATTTCTTATTACAAAATCAAAGCAAATTTTCATCACAAGAAAATTATTTTGTTTTTTAGAAGAGACAATTTTGGGGAGATAAGCCTGTTTAAATTCATTTGATTTTTGTAACGTACGTTGCTGTTGGTTTTATTGGGAAAGGAGACTATCATTTAAAAATGTTTTTTTGGGGATCCCTGGGTGGCGCAGCGGTTTAGCGCCTGCCTTTGGCCCAGGGCATGATCCTGGAGACCTGAGATCGAATCCCACATCGGGCTCCCGGTGCATGGAGCCAGCTTCTCCCTCTGCCTATGTCTCTGCCTCTCCCCCCCTCTCTCTCTGTGACTATCATAAATAAATAAATAAAAATTAAAAAAAAATAAAAATTTTTTTTGCATTCACATTCCACATAATAATATTAATTATTGGCATTCTACAGTTTCCAAAGAGCTGAGAAATCAGTTTTAATTTACCTAACTGTATGTCTTTGTAGTAGAGCTGTGGCTTAGCTATAGAAAACAGGTAGGTCATTCATTAAAAGCCACTTTACCATAGAAAGCAACAAATGAATTTTCAAACAAATGCTTAGCATTATATTCTCTCCGATAAATCTCATGACTAATCTTGACCTTTTCAACTCTTGAATTTAATTATCTCTTCAGCCACAGTGAAAGATATAAAGTTATTAGAAATTATCTCTTAGTGGGGCACCTGAATGGCAGAGTTGGTTAAGCATCTAACTCTTGGTTTTGCCTTATCTCACAATCTCACAATAATTTGTATTTTTACAAATGGGTTGTGATTGGGTTGTGATCTATGTCCTGATCTCAGGGTCCTGAGATTGAGCCCCTTTTGGGCTCTGCACTCAGTGCAGAGTCTGTTAAAGTTTTTCTCTCCCCTCCCCACTGTGTGCTTGCACGGGCTCTCTCTCTCTTTCTCTCTGCCTCCCTCTCTCCCTCAAATAATAAATAAATCTTTAAAAAAAAAAAAAGAAAGAAAGAAATTACCTCTTGTATATTAAAAATATCCATGGGATCCCTGGGTGGCTCAGTGGTTCAGCGCCTGCCTTTGGCCCAGGGCGTGATCCTAGAGAGCCGGGATCGAGTCCCACATCGGGCTTCCTGCATGGAGCCTGCTTCTCCCTCTGCCTGTGTCTCTGCCTCTCTCTCTATATATGTCTATCATGAATAAATAATAAAATCTTAAAAAAAATATCCAATTGGTAGTATTTCCTAACTATATTGAGAGTATTCTTTTTAATTAACATTGAAAATTTTGATATTCATATCACTTTTTAAATTCTCTTTGAATCAGTTTTGTTGTTGTTTTGGTGTGGGGCTTTTATGTTGTTTTATTTTGGTTTATTTGCTTCTCTCTGAACTTTTATATAAGGTGAGAAGAAACTTGTTAACTTACATCTCTTTATTTTCTAGTAATGTAAATGTACCTTCCCTATGCTTTTATAGGTAAAAGCATACTAGTGCCCTTTTACTATTTTTTAAAGGACAGATAAACCATGAAAGTAATACTATTTTATACAATGTGGATTATAGAGTGTCTTCACTTTCATCATAAACTGTGATAAATATCTGTGCCTATAAAATCGTATTCATTTTTATAATAATCTAAGAAATTTTAGAACTAGTCGGGATTTAAATAAAATTTCATTAGATTACTGAATGAAAGTCAAACATACAAAAAACTACCTTCAAGATTTTCAATATTCCTTAAATTTTGATTTAAAAAGCAGTTCAACTTATTGTATAATAATAGCAATAGTAAGCAATACTATGACGGACATGTTGGTTGAATAACACCACCGCAGTTTAGGAAACTGACTCGAGTTTAAGGGGTAAGCCTGACTGATTGAATTGCAATAGCATCAACCTTGTCATTAATTGGCTGAAGTTTCATTATGCGGCCAAACTCTGGCTTTGAAACACAAAAAGAGGAGTTGGAATCCTTGTTTTTCAATGAGAGAGAATTTCTACCATCCTTGAAAACAGTATAGAGTCCTTTCTGCTGTTGGCAATCATTCTACAATCATGAGGGGTGATGTGAATTATAGATGACAGAAGAACAGGAGAGAACATGGTTCCTCAATAACATAATTGAGCCAGTGAGTCAATCAAACCAGAAGCCTAGTTTCTTTCTAGCTTTCCTGTTAAATGAGCTAATAAACTTCTTTATTGTTTAAGCAAATTTTTGTTCAGTTTTCCATCACTTGTACCTGAAAACCCTGATTGATATAAAGCAGAAAGTGAAAGCCTCCCCCTCTACCTCCCCAACATATAACCTTAAGGTAATCATTGTTATCTATTGTATATGAAATCTTTCACATCTTGTCTCTATTCATACAAAAATATATTCCTCTCTCTTGCTATAAATATATATATATATACATACACACACACAATATAATGAGAGATTCCTTTGATATTATTATTATTACAAATGGAATGATACTGTACACAATGATATGCATCAAGCTTTCTTCTCCACTTAACAATGTAAGATGGGCAATTTTTATATTGCTATACATAATAGGAAACCCATTCTTTGTAATGACTGCATAGTATATCATTATGTGATCTTTTAATCCCTTTAGCAATTGTCCTAATAATAGAAATTCAAATTGTTTGGAGTTTTTACTATTATGAACAGCATAATAAGTACTTCTACACATATATCTTTGAGTAAGTGTGAAAGTATTTCATAGGGTAGATTCATCACAATGAAAAGTGACAACTCTCCATTTTGATTTTCTTGTTTATTCTGCTCAGCAGTGGTGACTATATTGAGGCATAGGGAATTATTTTTTTTTAAGATTTTATTTATTTTTTCTGAGAGACACAGAGACAGAGAGAGACACAAGCAGAGGGAGAAGCAGGCTCCACTCTTGGAGCCCGACATGGGACTCGATCCCAGGTCTCCAGGATCACACCCCGGGCTGAAGGTGGCCCTGAGCCACCCGGGGTGCCCAGGCATAGGGAATTAAATAATTTGCTAATACAGAGCTAGTAAATGTTGGAGTCAGTATTTTACTCAAGGCATTTGACTTTAGAGCCAGTACTCCTTTTTTTCTTTTTTTTTTAAGATATATTTATTTATTTTAGAGAGAAAGCATATGCAAGCAAGGGGAGGAGCAGAGTGAGAGGGAGAGAATCTCAAGCAGACTCCCTGCTGGTTGGGACCCTATATGGAGCTCAATCTCATTACCCCAAGATCATGACCTGAGCCAAAATCAAGAGTTGGATACTTAGCTGACTGAGTCTCCCAGGTGCTCCTAGAGCTAGCACTCTTATGCATTGCATTATGCCACCTCCTTTTTAGGACTTTGTTTGAAATTGCTTTAGATTTATCAATAAATTTGGCAAGATTTATCTCTCTACTTCATATCTTCATTTTGGTTTCCCAGAAAAAAATATTAGTTTTTTTTCCATGTAGACAAGACATTTCTCATTAAAAATAATCCTGGGTATCTTGCACTTTATATTAGACCTTTTTAATATAAGGATGTTTGAAATTAGATGTTTTTACCAGGGCTCTCAAGAAAAGAAAAAGGATAAAGAAGGTAAACTTCCTAAATTAGCAGTCTAACTTATGGAGAGAAATATAAAGCATTATTTTTATATTAAAACTGGATATATTACATAAAAGAGAGTTCACACAATTTGTTTCCATAAAACATAAGGAAAAGGTATTTTGTGTTAGCTACAATTAGTTAGCTATTGGTACAAAAAAAATAAATCTTGGAACTTAAAGTGACAAACATCTACTACCCCATACAGTTTCTGAGGTCAAGATTCTGATGAAGCCTAACAGGACAGTTCTATTTTGGATCTCTCAAAGGCTGTAGTAAAGCTGTTGACCAGGCCTGCAGTCATTTAGGGATAAAGGATCTGCTTCCCAGTTCACTCACTCACATAGCTATTGACAGAAGGCTTCAGTTACTATCACATAACCCTGTAGGCTGGTAAAGCTACTCAGCTACAAGCAAAGGCAATTTTTTTTTACGGATAAGATTGCAGAATGAAGAGCCCAGAAAGCTGAGCCAAGGGTCATGGGGAACCACTCCCAAAGAGAACTGAGTTTAATCAAGAAACATTTCCTACCCTGGAATAGGTGAAAAGGTGGCATGAGCCTGACTGAATTTCAGAGTTTCCTTGTATCTTTTCTTCCCCTCCTTCTTTCTGAGTGAGATGTACAGTGTGATTATCTTCTTTCTATCTTACCATTGTAGGAATTGTGTGTAAAGGGCTGGTAATTTACCTTTCCAGTTTACAGGACTCTACAACCTACAAATGAGCCCAAGTAACTACACCTAAGGTATCACACTGAGCATTATACAAATGTAGGCTTTTAAAATTCAAGCTTAGCCTGATGACATAATCTTAAGTGAGCCTTACTCCCAGTATTACAGCTCTTATGTAATTCCCTCCCACACAGAACCTTGGCTTGGTCCTATGACTTGATTTGGGCAGTGGGACATTGGCAAATTGATGCAAGCAGAAGACTAATAAGTATTTGCATTTTGAAGCTTTTCATTTTGGAATACACCTACTAGGAGCCTAGTCAGCAAGCTGTAAGGTAATATAGACCAGACTGCTGAATCATTAGAAGTCACATGGAGATATACCCTTAAGCATGAGAAACCATCTTGAACCTTCTAGCCCAAAGTCCAGCTGATGCAGCCACATGAGTAGTTTTAGCTATATCATATGGAAGGTAAAAACACCCAGATGAGCCCATGTAACACACAGAATGATCAGAAATAATTAGTATTTAATCTCTAATTTTTGGAGTGGCTTGTTACACAGCAATAGATAACCTAAACAATTTATTCTGAAAAACTTCTTACGTGGAAGTTTTCTTAGTTTCCTATATATTACCCTAAACTACTTAAATATGTGAAAATAGGTAAATTCTCTTTGGTTTTCCTGCTATGGTATAACAGAGTGAAAGTGTAATTCCTAATGATCTAATAATTTTCCTGAGCTCTCTACATAAAGAAATTCATTGATAAATGGAGGGTCTGACTTTTAAAACAACTTTTGCTAGATATGCAATGAATCGTGACCAATTTACCTAATTAAGAAAGGTGATCATCCCAATACTGGGAGTTATGAAACAACTAACAAAACATGTTAGGCCTCCTGCCAAAATATAGTGCCTGACTAATAATTTTGATCATTTTCAGTTGCATCATCACTTATGAAATATCATTAGAAATTTATTATTAAATGTGTAGGTTGCATTGAGTAGTAGACATAACAATATTTGCTCTCCCTTTCTTTTATGGAATCCCTATCAAAATACCACCAGCATTTTTCACAGAGGTAGAACAAATAATACTAAGACTCCAGATAGTCAAAGCAATATTGAAAAAGAAGAGTAAAGCTGGAAGCATCACAATTCTGGACTTAAAGTTATATTACAAAGCTGTAGTGATCAAGACAGTATAGTATAATAGACACATATTTCAATAGAACAGAATAAAAAACCTGGAAATGAATCCACAACTATATGGTCAATTAGTCTTCAACAAAGCAGGAAAGAATATCCAATGGGAAAAAATATTATCTTCAAGAAATGGTGTTGGGAAAATGGGACAGCAAGAAACAAAAGAATAGGACTGGACCTCTTTCTTACACCATACGCAAAAGTAGATTCAAAATGGATGAAAGACCTAAACATGAGACAGGAAACCATCAATATCCTACAGGAGAACACAGACAGTAAGCTCTTTTTTTTTTTTTTTTTATTTATGACAGTCACACAGATAGAGAGAGAGGCAGAGACACAGGCAGAGGGAGAAGCAGGCTCCATGCACCGGGAGCCCGACGTGGGATTCGATCCCGGGTCTCCAGGATCGCGCCCTGGGCCAAAGGCAGGCGCCAAACCGCTGCGCCACCCAGGGATCCCAGACAGTAACCTCTTTGACATCAGCCATAACAACTTCTTACTAGATATGTCTCCTTAGGCAAGAGAAACAAACAAAAAATGGGACTTCATCAAAATAGGGGATCCCTGGGTGGCTCAGCAGTTTAGCACCGGCCTTCAGTCCAGGGCATGATTCTGGAGTCCCGGGGTCGAGTCCCACATCAGGCTCCCTACACAGAGCCTGCTTCTCCCCCTGCCTGTGTCTCTGCCTCTCTCTCTGTGTGTGTCTCTCATGAATAAATAAATAAAATCTTTAAAAATAAATAAATAAACTATTGGGATTTCATCAAAATAAAAAGCTTCTGCATGGTGAAGGAAATAACTGACAAAAATAAAAGGCAACCTTCAGAATAGGAGAAGATATGTACAAATGACATATCTGATAAAGGATTTAGTTTTCCATAAAACTCAAACCCAAAAAGTGAATAATCCAGTTAAAAAATGAGCAAAAGATAGGAAGAGACATTTTTTTTTCAAGAAAGACATACAGATAGCTAATGGACACATGGCAAGATGCTCAACATCACTCATCATCAGGGAAATATAACTCAAAACTACAATGAGATACCACCTCACACCTGTCAGAATGGCTAAATTTAACACGGAAAACAACAGTGTTAGCAAAGATCTAGAAAAGGGGGAACCTTTTTACACAGTTGGTGGGAATGCAAACTGGTGCAGCCACTCTGGAAAACAGTATGGAGTTTCCTCAGAAAGATAAAAATAGAACTACCCTATGACCCAGCAATTGTACTACTAGGTATTGACCCAAAGGATACAAAAAATATTAATTTGAAGGATAAATGTATTCCAATGTTTATAGAAGCATTGTCAACAATAGCCAAATGATGGAAAGAGTCCAAATATCCATCTACTGATATATGGATAAAGAAATGGTGTATACATATGTAATGGAATATTACTCAACTGTCAAAAAGAAACAAATCTTGCCATTTGCAAAGACACGGATGAAGCTAGAGAGTATTATACTAAGCAAAATAAGTCAGTCAAAGAAAGATAAATTCCATATCGTTTTACTCATGTATGGAATTTAAGAAACAAAAAAGATGAACACAGTAGGAAAAAGAGAGAGGAAAACCCTAAAACAAACTCTTAAATATAGAAAAACAAACTGTGGGTTGCTGGACATGAGGTGGGCAAAGGGATGGGATAAATGAGTGATGGATATTAAGGAGGGCACTTGTGATGAGAGCACTGGGTATTGTATGTAAGAGATGAATCACTAAATTCTTTTTTTTTAAAGATTTCATTTATTTATTCATGAGAGACACACACACAGAGAGAGAGAGAGAGAGAGAGAGAGAGAGAGAGGCAGAGACACAGGCAGAAGAAGGAGAAGCAGGCTCCATGCAGGGAGCCCGATGTGGGAATCGATCCCAGATCTCCAGGATCACGCCCTGGGCTCACTAAACTGCTGAGCCACTGAGGCTGCCCGAATCATTAAATTCTATACCCAAAACTAATATTATACTGTATGTTAACCAACTGGAATTTAAATAAAAACTTTAAAAAAAAGAAATTTTTCAAACATTCTTATGTTTAATTATATTTCTTCAGTATCGGTTGTGATCTCTTCTCTTTCATTCATGATTTTATTTATTTGGGTCATTTTTCTTTTCTTTTTAATAAGCCTGGCTAGGGGTCTATCAACCTCCATTCCTTCAAGGAACCAGCTCCTAGTTTTTTTTATTTGTTCTACTGTTTTTGGGGTTTTTTTTTTCTATACCATTGATTACTGCTGTCATCTTTATTATTTGTCTTCTCCTGCTGCATTTTGGTTTTATTGTTCTTTTTGAGCTCCTTTAGGTGCAATGTTATGTTGTATATTTGAGACTTCTTGTTTCTTTAGAAAGGCCTGTATTGCTACATACACCTGTCTTAGGATTGCCTTTGCTGCATCTCAAAGGTTTTGCACTGTCATGCCTTCATTTTCATTTGCTTCCATGCATTTTTTTTTTAATTCTTCTTTAATTTCCTGATTGACTCATTCATTCTTCAGTAGGATGTTCTTTAACCTCCATGTATTTGTGGTCCTTACAAATTTTTTCTTGCGGTTAAATTCAAGTTTTATATAATTTTGGTCTGAAAATATGCATGGTATCATCTCAATCTTTTTGTATCAGTTGAGACACGATTTGTGACCCAATATGTGCTCTATTCTGGAGAATATTCCATGTGCACTCAAAAAGAATGTGTATTCTGCAGCTTTAGGATGAAATGTTCTGAATATATCTGTGGAGTCCATCAGGTCCAGTGTGTTATTCAAAGCCCTTGTTTTTTTGTTGATCTGCTTAGATTAACTGTCCATTGCTGTGAGTGTTAAAGTCCCCTGCTATTATTGTATCATTATCAGTTTCTTTAATTTTGTTATTAATTGTTTTATATATTGAGCTGCCAAGAAATGTTTTATTTGAAAAGTTTAAGTGTAACATAAGTCAATGTTGAAAATAATATTAAAAACTCAGAAATCACACGTTTTAGTATTTATATTAATTTTCTTCTAAGGATATAAAAATACTGATATTTTATTATGATCTTATAAAGTTGACATTTCTTTTCATAAATTGTTTTAACATAAAAGTTATTTGAGTCGTTCTAGTTTATTTGTTGGTCTAAATGAGTAATGATTCCTAGAAAAAAGAGAATCCAGGAAATATATATCAGTTCAGCAAAAAATACTTGCAATGTTTCATTTCATAAATGTGTAAAATAATGTGATTATTCCTAACAGAAGATTGAAAGAATATTTGGTACACATTGAAAAATGTAAATCTCAAAAAAAAAAAAAAAGAAAAATGTAAATCTCTAAGGTTTCTAGCTTAAATAAAAATATATCCAAGATTTAACATTTCAAGTTAGCCTATACAAAAACACAATTGAT
Source organism: Nyctereutes procyonoides (assembly GCF_905146905.1). Taxonomy (NCBI): domain Eukaryota; kingdom Metazoa; phylum Chordata; class Mammalia; order Carnivora; family Canidae; genus Nyctereutes; species Nyctereutes procyonoides. The sequence goes on along the minus strand of NW_026575126.1, from coordinate 30,955,564 downwards.
TTACATTATTAAGAAACAATTGTGCCACTTAAGATATACCCTTCAGTTAACTCTTGCTACTTTCAAAAACTTCAAGTATTATTTTCCTTATAATTACAAATAATCTATTTTTAAAATAATATGTAAATAAAAATCATGAGAGAGTTAAACAAGAACAGAATACCTTGAAAAATCTTCATTTAAACAATAATTTGAATCTGAACAAAAATATATAGCTAAGTGTGTGATTTATTTAGATATCTGCATTCTCATCTCTAAATTATCTTATTTGTAATTACTTATGCTAGCTAAGGTAAGAAGAAAAATGAAACAGCTTTACCACAAAAATTCCTTGTTCTTCAAATATAAAATATCATTACCATTACATATGATGAAGCTTCTTAGTAACTATTCCAAAAATGTCACTTGTTTGAATATTTGGTAACCCTCTTATCTTTTTCTAAGTGCCCCGAAGTAGTAAACAAATCATTTTCTTTCAGGTGGCAGTTTTTATAGAAAAAAGAGAGGCAGTGTTCAATTGAGAAAGAAGAATCAGACCCTATGAAGTCAGAGAGCTCTGACATATTAATCTTGGGCAAGTTTGATTGCACATATAGAAGAAAGAAATGTACAGATAATGTATATAAAGCACATAATCAGCACCTGCTACAGAGTAGGTGCACAACAGTTGCTAACACTCTTCTTCATTTGTTCTTCCACATGAAATGTTAAGGTTGGATTTCCTCGTTATCTGTAATCATATTTTGAGGTTGGACTGTGTCTAGCTCACCCAGGGGGAGATGTTGCCCTCAAGAAAGTAACACTATAACACTTAGATATCTTTAAGTAAATTTTCAAGCCTTCAATTCAACTCTTAGTAGTTCTTCAGGACTCTTTGCCCTCCTTAATGCCCAGGGCTGGGCCAAGTATCCCTTATTTATATTCTTACATGTTTTTGTGTTTATTCCTAGGAAAGCCTATTGTATTATAATTAGTGTTTTCTTTCCCTGCTTCCCCACGACTGTAAATTCTGTCTTGTGCATCACTCTATTCCAATGCCCAGCACAGTATTTAGCACAGAGAAATACATATTTGTGAAATGTGTGGACTGGTTAAATATTTCAGCAGGGTTGTTTCCTTAAAGTCCAACTCTCTCCTTCCATTTACAACAAGATACAATCTCAGTGCCAGGTAAGTGCATGTAAGCTTGTCCCTTGCTTCATCCCGCTAAGGTGGCCAGAGATTCTTTCAACTCATTTTTAGATTACTTGTGTTTGAATTTTAAATCTAACATTTACTATCTGTGAAAATTTGGGACAGATACTTAACTTCTTTGCTCATTAATTTCCTGATATGTAAAATGATGGTAATTGTTATCATAGTTAATAGGATTCTGTGAAAATTAAATGATATACATGCATAAGTGAGCCAGTATGCTTAGGACACTGCCTGATATGAAACGGGTGGCTGTAGTTACTCCCACAGGCTCTTCCAACACCACTGATCTTAGTCTAAGTTAAATGTAAGTGGGATCATTCTATAATTAATAACTTACTTTTACTTATAAATAATTTAGTCCTCCAGTAATGACAAGGGATATATTTTGGCAAGAGGGTTCAATATATACAACTTTTTTTATGCATATGTGCATGTGTCTGTGTATATATTTTTCAATCAAGTGTGTGAGGAATAAGATATATATGTTGAAAACTGGTCTTTCATAGTTGTAAAACTGTAGTCATAGTAATCATCTGACAAAATAATTTTTACAAAGTTTGGATTTGGACAAACTAATATAATACAGAAATATTAATAAATATATATATATATTTAAAAGAGTTTAATTAAGTCATTTCACTCAATTTACTACATTCTAGATATTTCTACTAACTTTACTCTTATAGTGTTATGAGGGTAAATATATTCAGTAGAATTATTGTTGTTATGATTATGACTATACTATGTTTTCTACATTTTCTGTTTTTAAATAACACTGTACCTACACATGCAAAGTAAGGTGGATAACCAAAACAAGTACCTATATATTGTAGATTTTAAAAATTATTTGGTTTCAATAACCAAATTGGTATTTGGTTTATCTAGATTTGTGCTCTCCAGTGCAGTAGCTATAGGCCAGATGTAGCTATTGAACACTTGAAATGTGGCTGGTATGAATTCAGATGTGCTATAAGTGTAAAATAACTATAAGATTTTATAGACTTAATAGAAAAAAATGTAAAATATCTCAATAGTTTTTTATTGATTAGACATTAAAATCACATTTCTATATATTAGGTTGAAATATATTATTAAAATTAATTTTACTTTTTCCTCTTTTTGATGTGACTACTAAAACATTTGAAATTACATATATGGTTCACATTATATTTCTTTAGGACATCACTGATCTGGCAGTTTAAATGAAAATGTATCTTTTGTTATCTTGTTGGTTGAGATATTAAAGTCTTTATTCATTATCTTGTGAGTAGTATAAACACAATTTGAAATACTATATTTCTTTCTAAAGCTAATGTTTGACAGAGTAAAATAATTAAATATATTTTGTAAGCTATACTAAGTCTAAAAGGCCCAGCAGTCCAACCAAGATATTTTTATAATTATAATGTCTGGTCAAGTACACAAGTTCCCAGATTCTTACCCTTATTTTTTTCCTCTAATTTCTAATCAATAGATGGATATATAAATGAGGGGAAAGGGGAAACTCTTCCTTACATTAGAATGACAACTAATAGATGTAGAAGAATTTTTAAAAACCCCATCATTTGTAAATCATTATAAAGATAATTTATTCAGACAAGAATGAATCATCCATGACTACTAAAATGGTCGGGTAAAAATTTGCTGAGGACAAAAATATTTAAATAGGTAAGCAAGTCACAAAATTATTTATTATAAAAGCAAAAATAGTAATTTCATAGTGGAGAATCCTAGCAAAACACTATCCAGCCAAAGGTAACAAACATCACCAGTTTTGGAATCAACATGATGTTGATATGTTTTTAAGAAAACGAAGAATCACTTCTGTGATATTTCTGCTCAAATGCAAAAGTTGAATTTAATCATGAGGATTAAATAAAGATTAAAGTGAAGAACACTATACAACAGAATTGGCTAGTACTCTTCAAAATCTTAGAAGTCATGAAGGATGCCTGGGTGGCCCAGTCATTTGAGCCCCAGACCTTTGATTTTGGCTAAAGTGGTGATCTCAGTGTCCTGGGATCCATCAGGCCTCCCTCACTGGGCCCTGCACTCAGCCAGAAGTGCTTGAGAATTCTCTCCCTCTTTGCCTCCCCCTCCCACTCCTCCCTTTGTGGGTGTGTGCTCTCTCTCTCTTTCAAATAGATAAATAAATCTTAAAAAAAAAAAATCTTAGAGGTCATGAAAGATGAGGGAAAGCTAGGGAACTATTGGAAGAACTCAAGAGACATCTCCACTATGTGCAACATGTAATCCTGGACTAGATCCTGGATAATATATTTTTGTTGTTGTTGTTGTTATGTGCAATGTGTTGAGATAATTGGTGAAATGTGAATGGAGTCTGTGAATTTGTTGGTAGTATTGTATCAATGTTGATTTTCAGATTTTGAGTTATTATGGTTACATATAACATGTCTTAGTCTTTAGGGAAATATTGAAGCATTCAAGAATAATGGGTAAAATGGCAACTTACTCTCAATTGGTTCAGACGAAAACATTACATACACACATGTAGAGACATGCACACATAGAGATACACAGAATGATAAAGATAATGTGGTAAATTATTAACATTTGGCATTTTCCTTGAATGAATTCTTTTCTTTATATTTATATTTTATCTATGAATCTAAAATTATTTCACAATAAAAAGTTTTAAAACACTTAAGTGGCATCCAAAGTAATCTTTGGGAAAGTTCAGGTAATTTCTTTTCTGATATAAGAGGAAAGCTATTTTAGAATGGACAAAAAGCATCTAATGGTATGCAAATATTCTGAGAAATATTAGAGCCAGTAATTTACTTTGCTTAAGCTCCTGCAATGCCCTTCTCTGATCATATGCAAAGGTAGAAAAAACTCTCTTAAAACGCTTTTTCCTTGAACTTAGAAAAGTTTTACTGAGTTTTCCTTTTTTATTAATTTCAGTCAGCTCAAATAAGAGAAGCTCAAGCCTTTTCCAAGGTAAATAGCAAGCTTCACAGACATCCTTACTTCCTTAGCGTTGCCATCTGTATTTTGCAGGGTTTCTCCACACTCTTCTTTGGCATCTTTTGAAAAAGTTTGTGGGGAATAGAATGAATAAGTGCTTTTGGGAGACTATCTTTTGCCTACTTTTTAGGTTTTTGCATCTCTAGACCTATTTTACCTTTTTAAAACATCCTTTCTTTTTTAAGATTTTATTTATTTATCCATGAGAGACACAGAGAGAGAGAGAGAGAGAGGCAGAGACACAGGCAGAGGGAAAAGCAGGCTCCATGCAGGGAGCCTGAGGCCCTGGGCTGAAGGCAGCGCTAAACTGCTGAGCCACCTGGCCGCCCTTAAAGCATCCTTTCAAACTCTATAAACTCCGAACCAAACCCACTTATTTTTAACTTGACTTTCAGAGCAATATTTATTATGATCTTATTATAAAATAAAATTTCATCTTGAAAAAGAAAATAAACTAATAAGCATAGTAAAAGTATCAAGATAACTCCAGTAAGCCTAAGCCTTTCATAAGTTCCCTGTTATTTGAAACTGATAATCTCTTAAAAGCTAGTTTACTCTTTTGTTATTAAATGTTCTATTCAAAATGTTGCTCAGTTAGCTGTAGTAAGACATAAGAAACTTAGGAACAATATTTAGATGTACGTTGAATTCTAATAAAACAGCAAAAAATATCCAGATATGATTCTAAATTAGATAATACAAAATTCTGAGTCTAGAAAAAATTCTAAAGTAGATAGTAAAATCATTATTATCTGAAGAAAGTCTCACATTACCTCACCTTGTGACTCTAGACAAACCATTTGGTCTTTGAGCCTTAAACATAAAATGAAGTGGAAACAGATCGAATGCTTTGAATTTATTGCCCTATATGTACTTTAAAAGGTCCTAAAACTTCTTGAAAAAGCAATGGTCTAATCTTAATTTATATTTTTAAGCCTCCAAATACTTTAAAATTTTCCAATAGATTTTACAAGGCATTTTCCTGAGTTTTGCTTTTCAAGAAATGACTCATTATCAAACTACTTTATTTTAGGGACACAAATATAATTTTATAATATACTCTTCATATAAAACTTAATAGAAAAAACTGCAGATGACTTACAGTTCAATTCTGGAGGTAGAGTATTCCCAGTGACCTATTTACTAAACAAAATTCAGCTACTGTTATGCTCTTTACTGCACAGAAGACTATAAATACACAGAGAAAATATCCTTCATTTTTAATTCATTTGAATCACCTTTTACTCACCTTTATTCAACAGGGAAAAACAAAATCCAAACCTCTTTAGCAATAATGTTATTCTTTAGTAGATGCAAAAATAGTTTTGACATTTTTACCTCATCAAGGACAAGAACAAATGAATACTATAGAATGAAAAGAGATTGCCCACACTATGCAGCTTCTCCTTGAAAGTAAAACAACAAAACAATCAAGTATCATTTTCGAAGGACGGGATTTCCTCTCTTTCTCAGTTTTTTTTCCTTTTGTATAAAACTTTATAGAAATAATGCAAAGATTCCTGTACACTCTTTTCAATTTTTGCAAGTGTAACCTCTTGCAAAACTACAATGCAATATCACAACTAGAATATCGACATTCATAGAGTCAAGATACAGAGCATTTCTATCACTATCACGATCTCTCGTGCCACGTTTACTACCCTCACTCCTCAACCTTTGTCAACTACTAATCTCTTCTTCATTCTTTAATTTCATCATTTCAAAAATGTCTCATAAATAATATTCTCACTCAGCATAATTCTCTGTAGGTTTATTCACCTTGTTGCCTTAATGAATAGTCTATTCTTTTGTATTGCTAAATAGTATTCCATGACATGGGGGTATCACACTTCATTTCACGACCACCCAATGAAGGATAGTCTTCATTGTTCTGGTTTGGGGCCTTTTATTTTTTTAAAGATTTTATTTATTAAAGATTTTATTTATTTATTCTTGAGACACACACACACACACACAGAGAGAGAGAGAGAGAGAGAGAGAGAGAGAGAGAGAGAGGCAGAGACACAGGCAGAGGGAGAAGCAGGCTCCATGCAGGGAGCCCAACGAGGGACTCGATCTTGGGTCTCCAGGATCAGGCCCTGGATTGAAGGCAGGCACTAAACTGCTGAGCCACCTGGGCTGCCCATGGTTTGGGGCTTTTAGGAATAAAAATGACATACACATTTGTGTACAGATTTTGGATGAACATGAGTCTTCATTTCTCTAGAATAAATGCCTAGGCATGTATAATTGCTGGATCATATGGTCGTTGAATGTTTAATGTTATTAGAAACTATTCAACTGTTTTCCAGAATGTCTGTACTACTGTATATTTTCATCTGCAATATATGAGCAATCTGATTTTTCTGTATCACCTCCAGCATTTGATCTTGTCACTATTTTTTATTTTTGCCATTTTTATAGGCATATAGTGATCTCTAACTGTGGTTTTACTGTGAATTTCCCTAATAGCTGATGGTTTTTAACCCTTCATGTGCCTTCTTGTCCTATGTGTATCTTTCTTAATGAAATCTCTCTCCATGTCTTTTGCCCATTTTATAATTGGAGTTTGTTTTGACTTTTGAGGGTTTTGTGTGTGTGTGTGTGTGTGTTAAAGTGTTATTTATTTATTCTACATTACAATTCTTTATGGGATATTTGGTGTGCAAATATTTTCTCCTAGAGCTCACCATTTCATTCCCTTAACAGGGCCTTTTCAGAGGAAATTTTCTTTTTAGTTTAAATGAAGACAACTTACCTAATTCTGTTTTCATGGATTATGCTTTTGATATTATATCTAAAGACTCTATGTCTACCTTTAGAGCCTTAAGATTTATTCCTAATGTTTTTTCTAAAAGTTTTGTATTTTACATTTAGATCATTCATCCATCCTGAGATAATTCTCTCTCTTTTTTTTTTGTTCTTTATTCATTTTTTGCCTAAGGATGTCCAATTTTTCCAGCACCTTTTGTTGAAAAGACTATCTTTCTTCCATCCAATTGCCTTTTCATCTTCATCAAAAATTAGTCGAGCATACTCATGTAAGATATTTCTGGATTCTCTATTCTGTTGAATTGAATAGATATTAAATGTTGTCTATCTTGCTACCAATACCATAGAGTCTTGATTAATGTAGTTTATAAAAAAATCTTAAAGTCAGATAATTTGCCCCATTTTATTCTTCCTTATCAATATAGTTTTCAGCTATTCTTTGCCTTTCTAGTATCTATGAAATGTATTACTGGAATTTTGATAGGAATTGCATTAAACCTGTTTATCAATTTGAAGAGATTGATATATTTACTATTTTAAGTCTTACAACTCCTGAATACAGTATGACTTTCCATTTATTAAAGTTTTTTTTTCTATTTATTTTACTAGCACTATGTCACTTTCGGCATGTATGTTCTGAACACGTTTTGTTATATTTACACAGTTTTTTTAAAAACAACTGTAAATGGTATTATTTTTTTTAATTTTCTTATTCACTAGCTCATTGCTAGTATATAGAAATACAACTGTTTTTTGTGTTTATCTTGTTTTCGGTGGCCTTGCTGAATTCATTTATTAGTTCTAGAAATTTTCTGGTAGATCCCTTGGAATTTTCTATGTAGATATTCATGCCATCTGCAAATAAGGGCAATTTTATTTCTTCCTTTTAAAAAAAAGATTTTATTTATTTATTCATGAGAGACACAGAGAGAGACAGAAGCAGAGACACAGGCAGAGAAAGAAGCAGGCTCCAAGCAGGGAGCCTGATGTGGGACTCGACCCCAGGACTCCAGGATCATGCCCTGGGCCAAAGGCAGATGCTCAACTGCTGAGCCACCCAGGCGTCCCTGTTTCTTCTCTTTTGACCTGTGTACCTTTTCTTGCCTGGCTAGAATGTTTAGTGTCATGTTGGAGAATAGTGAGAGTAGGTGTCCTTGGCTTGTATCTGATTTTTGTTTTTTAGATTTCGTTTATTTATTCATTTATTTTAGAGAACGAGAACACAAATAGGGGGAGAAGCAGAGGGACAGGGAGCAAGAATCTAAAGCAGACTTCATGCTGAGTACAGACTCTGCAATAAGGCTCCATCTCACAATTGTGAGATGGTGACCAGAGACAAAACAAGACTCAGATGCTTACCTGACTGAGCCACCCAGGAGCCCTGCCTTGTATCTGATTTTAAGGGAGAAGGCATTCTATCTCTCACCATTAAGTAGGTTAGCTGTATATTTTTGTAGTTGCTTTTTATCAAGTTGAAATTCCTCTCTTTCCACATTTTCTGAGTTTTTTTAAACATGAATGGATGTTGAATTTTGTCAAGTGGCTTTTGTGCATTGATATATATATACATACATATATAGATACATATACATATACATATACATATACATATTATATCTCCCTGTGATTTTTCTTCTTTAGTCTGTTTAATATGGAGTAGCACAGTGACTGATTTTCAAATATTGAACTAGCCTCAAACTTTGGAACAAATCCCACTTAGTCATAATGTATAATTATTTTTATATATTACTGAATTGTATTTGCTAAAACACTATTAAGGACTTTCGTATCTAGATATGTAAGGGATTTAGGGCTGTAGTTTTCCTTCTTTTCTTTTTTTGCACTCTTTTTGTCTGATTTTGGAATCAGGTTAATATTGTTTTTTTAAAAATGAATTGGGCAGTATTCCCTCCTCTTTTATTTTTGGGAAAAGACTGTGTAGAATCAATGTTAGTTCTTCTTAACTAACTTAACTAAATTAAATAGTTCTTAAATATTTGTTAGCATTCTCCAGCAAAATAACCTGGCCCTGAAGATTTCTTTCTGACTATAAATTCAATTTTCTTTATAGCCATAGATCCATTCAAATTATCTATTTCATATTTGGTGAGTTGCAAACTGTTTTTCAAAACCATAGTGTATAATTGTCAAGGTTGTCAAATTTATAAGTGGAGAATTGTTCATATTTCTTTTATCACTTGAATGCCTACATGATTTTTTTCTTTCTCTACTTCATTCCTAATGTTAGTAATTTATCTTTTTTCTGTCAGTCTTGCTATAGTTGTCAATTTTATTGATCTTTTTACAGAACTAGCTCTTTAGTTCATTAGTTTTCTCTATTGATATTGATTACTGCTTTTATATTTATTATTTCCTTCCTTTTGCTGACTTTCAGTTTACTTAGCTCCTCTTTTTTCTAGGTTATTGAGGTAGGGCTTAGATTATTGAATTGAGAATTTTATGTGTCAGCACTAAGTTAGCTTTTTCCATGAATTTTGATGCTGTTGTATTTTCATTTTCATTTAATTCAATGTATTTTTTAAATATTTCCTTTGAGACTTTATTTTCAGACCCATAGATTATTCAGATGTATTTTGTTTCCAAATGATTATAGATTTTCCTGTTACTTTTCTATTATTAATTTCTAATTTGATACCACTGTGTACAAAGAACACACTGTGTGATTTCAATTATTTTAAATATGAATGCCATACAGTTGGAATAAATATTTTGCTTTCTCAGATTGGTTTCTTTCACTTGGTAGTGTACATTTAAAGTTCCTCCATCTTTATCCATGGCAATATTATTTTTTTAACCATGCTAAGATGTAGATGTTTATTAGATATCCAAATCAAAATAACAATAAGCAATTGACAACTCTAGAGTTCAGGAGAGAGAGGCTGGATATAAATTTGGGTCTTCAGCACAAATGATATTTAAAACCATGAAAAGAAGTTGGGTTTCAACAAGGAAATGAGTGTAGAGATGTCCAAGAACAAATCCCTGGAAATCAGAACTAAAGCAAGAGACAGAGGAGCAAAGTAGCACATCCCTGCAGAACAAAGCTAACAAAGTGGTTCAAGAAGAACTAGTCAACCCTGTCCAACAGGACTGAAAGTTCAGTAGGAAGAAGACTGGACCTCTCAATCTGCTCATCACTGTTGACCTTGACATGTGGTTTGAATGGAGTGGAAAGCTTGACTGGAGTGCTTGAACAGTAAAAACTGGAAAAGCTCATATAGAAAACTCTTACGAGGAATTGCACTATAAAACGGAATAGTAACTAGTGATGAACATGGCCTGTAAGCAACAGTATATATATATATATATATAATATATATATATATATATGTGTGTGTGTGTGTGTGTGTGTGTGTGTATTTACATTTTTTATCCATTTATCAATCAATGAACATTTGGGCTGCTTCATATCTTGGCTATTGTAAATAATGGTGCTATAAACATAGTATCTGGGATCCCTGGTTGGCTCAGTGGTTTGGCACCTGCCTTCGGCCAGGATGTGGTCCTAGAGACCCGGGATCATGTCCCACATCAGGCTCTCCGCATGGAGCCTGCTTCTCCTTCTGCCTGTGTCTCTGCCTCTCTC